>NC_090200.1:26568333-26884166 GCF_033026475.1 Channa argus
TTCAAATCTTTAGCTGTTATTCGATCGTTCTTTTTTTAACTTTATCATTCTGCATTGTGCCTTTGCAGTTACCAGTCACAGTACCACATCATCGTCATTTATAGACAGTATATCTACCTGTGGACTGCTAAAGTCTAAAGTCTAAAGGCTTTGAGACCCTTTGCAGCTACATGCAAATCAAAAACTCTTGAATCTAGGTCATAATAGGACATAATATACGTCGAAGTGTCCCTGGGCAAGACCCTGAACCCCTAACAGCCCATTCCCCCTTCCCAGCGATGCAGTGCCGGTCCAAGCCCGGTAGAAATTGGGGAGGGTTGCGTCAGGAAGGGCATCCGGCGTAAAAACTGTGCCAAATCAACATGCGGACAATGATCCGCTGTGGCGACCCTGAACTCCCGGGATAAGCCGAAAGGAGAGTAGTAGTAGATACAGATGGAATACTATCGACATAATATACCCGTGGAATTACTATGAACAAATAATATACAGACAGGCTTACAGTGTACATGATGTACAGATGAACGTGTGTTATTAGATTTTAAGTCTCATAAACTATAAACGCTTATTTAAAAGATGAGGCCGAATACTGTAGTGTTGTCTGCAAACTTGATGATCAACTTGGAGCCATGCACAGGTCCGCAGTCATGGGTCAAGAGGGAGTCGAGGAACAGGCAGAGCACATACCCCTTGTTGTACACCAGTGTTGAGAGTGATAGTGGTGAAGCAGGTGTGACCTGACCTGATGGATGTGCCCAGATCCCCAAGATTAGTGGTCAACCTGGAAGGTATGACTGTGTGGAATGTTGAGCTGAAGTATATGTGTTGTTATTATCCAGATGTCTGAGCATAGACTGCGATGCTTTGGAGACTGCATCTTCTATGCTCCTATTGCTGGGGTAGCCAAATTGGTAAGGGTTTGGTGTCGGTGGCAGACTGTCCTTCAGGTGTGCCAGGACCAGTCGCTCAAAACACTTCATAACAATGGGTGTGATTGCTACACAGCAGTGTTTTGGCACTTGCATAATGGAGGTGGATTGCATGGGTTTGAGAAAGGTAGAAAATGCCCACAAAACCTCAGTGAGCTGACCAGCACATGCCATGAATGTGCATGCATGTGTCCAGGGATGCCATGGGGCCAGCAGCCTCTTGTGCATTGATCCAGCACAGTGCAGCATAAACATCTGTGGAGGTGAGTGTCTGCAAAGAAGGTGGTCTTGGTTGCTGTCTCTGTGTTGTCCTGTTTGAAGCGAGTATAGAAGTGACTTATCTCGAAGGAGACATCTATGGGTGTCATGGTGAAACTGCCGAGCTTGTAGTCGGCGATGGCCACATACGCCGGGGGTCAGAGTTAAAGAAGTGTTCCTCTACCATCAACTTGTATCAGTGCTTGGCCCTTTTAATTTGCTGCGAAAAGATGTTTACGATCTCGATGGAGCCAGCGTGCACTTCCGGCCGGCTCGCCAGAGTGCATAGCCTCCGGTGTTCTGGAGATATCAGGGATAGGTCATAGATTAGTGAGAAGTGTAGATTGGTATGCAATAGTTCCTGCAGGGTGTACAATGTAAAAGCTGTTCTCGGCGAAAAAGCTGTTCTCAGCGAAAAGACCCGAAACAAGCTGGAAAAATACTGCAAAATTGCAAAAACTGGAGAGATGCCAGGTCTTGTGAAGTGCTTGCGCCGCCACTTTGGTCTAAAATTGCAAAAAATGCAAAAAGTGCCTTTTTTAACTGTTAGTGTGTCCATTCCTACTTGTAACGCCAATTGAGAATAGGTTTAGCAAATCTGAGTATATTAATATGCTAAACTATATTTGCATAGTAAGATGGTAACAGGTCATACATGCAACTATGATATTCACAGACAATCATTTTGAGTTGACAAATGTTAATTACAAAATGTGGTGAGCAAGCTCTAACTCAAACACAATAGTGGTTTTTACACTCACCAGAGCTCAGTTAGCACTGACAGTTTCATTTTCAGTTTCCACATTTCCTCATTAATGGCCTGACAAAATGTCACTTGCTGTGCTAAGATTGGGAGCAAGCATCACCAGTCTTAATATAACAATGGACACAGCAGCCCAAATGCAAAATAATAAGGGAGTGTCCCATCATTTGTGAATTTTCACTACAATTCTTCCTCAGAAAACATTTTGTTCTGTTGATGTCTTCTATCAAGGTGTTTGTTGGCAATCAATCAGTCATCCCGGAAGTCATAGCAACCAACGTGGTACCTTTTGGGTATTTATATGTTTTTTTTTTTTTTTTTTTATTGAACATTGACATGACATGTAGCAGTTTATGCTCTAGTCAGTCAGCTGAGTCGTGTTTCTAACTAAAGCAGGTAACTCACACTAGCTTGTCTCACATTCACTTCATCAGATTTGTTCAAACAAGAAAAATCTAAATGTTTCATTAATAGCTTGAACTAAAGCAATCTTAGAGTTCAGTGTTGATTGTCAATGGAACAACTAATATTCATTCATATTTAAATTTCTTGGGCGGCAGTGGCTCAGTTGGTAGAATGCCCGTCTACCGACTATAGGGTCGGAGGCTTGCGGCCCGCTCTTCCTGGTCTCTAGGCAAGACATTGAACCCTCAACAGCCCATCCCCATCCCCAGTCGTGCAGGGCTGGTCTCAAGCAATGTAGAAATTGGGGGGGGTTGTGTCAAGAATGGCATCCGGCGTGAAAAAAAAACTGTGCCAAATCAACATTCGGCCAAATAATTAATTGTGGCAACCCTAAACTCACAGAATAAGTCTAAAGGAAAAACATTTTTAATAAAAAAATATTCATTTCACTTCATTTCATTCATTTCTGACACTAGAGCTAATTTGTTGTAGCTGTGCACTGTCATACGAGAAGGTTTGGATTCAGTTTGTCTCGAATTTACAACACTACAACACTACAACTACCTCCTGCGACGAGGTAGTAGTAGTGTTGTAGTGTTGTAAATTGTCCCACAGTTGTGATCCCCGAATACTCTGGTCACATGTTGCAGTGTCCTTGAGCAAGACACTGAACCCCAACTTAGTTCTTGGTGAGTGTTGGCCAGCTGCATAGCAGCTCCGCAATTGGTGTGAGTTTATTTGTGATTGTTAGTGTAAATGGGTGAATGGGAAGCAGTGTAAGGCGCTTCGAGTACCAATAGGGAGAAAAGCACTGCATAAATGCAGATCATTTACCATTTACTACAGCTGCAGTACTACTGTTGTTGCTGTGTTTCAGAGACCAAAACTTGCCCAGCTAATAGGCCTGTGTCTATGCTCGATTTAAGTGTAGAGAGAGAGAGAGTCGTAAGAGAGTTTGGGACTAAGACATACAGCATGACAAGCCCAGTTAATTTCTTGCCCATTCAAGCAGTGACCAACAAGGATTGGCTGCACCCACAAAATCACCAAAATTAGGTTTAAAGTTCAGATTGATGTCAGTGATTTTCGGTTCATCAATAGTACACCCCGGTATTTTCAACAGGATTTACAGTATAAATGTAATTCTTACCTTTTAAAAGTGTTTCTTTCTGAGTGCAAGGAGTGAGAGCAGTCATACACCAATCCCATGGACTTTAAGTACCAGTAGGAATACAGCTGGTAAGTATCTAATTGCTTCCGATTCATATGACAAAATTAAAAAAAAAAGAATCTGCCAAATGACCAAATGACAAACTTTTTCAGACTGTAGTAAAAAGTCTTATGATGTTCCTTGTGTGGCTGTAATCAAACTTTTCTAATAGTTGATTCAATGCTGCAACATGTAGGCACATTATGCCTATAGGAGATTCTCGACATAGTGTGCAATTTCACCTCGGGCTTATTATGTCCATGATTTAGGTATTCTCTCAAAACTAAATTGTTCTATAATGAATTCAGAGAATATAATCCCCACTAGCAGACTCCTATGTTTTTTAACTGTTGCTGTGACTTTGCTGTGAGAAAAGACTTGAGCGTTAAGATCTGAACCTAGAGGATGTGATAAAAATATGATAATAGAACAGGCAAGATTTTTTCTTTGGACTTATCTGCAGTGGACAGCTTAAGAGGAGCCTTGGGCCATACAGCAGTGGAGAGATTAACAACGATGGTCCACTGATTTTTCTAAAGCACACAGAGGATTACCTGGTACAGGGCAACAAGGTGGAAGATAGCATCTTAACACTGCTTGGAAAAGCATAATTTTATGAGCTTTTGAATTCTGTGACTCTACCACATACACATTTTTACATATACTGTATAATCATACTCTCCTTCTCCTTTTTATTGCTTAACGAAACAGGCTTAAAAGCAAGTTTGAAGAGTGAATAAAAAAAGCTGCTACTTCCTTTAAGCGCACAGAAAATCCTGCAGTATGCAGTACTCTCTAAACAATATACGGCCATTTTTAAAACATGTTCTTTTATATTTCAACTGAATTTACAAGTTAGCAGTTTATAACAGGGGTTTTCAAAATCTGATAGTTTGGGCAATGCTCAGAAAAGAAATCATCAAAAATCATCATCATCATCATAAAACAGGATGCATGATGCTGTCATATGGTCACTTATTGTGCAGATATTTTAAAATATGATAAAATATGTTTAGGCAGTGTTAGCGTCCACTGCAGCCATGGATGTATCAGAGACTTATTTTGATGCTGACAAGAATGAAAACATTTGAACGCTGTTGAGGCAACTCTGGAAAATTCTGGAAAGAGTTACCATGTAAATTCTTTTTTATGCATTTTATGCAGATTTGTGATTTATTCATGATAGACATTTGGTATGGTGAGATTTTTGGAAAGTATAAGTTACACTCAGCCTAACCATATGCACATATCATGTCTGTGTGTTCAGATAACTCAGAGAACACTTTTGATGCAAATCTTTCAAAAAAGTACTTGCCTCCAGTTAATTAATTTTACATCATACTATATCTGTATCTGACTCTTTGTTGCATTTGATCACATGCAGGTCATACCCCTCAGTTACTCTGTGCTCTTAGGTCATAAGTGAAATACATTGCTCTGTGCAATGATGCTGGATGTCTTGACTTTAATATTTTTTAAACTGAGCATGGACTTACACAGTGATTTTGTTTTGTTGATGAAGAATATGTAAAATTATGTTCCTCAGAGGACAGAGAGGATGGGAAACAATATGCCAAATAAATATTCAAGACTTAACTGAATTCTCATTCTCTTTTTTCTATGAATTAGTTTTGAATTACCCTTAAATGTAGGTCTAAGTGTGAAAAGATATGTAGCCTGGCTCTGTTTCTAGCTAAAGTGAAAAGTGAAAATATCATCCTATAAGCATAGCCATACCAACAATATAATATCCAATTTTTACAACTAGCAAAACTGTAATTAGGTGCTGAAAGAAATATGACAATGTTTGCCTCATTCATTTTTTAATCATGCAAGTAAATTAGTTTTCAAATACTTCCTGAGCTGTAGCTGACCAGTAACATGTTAAAATTGTTGTTAAACTTGCATCCTTTGTAATTTGCAGAGCTACAGAAAAATGTGGTGCAAATGGTAAATGGTCTGCACTTATTTAGCGCTTTTCTACCTATTGGCACTCAAAGCACTTTACACTCCTTCTCATTCACCCATTCACACACCGATGGGGGAGCTGCTATGCAGCTGGCCAACACTCAGCGGGAGCAACTAAGTTGGGGTTCAGTGTCTTGCTCAAGGACACTTCGACATGTGACCGGAGGAGCCAGGTATTGAACCAACAACTGTGAGATTGGTGGACAATCACTCTACCTTCCTGCACCACAATGCATCAGAAAGTTTAGTACCTGCTATGGATACTAAATGGTATTTGGAGAAGGTTGTTGCTTTAGTTTCTAGGATCCCTAATGGTCATTGCCACCCAGGTTTAAAGAAGCAAAGGAATTTGCTGGGCACATCATATACTGTCCTTATAATACATCACCCCCTACTAAGTTTTCACCTTGAAACTCTTTTACAACATTGAAGCATGGTCAACTTCATTTGGCCAAAAATGTACAAATAATTTGCTCTTCAAGCCCAAAGGGAAACTGATCTCTATGAAGCCATTCGCATCAAGTAATAATTAGTAATTTGCTCAACTTAATCACCACTGGTGCAACCAGTTGTTTATTTACACATTTGATAAAAACCAATTTGCTTGCAAGCAAGGTGTAATGGAGGCAGTGTTGTTGGATATATTAACATTGGATATATTAATATAAACTTAATTGGGGCTTAACTGCAACAGTAATTTGAACTTTATAGGGAATTATGTACTGAAACTTTCTCCTGAGATACAGTACTAATGCTAAGCTAATGTAACCAACCGCTGCTAGTAGATATATATTGTTGTGTACCCTTGTTAAATTGTCACTGATCTTTATAACTGAAAGAGCAATAGAGAAAAAGTTCAGATAATAAAGTATCAATGGCAAAGCACAACTTTTATATAGTATTTATACTTCTTGGCACAGAGGTATAACACCAAGTCCAACGACTTAAGCAATAATGTCTTAATGTCATCAATAATCTGAATGAAGTTTGTTATTACCCAAATGCTTATGTCCTACTTTTGTTTGTCCAAGAGGCAACATGAATAAATTATAGTCTGATAGACCAAGAAGAATGTCAACATTTTTAGAGAGAAACTTCCCAGGAGAGATGATGCAAACCAGTCAAGTACTGAACCAAAAGGTCCAACCCGCTTACCAGTGTTCAGTGGTATCAAATCCCGTACAGGAATCTACTGATACCTATAAAGACTAAATTAAGGCTCTATACTATGTAACCTCATACGTCTGTCAGAGAAGGTGAATAGACCAGCAGTGTACTATGGAGGATCAGCGGAAGGAGGATCTATGTTCATCTTACTGATCTTATCTTACTGTGCAGTCATGTTATGCAAATTCTTCACAATTTTCCTTGTTGTGTAAATCATATGAATTTGAAAGTTGTTCCTTTAGGAGCTTATCAGTGGTCAAAAACAGAAACTGACAAAAGTTTTAATTATCAATAATATTTTTGGAAAAAAATGCCATGTCCCAGTTGATCTTAGTCTGATTTCTGGAAATTAACTGAATAATTGTGAAGGACAATTATTAGCTGTCTAGATCCTGCTGTAATTTGTTTTCATTCAGCCCTCTGACATCAGTTTTTATTTCTTATCAAAACATTATTTCATCAGGGAGTTTTATAATAACCAAAAACAACTTTAGCTTTCAGTAGAGCTTTGTTCTCAAGTGTGGTTCACAAGAATTGGTGATTTATTAAATTGTGTTGAAGCATAATCACAGAATGATGTGACCCGGTGTGACTAATAAACGATAGTTGTCAGGAAAAACATCAACTGAGTTTCTAGGTAGAAAAAGGGTTCATTACATTGTAAAAATTAAGATTGTGTCATATTAGATTTATGACACAATTGTCTTGTGTCATATATCTAATATTATGATTAGATATGGGCAGAGCCACTGAGGCAGGTCTGAGATCCAAAACAGGTTCAGTACACAAGATCAGGTCAAACCACAATATCCAAATTACTGAAGAGTTACTGAATTACTGAAGAGTCCACCAATATGAGCAATCTGGCAATTGTAACACGGTTGCTTAAGTAGAGAGGGGAGAAAATAGGTGAATGCAATAATGTTGATTGTGGAGGTAAAACTACAGATATTGAGAAGGGGTGAGCCCTTCTATCACCATATTATTTTCTCCAATAACACTCCAACGCAACAAATGTTACAGAAATTCAACTGAATAAACTGTTATTAGATTTATAAATCAAATGGATAGTGATTTTCTCAAATTAATTAATCTATTGCACATTAATCTATTGTGTTATAAAACCTGCTTTCATTTAATAAAGATAAACATCCAGAAATATTATGCAGGCAGTGTCAAAAATGTCTGTTGTGCAGCACTAATGCAATATTGCTAGAAGACAATTCTAATTGTTTCCCTGAGGCAAAGCAAAGCTAATTTTCTGATCCTATTGGAAACATAATCACAGAATCCTACGTCTGAAAGTACCTGCTTGATTTCTGCATTCCACACTTGATATGGAAAGGTTATCTTAGGTTAGGTTAAGTAAATAATGATCTCAGGTTTTAGAGTTTAACAATTGCATATTGGTTTTAAAGGGAGAAACTAAAGCATGAAGAAAATGTGAGAAGTGACCTGAAAAGATAAAATGAAGCAGCATAATAAGTTTAAAATAATAAGGTCTAAAGTTTGACCGTGGCTGGTATATGTTCAGAAAAAAACTAGTATACAGTGATTTACTGAATTCTCATGTTACAGCCTTCATTGTTATTTATGTCTGTACTAAAGAAAATAATTGTAGAGGTGGGATTGAACAGGTTAGTTTATTTGTCAGGGGATGGGAAAATAATTGCTAGAGTGACATACTATCCTAAAATAGCTGAGATTGTACCAATACTACTAAATATATCAATACTTAATTACAACTAAAAATCCTGTACGCAGAATTCTGTCCATCCACTTGTTTCCTCACACTTATCTAGAGTTGGGTCACAGTGGCGACAGCTTCGGCAATGTAGTCTACATATCCCTCTCCCTAACAGTGTTTTCCAGCTCTGCCTGGGATGTGCTACATAGTTTTCATACTAAATGAGATATGCAGTGTGTTTTGGATCACCCTGTGGGTGTCCTCCTAGTTGGGCGTGACAGGAAAACCTAGAATAGCAGGCACACGGGAGGCATCCTGATAAGCTGCCTCAACGAAGGATGAAATTGTTACCAGTTTCATTGTAACTCCTAGTATCATTTCTGGCGCTTAGTATTACCATTTCAAATTTGTATTATCATTGAAACCTCAGTCAATTACCATGTTTTGTATATTTTTTTACAACAAGAATATGTATGAAGCATCAACACAGACATCCCATGAGTTAGTAACACTCTTTGGCCTCATAAATTATTCATTTTATGTAGCTGGCTGTAATATTAAAGATGAATAATGATGCATATTGTTTAATCATATTAGTTTGTTGTGGATTGACAGATGTGCAAAACCCTGTACCAAAAAGATTTTAGCTAATACACACTCAGATGAAATAGGAATCTAGCTTTCTGGCTCTTTTACTTTAAATTCACTGTGTTTAATTTGTTGGGCTTGTTGCAGCTACTATCATTGTCTTCTTTTTATTTGTATTTACGTACTCAAATGCACCTCAAAAGATTGTGTTTGTGTGTGTGTGTGTGTGTGTGTGCGTGTGCGTAGGTGTGTGTGTGTGTGTGTGTGTGTGTGTGTGTGTGTGTGTGTGTGTGTGTGTGTGTGTGTGTGTGTGTGTGTGTGTGTGTGTGTGTGTGTGTGTGTAGGTCACAGAAATGTGAGTGGGCCAGGGTAAGGAGTCCAGAGCAGTGATCATGATATTATGGACTAAGACTTTTATTTTGCTGTACAATATTTCCCTCTAAGCTGAGTAGACATACAAAGTGAATATACTCATGTCAAATATAATGCATTGCTTCAGTAAATGCAGTTAAATGGTACTGCAGATACACAAAGACAGTTGATAATCAGGCTCCGTGTTTGTTAATAGATGTATTATATCTAATATATCAAAGAGTAATAATATCTTGAAGAACCCTTATTTTCTCCAACAACACAAATGTTATAGAAATTCAACTGAATATACTGTTATTAGATTTATAAATCAAATGGATAGTGATTTGCTCAAATTAATCTGTTGCGTTATAAAATCTGCTTTCATTTAACAAAGATAAACATTCAAAAATATATAGCAGGCATAGTGTCAAAAATGTCTATTGTGCAGCACTAATGCAATATTGCTACCAGACAATTCTAATTGTTCCCCTGAGGCAAAGCAAAGCTATTTTTCTGATCCTATTGGAAGTATAATAACACAATCCTACGTCTGAAAGTACCTGCTTGATTTCTGCATTCCAAACTTGATATGGAAAGCTCCCTATAAACTGGGTCACACAGTGTTTGCTATGGAACACAAGCAGTCACTGTGATGAGTCTGTTCTTTATCAGGGTAAATCGCCAAACAATTCATTCTGATCACAATGGCCCCTCCAGCAACTAGCCACATCCACATTTATGGGTGTTTTCCCTCTCTCTTGATCTTAAAAGCACAATTACTTACAAGCAACTATATATAACTTTCTGCTACTTAACTACTTTGTGTAAATTCAAACTGGCAGGTCATTACAGGCACCTGCAACCATGGTAACAATGTTGGTAAAGGCAAAATATTTTCTCAGGCCTGAGTTTTCTTTTTTAGTTTGACAGTGGTTTCCAGTTTGCTTCTGCTTTTGGGCTTATATTTTGACATCAGCACTTCCGGGCTCACCCCTTCTCAATATCTTTAGTTTTACCTCCACAATCAACATTATTGCATTCACCTATTTTCTCCCCTCTCTACTTAAGCAGCCGTGTTACAATTGTCAGATTATTTGCTCATATTCGTTGAGTTTTAAGTAATTTGGATATTGTGGTTTGACCTGATCTCGTGTACTGAACCTGTTTTGGATCTCAGACCTGCCCATATCTAACTCTGACGAGACCTTGTAAATTAAACCTGTTTCTGAGCTTTGGACCTGCCTCTCAGCCTCTGCCCCTGCCCAAATTACTCTGACTTCACTGGTAGCTGAACTGGACTCTACTGACTGGGCCTCCCTCTGCCTTCCACTCCGGTCACCCTTACTCTGTGCTCTCTGGCTATCTGGGCCCAATTCTGCTTTTGGATAGGATTTGGATCACTGGACTTCAATTGTGAGTACTAGGAGGATCAGTGTTGAAAAGTGAATCTCTCCTGTCTTCCTCTTCTCCTACTCTCAGCGTTCCTTCGGCCCAGTCCCACACTCACTACCAGACCTCTTATCTCAACGCCGGCTCACATCATCTCCACAGTAAACTCCAATTTTCTCTTAGAGCATACTATTGAATATTATTAGCTCTGGCACTAATCTGTCTCTCCTGTTTTCCCAGATTCCCCATTGAGCATTCTCCCCTTGAAGTCCCTCTACACGCCTTGCACCCAATTCATTAATAAATCATTGAAAACATTATGGAAAATTATGGTACTATGGTTTAGTTACATACCATTTTAAAATGTGGTGAGTACTATGGTAGGTACATTGGAACTTCAGTGTGAACTGTGTTAGTACAGTAATGTGTGCAAATTTTGGTGAGTACCATAGTAATTACTGGTCACCATACTGTAGTTTATGTTACCATAGTACATTTTCCATTGCACTATGCTATACTAAATTGGTATAGTACACGTACTGTACCGTAGTACCAACAAAAGTTTAACTGATTCTGGTCCTGTAAATAAAGCAGAAATAATTGATTTTTCTGGGGCAACAAACAACCTGTAAAGATTATAGTGATATTTTAAGTCTAAATGCTCTATACTATGTTCACTTGCTACAGTAGTTGCTAACTTGCATGTAGTGTACAGTGGGCTTATGAGAACATTTTCAATTAAAACAGCTGCCAGCTGCCACTACAAAGTAGTTTAAAGAGGCTTAAACCTGCATGGGACTGATGAGTGCATGGGGTTGGTGATAATTCTTTTTGTATTCATCACTTCAAACTACAAATGATCCACCAGTAATTGAAAAGTGTTAAGGGAAGTGCAAAACATTTAACTTGATGAAATGGTAGAAATGTATGCTAGGAGAAGAGGTTGTAGAACACAACCTCTTCTCCTAGTGAATATGTAATGATAACATTGTCTTGAATTCTTTGCATCCAAGATAAATAGAATAAAAAAGAGTTTTTTTGAAAAAAGGTTTTTAGTGATGAGAAACAGTTTTCTGATCCATAGCACCTGCTTCAAATGTTAGTACATAATTCAATAGCTGTTATCGGTTGTCATCAGCCCCATAGTTATGGGCATGTAGGTTAACATGCTGGTAGGCTCACTAGGTCATTATCATACAATATGAGGCACGACATTGTTAGGCACAAAGCGAGAAGATAGGGTTAGGGAAATATTGTGGGGTGGGTTAAAATGCAAAAATAACACT
This sequence comes from Channa argus, assembly GCF_033026475.1. NCBI lineage: Eukaryota > Metazoa > Chordata > Actinopteri > Anabantiformes > Channidae > Channa > Channa argus. Next base: position 26,580,338 of record NC_090200.1, read on the forward strand.
GATCAAAGTAACAACACTAAGTAACAAAATCAAATTGGACATCAACCAGTGTCTTTCGTCTCAAAGTCCAGAGTTTTGTCATCTACCCCTATGTCCCCCCTGCTAAGACTTGGTCAAATATGAATCACTTTACTAATTGAAACTCTGCAGACTGTAATATTTATCTCTTTATTCATAATAAATAGGCCTGTAGGTAGATGGCGACCTACCAAGCCATAACTACAGACTGATAACGACTCATCATCCATGACATAATGCTTGATTCAGCTGCCAAAGTGATTTCACACAAGAGAAGCAAGATTTAAAACCCTACTGTCAGTAATCCTGACCCAACGATTCCATTTCTAGCGAAGGACAGAGGAAAAGCTAAAATGTAAAATTGTGAGTAATATTGTGTTAAAGTGAGTCGAGTAGTAAGAGTTGAAATTAAAATGATGTAAAAGCATATGTATGCGTGATTTATAAAGGAAAGGAGTACAAGGGTTTGTACAAACCAATAAATGTTTGCTTCATGCTGAACCTCTGACTAAAACCTTTGTTGCAGGTGAGTTGAGGCAAGCAAGGAAGAAGATAGAGGAGAGAAAGATGAAGACTGGGAGGAAACCAAAGTACCCAGAGGAAACTCACGCAAGCACAAGGAGAACTTGCAAACTTTACACAGAAAGGCAACATCAGGTCATAATTATTGTTATAAACATGACTTTCTATATTTAAGTTAAAAAGTAAAGGCTTAGGATTAGACACAAGAAAAACTAATCAGTGAGTATAAGGGAGAAGATTATTTTGCGGTCAAAAAAAGCACATTAGCTTAAGTCACAATATTGTTAGTTTGACACTGGACGCACACTAGTAGGACTTGATTTTTTATTTTATTTTTTTATCCCTTTATTACATTGACTACTCTTGGTGTTGGCAGGGAATTTGAGGTGGTGACAGGAACGGAGGATGTGCCATCAGGTTGGCACTCTTTCTTTGGCTTTTGTTGATAGATCCATAATGTCATATGGATATGCATAAGGGCTCAATTATGGTCCCTGGCATCCCAGGTGCAATCCATTCAATACCCAGAGATTGAGACAGGAATCTTTAAGCACAGTTATGTTTTCTTTTGATCAACAGTCAATTGCAGCTATTTTCTGCTGCATTTCTACAAGGACTTAGGTCCTTTCAGTTCCATCTCCCTTAGTAGACCAGTCATAAATGTAGCAACAAACCTTCTGCAGCCTACCTCCACAAGAAATATTTTGTTCTTCCAGCTCATTCTCTGTTCTATGTAGCTTCCATAAACACTGTACTTGGTCTTCCTCCTATCACACTGTAAGCTTCTTTTACACAATGTTTCCATCTTACTGTCCCCCAACATATGTCAATATTGTTGTTGTACTATAGGACCATGTCTGGCTGGATTGTTGTAGTCAAATGTCTCAGGGTAATACAAGGGTTCTTTCTAAGTCCATGCCTATTGTCTTGTCCCTAGCAGCCTGCAGGATACTGACATGACATGATGTTTTGGTTTGCCTGCTCATAAGAATGGTTCCCTTCCAACCAATGTTTGTGGACAAGCAATTGTAATGGTTTGCCTTTGCTCCAGGATTAATGCCAGTCGTCTCAGAACTGCAACCAGGTATATCATAGATACATACAAGACGTTTGTCAGAGATGTGTGTATGAGGTCATAGCTCTGATCACAAAGCCTCCTCCATGTCACTTATGCCATGCCAATTGATTTATCACTTGTCCAGTCTCTCCCTGTTAGCCCATTGGCCCATCTAAGCCACTAAGATAGCCTTTGCCTCCTCCTATCTTCCCACCTCCTTCACTTATCCTCCCTTTTGTTCCAGTGCTGCTCTGTGCTATTCAGGAGCTCTTGGGATTAACCTGGAACCAGCTCTCCCATGTTGTACTTGGCCCACGTCTTACCTAAAAGCAGACTTCTCACTTTTACCAGCTTCAGATCCTTCAGCAAACAGCTGCCACACAACGATCGAATGGTCAGTGGTTTCCCCCTGGCCATATATCGAGGTGACCCTGGCCAAGACACCAGAACTCAAAGTTGTACAAAACAAGCCTCAACCACTGAGTTTGCAAAAGCCAGTACATTCTGATTCGCAGTGCCAACTTCGGGAAACTGGGCATGCCAGAAAAGAATTCAGAGAAAAAAGAAAGACACAATTTTATTGTGCAGACCAGATACTCCACTATTCACTGAGGCAACGCCTAATGGGATTTGATGAAAGAAGAAGATAAACAAGATCAAGGATAATAAACCTACTGGCCAACTAGTAGGTACAGTAGTAGGGGCCCAACTGAACCATGAACATAGGCATGATAATGACTATGGTAACATGATAACTTTCAAATCAGATGAGTTGCAGAAGGGTTGCTTGAAAGAAGTTTTGATCTGTTTCTCTGTGATTTCAGGTTTGGGTGTAGTTTCAGCTCACTTTTTTACCATCAGTATTTTCTTTGATGCAAATCAAAGTGGAGTGGAGTTTGGCCTCAGTCACAACATTCCTCTGCTTAATCCCTGAATGCATGCCACAGTGCTTAGCTTCTTCTGTGCATTAGGTCTCTCTGCTGCTCATCTTCAAATCACTTTCAAGCTCACTAGGATGTTGTAATTTATTACAGAGGCATGTTTCTGATTAAATAAAGAAAATGTCATTTTAGCAAGGGAAAACGGCGCTTCTGAGCTGTGACATCTTAGTCAAGTGTGACTATCGCTGGGCGGCAGGGAACTTTTGGATTTAAGCCTTCATCTGCCTCACAGTCATCTGGATACACACCCAGCTCGGCCAGTGAAGGAAACCACTGTGTTAATTTTTGAATGGCAACACACTCTCAGGGTTTAAACAAAGCCACATTCATCAGAGTTAATTTTATACTTTGTTTTTATAATTAGCCCCAAAGCACTGTCACCATTCTTTCTCTAATCAACAGTTGATGACAGTTGATTAATTAAAAATAATTACCACAGAAAAAATTAAACTGAGTGTCAGTGTTTGTTTGCTCTGCGTATAATGCACAACAGGTATTAGCACTCACCTATTAGCCATTTGAACGTCACAAGAAATCACATCACATATACATATGATGAGGATATCAAAGGATATTATGTTGATTTTTGAAGAGTTATAAAGGATTGCGGTTGCATTATCAATGTTCAAGTTCTGTTGTGTGGACTTTTTCTTCCTGTTGACATCCTGATGGTGGGGACTAATTTATACCTTAAATCACAACCTCGCCATGAAAGACAAGGTGGACTGCAGCTCGTTAGGGTTTATAGTGCAACAAAGAATGTGCAAGTGGTATTCTGTTATACTCATTTTGTTAGGACAATAGCAAAAATATAGGACTATCATGCAGCATTGGCTCAGTTGGGTAGAGTGGTTGCCCATCAACAGTTAGTGCTTCACAACCCAGCTCCCCTGAACGCATGTCCACATGTCCCTACACAAGACACTCCAGCCTTTGAGTTTTTGCAAGCCAATACACGCTTTGCACCAAGCCCAGCAACCCCTTCCCCGACCCGCAACATTTCTACCACCTGTCTGACCAGTTTATGTGTGCTTTCTGTTAACTTAGAATAAATTACTCATTTGTTCAGTGACCTTGTCAGAGGTCATTTTTGATCGGTTAACAGTCATTCAGTAATTTCCGCGTTACAACTGTGCAGCCGGTAACACACCATGGTCATGAGAACAGTATAGGAACAGTGACGTAAACAGTCTGATCACATGAAGGTCAAGCCAGTCAAAGAATGCTATTTGTTGTATTGTTCTACCAGTGGTTTCTTTCTTGATAACCCAAGTGTTTCCTCTGACTATATGAGCAATCGTGTCTCCTAAAATGTCAAATTTTAGATTTCAAATGTTTTGAATGCACAGTATCTAGACAAGTTCAATTGGCTTCAGTAGATTCAGGTAAAGATTGGGCAATGACTAGAATCTTGGACTAGTACTTAATACTTAAAAAGTCAACCATGACTTGAAGCATAAGACTCAACAGACCAGTGCAAGAACATTTTTGTATTCTTGACTTAAATTTCTCCCACTTTTCTCTGAGTGTTGCTCATACGAGCATTCCACATCAGATCCACCAAGCTCTCTGAACTGCACAAACCTGCTTGTGAATTGCTGATGAGTAACTCTTGTTCAAGAGTTTCACACAGCAGAGCTTCAAGTCTCCTGATACAAATCATCAAAAACACAGCAAATTTGACAGGGTCACCTAATCACAGTGGATGAGTCTAACCTTATGGAAATTATTAATAGTACACCTTTCCGTTATGTGATCAAAGCAGTGCTGTACTTTGATAGAAATAAAAAAGGAAACAGTTCAGGCTTCAAGAAGTTAGACATTAATTATGACAACAATCACTGAGATATTAGAATAGATAATATTCCAGTGCCAGTAGGCGATGTTACACTGTCAGGTGTTAGAACAGAAGATTAAAACCAAGAGGCACTGAGAGACTGCACTCAGTAACAAGAGGTCAGACAAAATTGTAAATACAGAAACATATCTAATATAAAATCACTTAAGTCTTAAACACCCGTCATTCAATGGGGTTTGATGATGGTTTGGTGAACAGAATATTAATTTTCATTAAAAAACTATCTATGAACATGAAATGCATGCACCATCGCTGTGATTTCCATAGTGACCAACTGATTTATAATGAAAACATTTGCAAGTTCTTGCAAAAGCTAAACAGTTTTCTTTTCAACCATCAATTTTTTTTCTTATGTCCCGATCAGCTTTTGCAAAATCTTTTTTCAAACATGCCCCCTCCCGGGCTCCGTTAAAAAACAACACTGACACGTTGTTATTATATAAATTCCTTAAGGTGATTTTATTGTTAATGGCTTACATATTGATGTCTAAAAATGGTGTATGAATGTGTATTCATACCCTGTATCCAGCAGCAGTTTCTTATTAGCCTCAGGCAACCTCCCACCACCAGGTTAGAAAAGTGAGTACATAAGATGTGTCAGGGATTACAGCTTGTTAGACTTAGTCAGTAAACATTCAAATTCCAATATGGCCAACTTTGGTCAAAGCAGCTACTGTTTTAAAGTGCAATTTTAAAATAATTATTCATATTCTGCTGCAGTAATGTGCCAGAACTTTTGATCTGGTGGTCAAGACATCAGATGTGAATCATAGAACCATAGAATCATCTGATTTTTTGTATCAAGAATTTGACAAACACTTCTCTGCATTCCTTTCACATTCGCTGGTTTTGGCAGCTTGTTGACAGCGCTAACCTTCACAGGGTCGATTCTCAGCCCCTGTGCTGTCAGCAGGTGTCCAATGTGGGACACTTCCTGCTGACACAGTGTGAACTCTCCAGCTTTCAGCTTGATGTTCTTTCCCAGCGTGTCTTCAGAAAGGCTTTCTAATCATCCCTGTTTGACTCTTTCAGTCTTCCACTGTCATCTGGAAACAACATGGCAACCACAATTACATATGTATGCATCAGGTAAACCCTCTTGCATTTAAGTCAGTGTTAATCTCAGTTGCAGAGCTAAAGTTAGTTTAGAATGCATGAAACAATATTTAACAACACAGACACAGACTTTAACACTTGTCAAAATTATATTTTTGTATCAAACCTCTACACAGGAATATTAAATCAATATTCCTCTTTTCACACACCAAGCATACATGTGATAAATGCAAAACATTCCTAACTTGTCTTTTGTATTTTCAGTGTGCAGGGCGCAGCAGTGTACTGTAAAAGTTTATCACAGTACTCATACGTATAAATTATATAGGACATGCAAATTTAGTATATAGACACATAATACAAGGAGTATTTATTGTTGCTGGATGTTATTTTGTCATTACAATGATGTGTGTTGCCGTTGCAAAACTACACTATGCTGGTTTCTCCTCTGACCATATTTCTGATAATCTCTTCCAGCATTTGGGTGAACAGCTGTCTTCTTCGTCCAGCGTGGCCTTGTCTGCTAGATTTGCAAAACAGCTTTTGAATGTTTTTTCAGTATGAAATCAAAGGTTACTGTAAGTTACAATAACTATACTTGGTAATTCTCATTTTTAGATGTCTGGATGTAATGATATTACACTTGAAACAGACTACTCGACATAGTATCAAGCTTTTGAAAAATATATTTCAAAGCTTCACCACACCACGTTAAAAATCACCCAAAATGAAGCTTCATTACATCACACTTGGATCAGAAAGGTGTTGTGCTTGTTTTGACAATCAGATATAACTCTCATTCTATTCATTCTAAATTCACTCTGAGTTTGCAATGTCTATTTTAAAGTGATTTAATTTTATAATACTTTACTGATGAAAATAATAATGGCAACATAAAAACATCTTCACACAAACATCTTGTTTTATCAATTATTTTAAACATGTGCAAGTAATATCTGTGATTTGGCCAGCAGATGTCAGTATTTTTAACCGTTTCAAATGATTCAGAAAACATTGATCACTCCTGATACTTGCTACAGTGCAGCAGCTCAGATTAGAATGGACTCACTGCCCATCTCCCTAAAATACAACCCATGGTTGCCCACATCAATCAAAGTGGCTCATCTGTAATCGTAGCTCTTCCACTTATGTTTCTCTCTGCAACATTCACCTTAATTTTTCTCCGAAACAACACGTCTAACATGTTGCTTATTTTCTAGTGCTCAAGCTTTGCTTTCTAAGAAATGGGTGTGGCAAACTACTACATGGGTGCAGCATTTTAATGGTAGTGTCTTCCAAAATAAACATGATGTGTCTAATGTAGAGAAATGTGGGTTCAAGCACCAAATTTTGTGTCTTAACAGTTGCAAAAATTAGTCTATGCTTGTTTTTTTAATTTTTTTTTTTTTTGAGAACCCAAACACAGATATTGTTTTTGGCTTTGATATCACCTGTCCAGTTTAACATTCTCTATATTCAGTTTGAAGCTTCCCAAGGTAAATTTTTTCCGGCTATTTTATAGACGGCTTGTGTTCCTTTCATCTCCTTTTTCATGATGAAATTGGTCATATTCAAAATTAATAGTCTTTTCAACAACCTCCACTCATACATCCAACAATGACTTCTACTTCTGCGGCCTCTACTGCCTTATCGTCTGTCAGTCTGCAGCCTGCAGCCTGCATTAGCTGACTTTCTTTACCTTAGAAGAGCGGTGTGTCCAAAACTGTTTAAAAATGCAACTTGACAACTTTACACAATAAAGTGGTTGGGGTGATGTTTTGTTTTTTTTTTTAAAATCAGTTTTGGACAACAACATGATCTATGGTACAGACAAATGGGCTAGTCCATGTCGGTAACTGATGGACACTAAATGTAAGGCATTTGTGTGGAGACTGAAAATATGATGCATTTAGAAAATAACTGAGGTTACCACTTAGTAGTATATAGACGGTGGCATTATTCTGTGTCTTATTCTGTGAATGTGGCCATTTGGTCCTAATATTCAAATCAGTGTGGGAAACACACATGCTCCATGTCAAACCTCTGATTAGTTTTATGACAATTTTCTTAAAGTATATATTCAGTTTAAACTTTCTGGTCAAAACAGACATATGTATATAATCAGGTGTCTTTAAAGTGCTTTAAAGTCAATGAGAAGATACTCGTAGGCAGGACTTATAGCATCATTGAAAGCAACCCAGGAAACACTAGATAGTTTGTGTTTAAACTGATAGTCCTACTTGATTTACCCTGAATAAAAAGATTCTGAACTAGGTAAAAGACCTAAGATTTCTATGATGAACATATTTTGTGAAAACATTTTGTACTTCTACACTGTTGATAGCATCATTAATTAAATCATATATAATTTGTAAATTATTCTGGTGTGTGGGGAGTAGCACATCGTCATATAAACAGTCTGGCAGTCCCTTCACAAAATGAATTTCTCTAATTTTTCAATAAATGGTCATAAAGAGGCGGAGTATATGTACACAATATTATCTATACCCTCTGAAATGATATGTGATGCATTTACAATAATACTTTGGACAACATGGTAGTACAGTGTTGAGTGGATGCTGCAACCTTGAGTCAAATGTTTCTACCTGCTCAGTAGCCATAAGGGAGGGTTGAATAGTCAGACAGCACTCTCCGCTTAGTTTAAACAACCTTCATGTGACGCACAAGTGTAGAATTTGTAAGGGCAAAGGTTTGTATTCCAAACAATTGTCCACTATTCAGTGTTCAGGTAATCATCAGAAACCTGCCACAAATGAGTTAACAAGACTCAGTAGTGACTGGGGTGTGATGACAGATGCATATTTGGCATTTAGAGCGACACCTTTGCATCTAACCTCTGTCAAGTCAAGTGGCTTTTATTGTCATTTCTACTATACACAGTGGTACACAGTACACAGTAGAAACGAGATAACGTTCCTCCAAGAACCAAGGTGCTACAAACAACACAAGCTATAGTAAAGTGCATCGAGTCCAACCAAGTGCAAACAGTGCAGACGAAAAAACAGTACAGACGGACAGTGTAGACAGACAACACAAGTAACACAGGACAGGACACAAGACCCAAGACAGTGCCGACCAGTAAACCTACTGTATACTAATTTACAGTACAGTACAGTACAGTTAAGTGTGCTAGGGGTGTTAAAAAAAAAGAGCAGCATGTAAACGGTATAGTGCATTTAAATGTCCAGCATGTCTCTCCACATGTGGTGACGTACGCATATTACTTAGGACCCCTGAAACAAACTCTGTGATGAATTCTCCCTTAGGCAGCCCACACACATTTCCATTAATATTTCATCAGTCAAGGCACCCAGGTACGGACCCAGGGGCGGTATCCAGTCATCATCTCGAGATGTAAACACAATACAGTACATGCTCCTGTAATTTCATAAGGTCATATTGTCATCATGACGCCACCTAACCAGTCCCACTTTTTCTGAGACAAAGCCAAACTGTTGGACATCATAGTGGTCGCTGAACAAAACCTGTGTGAATCTGAAGGGGTCAGACGTTAATTCACAACTGGCCATATCACTTCTCATGCTAAACCGTCCCCAGAGTGAGTTAAGGAGCAGTTTATTGCAGCTTTGAACAGCTTTGTTACATTTGATGTTGTTTGGATTGAGCCTTATGCCTTCTTTTTCAAAATGCTCTTTAATGTTTTTTGGCCACACCACTTCATCATTGACGTTCCCCCGGTTAACCTGAGGGCTCTTGTTTGCATGTTAGAAAAGTCTTGACATATTCCCTAAACAGGGTGTCTGTGTACTGAGGAAAGTGCCAAACTTCGTCCATCTTTATCACACTGTAGGCTTTTTCAGCAGCCTTTTGAAGCTCAAAAGACACCCAGACTCCTGACAGCCGTCTATCACTGTCTCCATACCACCACCTGCTAGTCTGATTCAGGGCATCTGCACACGTCCTGCAAAGACGAAACATCAGCTTGTTGTGGGCGGTGGGTGATACAAGCCACGTGGTGGGAGAAAAGTGCATTTCACAAATCCAAAATAATTATCAATGGAATCAAAATTCCTAAAAATTAGCTGAGGGGGGCCTACAGGATATGGCCTTTGGGCCTGCACAGACTTACCTTAATGTACCTTAATACTTAGCACAGTCATAATACCTGATTTTCTCACCCTCTTTCTCGCCAATCTGCTGGTCTCCATGGTTTCCTAATTATAACACGATGTGGGATGTTTCCTAACTTTAGCTGAGCAACGTCACCACCGCTTATATTAATGGCCACCGTGACAACAAATTCCAATTCATCATCAGTCAGTGTAGTGTCATTACTTTGCATCACCGGGGAAATATGTTCCAGAAACATGCCTGTACTGTACTGATCATTGGCGTGTAATACAGTGTGAACATCATTTGCCAATGAAGGAAGGACCTGTCCTCACTACACTTAAACAATTATCTGCTGTTGAACTTTGCAATGTGTAATTTATCACATCTGTTAAGATCTTTTTAATTCTATTTGGTACATCCTGCAGGCTTAAATCAATGTCACGCAAGTCAACATGCTGACGCAGTGCAACTGAATTAAATGCTGGTATCTCTCTAATCCTGATCTGATTCTCTGTCTGAATGCTGTGTGACCTGGCATACTGTCACACATCTGGTTTTCTGTTCGATGCTGCTGCTCAATTTCTCGCATGCATCGTAAAGCTCTCTCACTATCTGATACATCTGACGATTTGTCTCTATGTTCCTGCTGCCTCACAACTTCACACAATTTCTGCCACACTTTGATTGTGCTCCGTATCATTGTCAATCCTGTCTCTCTCGTACTGTCTCACAATCTCAAGCATCTGGCTGTCTGACACATTCCTGCTACTACCCGTGGAATTGGCATTCAACACCTCGGTCAGCAAATCTTGGTAAACTCTGCTCTTATTGACCAGCCATTCCGTCACCATAGTGATATCAGAATCATTGCCTGGCAGCCTAGTAGACATGTTTTATCCAGCCTCTCTGTGCCATTCTGCTATGGAGGCAGGCATTTTATCGTGATCATCGCTGGAAATGTGAAATGGCCCCCCTGGTGATTGAAATATTTTTCTCGGTGGTGCTATGGCCTTTACAGGTGGTGAGCACTTAATTTATTGATATACTTCCCCTCCCCTTCTTTAACACACTATGTATCTGGGACAAAATGTAAAGGTCCTGTGCTCGAGTGTGGGGGGAATAATGCATTAAGTGTGTTTGTTTATGTTTCTGTTTTTATTTATTTCCCCTTGCTCCTGAATGAACTGGCGTGGTTACTAATTGACCGGTTGTGCGTGAATAAACTATTTTGAATTGTGCCAGAGATCTTGGTAGCGTGAAAAGTCCCTACACACACACACACCAGTTTCCCTGTTTGTCAGAACACTACGCACAGGCCTCAGACCCCCCCCCCCCCCCACCCCCCCCCCCCCCCCCGGCTAAAGTGTCATCTCCATAGAGCTCTAAAAAAGATGCAAGACAATGTGCATTAATAAATTCATGTTAATCATTTTAGGAAATATATAGACATTCATATGCATTGAAAGCCTGCTCTGAAACATCTGGCCATACCCTTGTGGTATCTGCTCTGTTTAGCACTGGGGGCTGTGCCACAAGAAACCTGCTGATGGCTTACTGCCAAATCTGCTTTAAAAAGAAAAACACCAGTATCTGTCTCATCACATATGCTTAGTCCGCACCACATCAATGGCCTGACAAAAAGAATGCTATTTATTTAAGGCATGTGCTCGCTGCTTTCAGCGTCTGGTTTATGCACTAAAGCAGAACGGTATCCATGCAACGGCTGGGATAATGTTTTTCCGAGGAAAAAAAACGTGATATTTGTGACCAGAAAGTTTAAGCTGAACTTATACCTTCAGAAAAGAGTCATAAAACTTATCAGAGGTGTAACAAGGGGGCGGGAGGGAGGGAGGGGGTGTTACCCACACTGATTTGAATATTAGGACCAAATGGCCACGTGCACATTGTGATGGAAAATCAAGTATTATTAAATGATGATTAAATTTAATCCTTAGGATTTTACCTAGTTATAATAGCAACGTGTACTCAGTGTACTTTTGAAGAATGTTTAAACGATTGTATGTTGTTGTATGACACACGTACACGCACGCACTATGCCACCCTCTACATACCACTCCCCTCGGTCTAATAGTCTGCTGTTTGGTGTAATTACAGTGGCCTTTTGCTCAAAATAGCTGCCTCCTATATCTGGTGGTGAGTCACTTTAACAGTTAATTTCCACTCCAAGTAGACTAAAGGAACTGCAACATGGGTGATAATTTCCTGCAGCTTCCCCCATTTCACACATAAGACGTTATGTGACCCACTGCCAAAATAAACACTGAGGTTAATGACACAATGAACAAACAGTTTAAAAGGAATATTTTTTTAGAAAGAGCCACTTAAGGACAAGAGCTCTTATGAGAACTATTCCGCTCGTGTGGAAAAAATCAACCTCAAAGTGCTATTCCAAAAGAGATTGATGACTTAATTACTGTTGCCTGCTGCTCAGTGATTCAAATTGTATTTAGATTTAAATGCTTTTTTTCCTGCCATTAATATGCAGTTGTTGTTGTTGTTGCCACGTTGTCATTGGTAATGGTTCCTTAAGATGAAGAGTGTGGCACGGTGTTAAATAAAAAGTGTGGGAATGTTAGAAACAAAGTCAGCCAATATATTTCTGCTTGCTTTCATCACTAAGTTGCTGTTGATCAGCTGGATGAGAAAATTGAGGACATTTTAGGCCTATTTTTATTTCACTGAGTTTCAGTTTTTACAACCGCTTTCACAGAAAATCTTAACATGTCAAATGATTCCTAAAAATGTCACTCAAGGAGCAAAACTACACACCAAGTCTGTAAAACTATGAGCTAATTCTCAGTGTTCCATCCACTGTTTACTCTCATAAAACAGTTTCTGCAAAAGTCTCTAGACGAGCTCAACTATTTTGTGGGACAATGTTGAAGCAAGAGCTAGATACTGTATAAGAAATGAGTTGCCATGTTGCCATTGTGAATTTCTGAGGACAGTGTAGAGGGAATCATATTACATTTTCAGCCATTATTGGTGAAAATCTGTAAAATAGTTTTGACAGTTTATAGTTTTTCTTAATCACTTACATACTATTAAATAAACCATAACCATAAACCAAACATACCGAATCATAATGCCATTTACCAAAGAAGAGACTTTGAACACCATTCCCATCTTTTCATGCATCAGAGAAGTGTTCTTGGTTAAGACACTGAATCCCATGATGCTTCTGTTGTTTACATTTGTAACTTTTGCACCTGCCAAAATCTGTACATTGGTAAAAACCTCACATGGTAATTATTTTATTATATTTTCTGTCCTTTTCATTTTACAGTGCATTTACATTTTACCTCAATTTCAGTAAATTGAGGAATTAACTATCTCTAAAAGTCTATGTGCCTTTATATTGTCATTACCATGTACAGAGTTGTTCTGGAGGAAAACCACAAGCGTCATTACTCACTGGTGAGGTTTTACAGCAGTGTCATAAATTGAGCCCCTCTTTGTGTAGTGGCTGTTTGGTTATGAAGTAAATGGATGCCCTTCCTGATGCAACCCTCCCCAATTTCTGTTCTGGGCTGTTGGAGGTTCAGGTACTTGCCCAGAGACACTTCGACATATAGCCAGGAAGGGGGATCTACTGGCACTGTGGTCCCTGTGCAACTTCCTTACCAAAATGATTTATATTAATAAATAATATAATTTTTTGTTGTTGTTCTTGCATACAATTGTTTGTTTACACATTCCAGTGACGTGATTTAAATATAGATACATGCTCTCCAGAAACATTTCTATCCTAGTTTCCTCTTTTTGCATCTGTATTTGGTCGTGATTTATTTATTTGTCGTGTCATGTTGATGAAGTGGTTTTCTTCTTAATGTCCTTGTGTTTTGTGTGTATGGCTGTACATTGTGAGGACCACTTTGAGAGAATCTGGCTTGCTTGGAAAACAATTTCAATACCTATGCTTTACACTCACAAACAATCAAATCAAGCTGGAACCTTCCAAAGTTGCTGTGTTTTAAGGACCAAATTGCTTCTTTGTTTTTCTCCAGGGTGTACATTACACAAAAACAGAGAGAAGTTTGTGATTAACAAAGTGTAACTTTGGAAGATATTTACTCGATGTAACTAACTCAGTCTGCCAAATCTCTCTTATTCACTTTATATAAAATATGGAATGTATTTTTTTGTTATTCAACATTTAGTATTTAGTTATTGAAACCTTTAAGGCTGTTGTCCTTTGTCCACAGATTAGAAATTTTGTTCAGCAGTGTTAAACCTCTGCCTCCTAGTGGACACCGGGAGCAGGTCATGTTTAATAAAAGCTGGAAAAAAAAAACAGGAAAAAAACAAATAAATTATATGATCTAATCTGTTTCAGCAAACACATACTGAGCTTATTACTGAGCCAGAATTTCTTTTAACTCACCTGAAGCTAAAAAAATCATCAGGCCAGATAAAGTAACTGCTTCTACATCTAATACTGCACTGGACAAAAACAAAAAATGTCATTTTTTTGACAGTGTTGCTGCATGTTTTAAGCTCAGATGATGTGAGCTTCACACTTCAGTTTACTCAAAAGGCCAGATATTGTTGCACCTTTGTTGCAGAAAGACCCAAACAATGCCTAACAAAAGAAATCCTTAAAACATTTTCTGCATTATACTGCAATGGGTAAAAAGTTGCCATCCTTTTGTCATTTTGTCTTAAAGTTCTTCTCATTTGCTTAGACAGGTCTAGGACTTGTGTCCACTCTGAAGTCACATTTTTAAAACAGATAATACACATGCTGAAACTGCAACTCTGTTCAAAATTACACATGCAAAATGCTCTCACACTAACAAAACATTAGCAACATTCAGGAAAAGCTATTTTTTCACTCAAACAACAAAGGATGTCAAACTTTACACTTTTTCAGTCAGTCACTATACCGTCGACAAGAAAATACAGCTATTTCAATTATTCTCAATTGCTAAGATGTTTTCGATGAAACTGGCATCTCCTCATAATCACCTTGTTAGCAAAGCAGAAAGTCTTCTCTTGCAGATATGTTAAAATTTTTCACAGAGTTTTTACTTTACATGCATATTGTTCAGTGATGCAAAATGTTTATTACTGCTGAACAGCAATCTGCAGTTGTAGATACAGTCATTGCAAACATAGAAGCAAGCACAGAAAGAGCTGCACACAAGAAGGTTTGAGGAAAACTTTCTTTTCACAGTATTTCAACAGGCCATCTAAAATAAAGTGGAAGTGTGCAGTACAGCAGGGTTTGTTATCTTTAGTAAAATCATATTTTCTTGATGTGTGCAGATCTTTCTGCACCAACTGTCTGCAACATGCAGGACCTATGGTGAGAATAGAGACTGGACCAATTCAGACACTCAGCATGGCACCACATTTTTACTGCATTCCTCTTTCAGTGAAGCTAGAGGTTGAGTCATGACAACTGGACTTAGATTTCACCTGGAATCATTCTTTTTCCATATTGTTCAAACAAATAAAATCTGAAAACTGTAAATACTAAAGCAAAATTCTGAAAAACAAGAGAGAAACCAAATTAACCTTATGGAAGAAATTAAAATGAAGTCATAAAAAAACCCTGAATTTTTCATTTAGTCCATTTGCTATTTGTTTATAAAGCCACAGGTTCTCATCATCATGCCCGACTGTTTTCTCTCACCTTAGAATAGAATAGAATAGAATAGAATATACCTTTATCAATGCCTCTGGGAAATTAAAATTCCAGAGGCAGTGTAGCACCATAAATACATACAATCAAATACTGACAGTAGCAGTAAAAACAAACACAAGGGACAATGTGGGGAGAAGAAAAAATGAACAGAGTGAACATTAGATTCAAGATTCAAGAGATTTATTGTCATATGCACAGATGAACATAGCAGTTACATCGTACAATAAAAAATATTTTTTGCAATCCCTCCTTCCACAGTGACAGAAATAAGCAAAGTTTCAGTGATTGAAGTAACACAGTACTTATATGAGTAGAGGTAGGTATCGAGGTGCTAGCAGCAGTTAAGTGACAATATTGTCACAATGGTGGTGCAAATGTTAAAGTATGTGTTGGGGGACGCGGGGGTGCTGCAAACTATTCACAAGCCTGATGACCTGTGGATAAAAGCTGTTGGTCAGTCTAGTTGTTCTAGATTTTCTTCTGCCCTCAGGCAGGTGATACAGAAGTGTGAAGAGGCTGTTCTGTGGGTGTGTGGAGTCTCTGATGATGTTGTGTGCTATCCTGATGTCTGTGGTGTGGTAGATGTCCTCCGGTGACTGGAAGGCTGCTCCTGAGATGTGCTGTGCAGTTTTAATCAAACGCTGGAGAGACTTCCTGTCCTTTGCTGAGCAGGTCCCATACCAGACTATAATGGAGCTTGTGAACACACTCTCAACTACACTCCTATAGAAGTTACAAGGGATCCTGCACGGCATCCCAACTTTTCTCAATCTTCTTAGGTATTGCAGCCGCTATTGTGACGTACTTTGTATTCTGAGACCAGGTGAGAACATGTGCAATCCGATGAATTTAAAGGTTTTGACTCTCTGCACCTGGGTCTCCCCGATGTAAAGTCAAGCTTTAAAAAACAGGCTTGAGGTATGTATGGACAGCATGTAGTATTTTAAAATCAGAAATCAGAATCCAAAAAATTGTTTATTGCCAGGCAAAGTTAAGAACACTTGACAGTACTAGGAATTTGTTTTGGTGTCAGGTGCAGACAAATTATCTAGAATATAAAGTTAGAATGCAATATAACAAGCCATGTACAGAAATTTTGTGTGCAATGGGAGTTAGTACAACTTGAAAATCAATCTCAACCTGTCGCCGACTTGTCTCCATCTAGTGTGTGTGTGTGTATATGTATATATATATATATATATATATATATATATATATATATATATATATATATATATATATATATAATTAATGTTGTGAATAGATAAATGATATTGCACAGACTCACTGTTCCTCCCTATCTTCTACCATTCTGCTCCTGTTTCCCTTCCCCCCCTCATGTGTGGTTATACAGTATGATGGCACAGGGGACAAGGAGTTTTTCAGTCTGTTTATGCTACTTTTATGAGCACTGAACTGGCTCCTCTGAGCACTTATGACTGTATGCAGATGATGTCTGTAGTTCTCCCGATGTACGTATGGGTGTTAACAATCTCAACCTCAACCCCCTTAATCAGAACTGGTCTGGAAAATGATCTGGACTTCCCAAAGTCTATGACCAGCTCCTTGGTCTTCGAGGTGTTAAACTGCAGTTGGTTTCTGTGACTCCTGGGAAAAAAGTATTTTTTATAATGCACTCGCGTACTACTCCACTAACCAGTATGAACTCTATAATTCTACTCCCTATTTATTTTCACCTGACAATTTCAACTTAAAAACTAAATTGTAAAAGTAGAATTCATGGCAGAGCTGCTCTATTGGACTGCATTACATTGTACAGGGTATATCAGCTGGGATTTTGTGAAATGTGCAAGTTACATTTGTTTGACAGTTAATTCAATAAAGTTTTGGGTCACTGAATGACGTGTGTTTTGAAAAAGGATGTAAAAACTGTGTGAAACCAGGGAGTTATCACACTTGCAAGAGAAGACTTCTGCTGTGCTAAGTAGGTAATAAAGAATATTAAGTGGATCCCAGTTTCATTAAACACTTCTTAGCAACTGAGAAAACTCTTAACTGGCCAGTTAGTTAAAGAAAGAAAAGTTGGTTTGGAAGTCCTGTAAAAGTGTCATGAATAAGTAAATCTAAGTGTACACATTTGGATTTACTTATTGATTGGAATCATACAATCTCATAGTGAGTGGAATAAAATATGCAGCTCTACACACCCACACAGGTGTTTTCAGTTATTCTGCATGGTTAGTCAGGTAGAAGTTGATGGGAGCAATTCTGGCAAACTCTATGCACTAACAGGAATGATCAAGGTGAGTGTATATGCCCAGGTAGTTCTGACAAGGCCTCATCAAGCTATTTTAATGAAACCATCTGGATGAGTGGATGTGTTGGTTTAAACTTTACTATTCTAACCTATGTACAGGAGGAGAAATTTTAACTCACTCAACTAAACCTCTCTTAAAGGAGACATGTAGTTATTAGAATTCCCTGGGTACCTGCGTCAGGATTTGGACACAGATGGATATAAGGCTGATATAAGAAGAACTGAATCAAAAAACAGAACAAACCAAACCTCGGATAGGGTGCAGGCAACAGAGTTCAAAAACAAGAATCAGGAATCCAAAAACACAATAGACAAATCAGGGAGCAAGGTGCACCGTCCGGGAGTTAGACGGGGGAATTGGGAGAACTAAATACAAACAACTATCCATACACATGTTTTCTCTCCAGCAAATATGGCACGGATCTGAGAGGGAACTGTGGGAAAGGCATGACTTAAATAGGCACTTAAGCATCCTTTAACTCTGCTTTAATATTAAGAGGAAAAACAAAACTGAATACGCTTTTCTAATCCGCCTATGTGCTAATAATAATCCTAGAGTCTCTGGCCACACTGTTTTCCTCCTTATCATTCTAATAATAAACTGGAAACGCACACCTCTTTGTGCTGCACTAAAGCTAATAATTCGAAAGTCTCCCTCTCTCAGACAGATGTCCTATACCATATTATTTTCCCCATATGAGATTTCCTGCCTCTTCAAGAGGATATTTGACATTAAAAAGTTTGAGAAGCCTTTAATCCTGCAGCCTTCCAATTCACACACCGCCGACCTGATTAACCATTCAGTGTGAAATGACATTCTGAAGGAGCCTGAGCTCTGACAGGTGGCTCTTTGTCATCATTATTCCAGCGTAACACCCACTCAGCTTCGCTCGTTGCGCTGTGCTGCAGCCTGTGACAACTCTGAGAATATACAACCAGCGCGGGTGTGCATGGAAGTATTTGCAAGCACACACAGTATCACACATGCACACACAAAGTGTGAACAGAATTGTATAAATCAACGCAGCAAAGCAAGAGGATGAGGTCCTAATCAGTGGAGCAATTAGTGAGGGAGTCAATGAGTACTTTGTTAAAAATACATAAACAAATATAAGCAGACACAGACACACCAAAAACACACACACATGCACATAAAACACACATTCACACAGCACGAGGCCCCTGAAAATGAAACAAAATGAGATATTGACTCGTTGTCAGAGAGGCAAACAACATCATTCACAGCAGGATGACACAAAGCACAGAGGAATCAATCAGCAGGAGAAGGAGAGGGGGATATCTAAGTACACCAAAGACCAGACTAATGACTGTTGGCCAGAGTAATGACTGTAGCTTGGTAAACCAAGCTACTGCTGATGGTGGGATTAACCAAAAGATCTTTACACTCACTTATGTTGCATTCTCTCACACAACTCCGCTTTCAGGTGAAAGTTTGCTTCTTTACACCTTCACTTAATTTAAATAAACAGGTGAAAATGACTTATGATGGCAGCCCTCTACTTTATGTGTGTATACAGAAGGTATTTGTTGTTGAAGAACAAATGTATGAAATGATTTTGGTGGTGTTTTGAGTGAGGCTCACCCTACTAACCAATCAAAGAAGAGTATGGTGAGTGTGGGGGGAGTGTGGTGCAGGAACTAGAGCAGTTGTCCATCAATCACAGGGTGGGTGGTTTGATCACCGGCACCTCCACTTACTTAAAGTGACCTTGAGCAAGACACTTAACCCCAACTTTGTTGCTTCTGGTGAGTGTAGGCCAGCTGCACAGCAGCTCCCCCATTGGTGTATGATTGTGAGTGTGAAAGGGTGAATGAGAAGCAGTGTAAAGTGCCATAAGCTAAAAAAGCTATGTAAGTGCAGACCATTCGTTGGTTCAGTGTCTTTCTCGAGGACACTTCAAAATGTGGAGCCAGGGATTGAACCAAAAACTGTGAGATTGGTTGACAACCACTCTACCTTCCTGCGCCACAGTAAGGGATTAAGTCTGCCTCCCTACTTACACAAGACACAAAAATCAAACAGGAAGTAACTTGCTAAACTTTTCCACGCACAACCAATCAAAGTTTCCCAAGGCCATTTCTCACAGGTGCAAACATTAATTGTTCACCTATAATTCAGAGCTTTAACAGCACAGAAAGGCCCCAGAGGAGCTCTCCTGTTTTGAAGGACAATGATGAACTAAGAGCTAGTGATCACAGAGTGAGCCTAAAAGAGGAGGAGGGTGAGGAAGGGCAGTTGTCTCACATGAGATCAGTGGACAGAACATTGCTTGCCACTGTGCCATCGTGAATGTCTGAGGGAATAACACAACATGTGAACCATTAGACAGTAAAACATCCTCCATCGCCATGCCAACCTTGGTCCCGACAACACTGCACTTCTCACTTTATACAGGGCAGCAGTGGTTAGGGATGTAATCCTGTAATCATAGGGTCTCTGGTTTGATTTCCCATTCTGGCACGAGTGGCTTTGTCCTATTTCACATGTATTTTTCTTGTGTTAGAGTTTTGACAAATGTATTTATTTATTTATTTTACAGAAAACCCTTTATCTTACTGAACATTTTTCTCCTGTTTGGTATACAAAATGTTACGTATAAAATGCAGTTATTCCCAAAAAATTTCGTTTTGGAAAAAATTTACAATCTTTTGCTACTTCTTGTGTGTGTTTATTTACATTTAAGTATACTATGTAGTATGACACAAAAAATACAACAGGCATATTAGTGTTTTGTGTAGCGGCTTAAGATTTGAGAGTGCTTTATAAATAAAATGTATTATTATTATTATTGATGTTTTGTCCATCACATCAGTGTGTTGTTAGTTATTATAAAGATCCAATCATATCATGAATGTGTGTGTCAGTTTTATCCAAAAAATAAATGAGGTGGCCAAAACTTTAGAACCACCTCTTATAATGCACTTCAGTACGATTCCATTACCCACTTTGACCTCAATAATAAGCACGTAGAAATATCAGCTTTCTGACAGTTTCAACCTAAAAACTGAGAAATTATAACCTTTATAACATAGAATTTATGGCAGAGCCACTGCGTAGAATTGCATGTGGTCATAATTTTATGACTAATCAGTATATGTCCACCATGCAGTTCTAAATTAAAAACTGCCTGTGTGCAGTATCTAGTCAGTCTTTCTGACCAAATAAACATTTAGAGTCAAGGAACCAAAACTCATGTCTCATAACTTTGACTGAGCAATCAGAAGGTTTAATGAAATATCTGATATTATTATTTATTTATTTATTTATGCACAGAAATGTAGAGTAATTTAAGTTTTTAAATAATTTTGCAAAGGACACTGTGATTATTGCAGGGCATTAAAATTAGGCCTCCCAATGAGAGTGAAGCGTCTCTTAAAATGCATTTCAATAGAGTTACTTTTACTATGCAGAGGGCACTGTAGTGTTGGATTCACCTGAAGGTATCACCTCACAGTAAATACACCAATACATAAATAAATAAAAGTAAACCAATTAAAACCTGAAGATCCATCATTGTTAGACAGTGAGTGCTGGGCTCTCCTTTGCAGAAAGCATGACAGAGGCCATTACTGCTTCGCTCACTTCCCTTGTTGTGATTGGTGTGCCAAACACACACAGGACCTGTTGGGATGATGTGTATGCCAATGTAGTTTTCCAGTGTCTGAAAGCATGGCTGGTAGCTGTGAAGGTGGTCTTTGGCTCAAAATGTTCTTTTAAAATTTTAGCAGGTACCTCGAGAACGAAAGCCTGTTACTCTACACATGATTTGAGAAGATTACCAACAATACACTACAGACCAGAAATAATGTTTCACACTCTTGGCAGTAGGTTTTCTCAGAAGAAATGTTGACTGTGCAAATTTATTGTAAACTTATTAATGGCAATTTATAATTAATACCAACCGACCCAATTCAGCTGCTGAGGAAGGCCACAAAGTGTAGCTGAAAGCTACAAAATATACTTTTTAGGCTCCAGATGACATTAACATTGAGCACTTATTTAGAAAATGAAAATTAAAACCTGCTCAAAAAAGGTTCTATTTTATACTTTAACATTTTCTGCAGTCACCGTGTTTTATACAGTATCCATGTAGAGGGATTTGTGGATTTGCTGTGGCAGGAAGACATTCTTCAGCATTAAAAAGAAACTTAATGTGGCCTAAAATAGATGTGTGAGGAAAATATGGAACAGAATTTGAAAAAAGAAAAAACTGAAGTGCTTAATTTTGCTAGAGACAACATAAAGCACAGCTCGAAGGTGTTTCTGCTTTCACTAAATGAATGGAACGCAAACATTGCCACACCAGAAACTAAACAACAATAAAGCCTTTAAGATATTGCAGCCAACCCAATAAAAGTCCTGCTATAATTCGGCACTTTAACAAGACAGTCAATTCCTGGAAACACATTTATTCACATTGATCATATCACATCCAGGAGAAAGATAAGCAGCCTCTCTGCCAGGGCAATCACATCAAGTCCTCACACCTGTAAGTTTTGTGTGTGTGTGTGTGTGTGTGTGTGTGTGTGTGTGTGTGTGTGTGTGTGTGTGTGTGTGTGTGTGTGTGTGTGTGCGCGTGTGCGTGTGTGTGTGTGTGTGCGTGCGTGTACACACACTTGTTTTCTCCCTCTTGGGAAACTCAGCTCAACACCTCATTCAAAATGCAGGATTGAAAACACCTGGGAGCCTCCTAGGGGGTTCGAAAACCAAACCCTTAAACAAACATTTTTAAGGTGCATTACAGCAAAGCCTTCACATCTTGCTGCCTTCGGGAGAGAGCAGCTTCTCTGGATCCAGTCTTTCACAGGGCAGCTCTGCATGTACATGTCTAAAACAGGCCCAAGCAGTTACCAGAAAAGACGTGTGAGTGCACCTGCAGCAGTTATGGTGGCCAGGGTCCATTTGTTAAGGTAAAATGTCTGAATTATAAAATGGAGGTGCCAAAAGTCTTAAGACTTTGTGTAGGTGGCTATGTATGATGTATAATAAAGTGTCTTTGCATTTGTTTTACAGCATATTAGTTTGCTTCTTGATTGAACTTGACTGTTGCTCAGGTTTTCCAAGAGGTAAGCGTGACTCCTATTGCTATGTTTAAAATGCCCTTAGTAATCTTTAAAATGTGTAATGGTGTCCAAATGGCTGTAGAGGAATGCTCCACAATTAAGCCTTTAAGCCTTTTTGAGATTGTTGCTTAAGTGGTATTTTTAAAATATCCTGAACTGCAATAAAAATCAGCACATGCAGGTTCTTGTTTGACTGCTTAAAATGAATTGTGCATATGGCATGTGTCACAGGAATGAATCAATTTTTTTTTTTTTTTTTAATTTAGTCTTATAAATTGGAAACTCTTCTCACAGCACTTTACTTTAATATTGTCTTTGCCTTTTGAATTTTTGCTTTTATTGGTCCTTACTTTTTAGTGGTGTGTGTGGTGTGTGTTTTTTTTTTTTTTTTTTTTTTTTTTTTTTTAGATAAAACTATCTGGCAAATGACTAAATATAGAAATAAGTGTGTGTGTTTTGATTTTTAGTTAAGTTTGCTTAAAACAGAATTGCCTTAATTGCAAGTGTCCATTTTCTGATGTCAATTAGCTTATTCATATTAAACAGGTAGGTTGAAAATTGCTAATTAGAGTTCAGTAACACTTGCAAATGAGAACTTTTCTAGATCAGCGTGATGAAAACTTTTGTTTTCTGCAAGTGTTGCTGGAGAGTTTGACTTATGTTTGCTTTCTCTCATCCTTCCACCTTAATTTCTAATGTCCCAGTATCTCTTCCTTTGCTTTGAAAACTGCTAATCAACTGTAAATGAGTATCGATCCTCTGTTATGCTCAAATCACATGAAACTGAAAGGTTTCTTCACATAGCACTTTTTTTAACTCCTTGCTTTTTACCTCACTTGTAAATTGCTTAGTATGAAAGCATCGGCTAAATTACAAAATAATTCTTCTCTTATAGTCAGATCTTCGTATTCTGAAGCACTGCCCAGCGTAAGGGACGAACAAGATGCATATGGCTTTGGGAATAGTCACTTTGTCCATTCTTCAACGCAGTCCAATCCAAAACTTCAGTCTAATGATCAGGTCAAAAGTGAGCCAAGTACTTGGGAACCTTCTTGGACTCGCAGTAGCCAAGCCCAGATGCAATATCAGCCCGGTCTGGACCATCAAACTCGGAGCCTGAATCAGCCATGGTCTGCTGGTTCATTCCAACCCCAGTCACAAGTACCGATGCCCAAAGCCTTTCAATTCAACTTTCAGGTTCCTATGGTGGAAGACCAGAGCCGAGGCAAAGAAAATGGTTCAAGCACTAAAGGTTCAAGTTCAAACAAGGGTGAAAGTCATCATGCTAGTTATAATCCGAGGCCAAGCAGCGTTCATATCCAGAGCAGTTTCAACAGCCCTTCTTTCTTGCATCGTTTTCTGGACCAAAATGGTGGGAAAAAGCCTCATGACACTTTTAAGCCAAGCTTTGGACTCAGCTTATCTCTTCCCATTTCCCCAACTACCTCACCTTCAAACCCTACCACCAGCTCTAAGCAAATTCTAACACCAGAAAGAAGCAGTTTTGCTGAGAATAGCCATGCAGAGCCTGAAAGAGTGCACACTGACAGAGTAATTACCTTTCCGACCGAGCATGCTACCAAACTCTCAACTCCTACCGAACAGTTCAGCCACAGTGAAATCCCCCCAGAACACACGTGGGTTTTTCCAGGTCAAACACAGTATCCAGCTTTACCCCTGCAAAGTTGGCAGCCTGAAAATGTATTTAATGGATACTACCATGGCCAAATAAATCCTACAACGTATCAATATTGGAGAGATCAAACTGTCTCATCTAGCCCAAATAATGCCTATTATTCTTTGGATCCATGGCAATATAATGTTGCAAGCAGACCGAGTGGCATCAGTTATGGTCAGTATCAAATCTGTCATGCTGATGGTACTCCGCTTACCCTCGCTGAACAATATGCCCTATTAATACCAACCTATGACTGGCACAAACCTGTACCACCTCAGAGGCCAGGACCACATTCATATGCCCCTTTCTCACACCAGAGTCAGCCATCCTTTGACGACGGGAAAGTTTCCGGCATTGTAAATTATCAAATGGGCCATGCTATGCCAATGGGGCAAGATGGTTTCTTTTCCCCTTATCCTCATCAGCACAGCTTGGGTCAGAGTAGAGAAGCTGCTCATCGTCCCACTGGTTTTGACTCTTCCCGATATCAGCAGGGTTTATCAACTAGGTACGAAGCCCAGGTGGGAAAACAAGTGGCTGGCTACCCTGCATACCCTGGACAGTACAAGTATTACTAGTCAGAACACCACTTTATGGTTGCTCAAGGTGTAACATGGCAGAAAATCTTCCTAATTCCTTATTTTCCTAATTTATTTGTCGTGTCATCAGATTCTGACATGCTGTAACAAAGATTTCCAGAGTGAAGTATGCAAATGTGTAACAAATCCTCATCACCAGGTTTCCAGCCCAATCAATGACTACAAGAACTTTCAGAGTCCGCCATTCCCACACACTTCCATACCATGCTAAAGGCTCCTCAAATGTCTATCCACTTAAAACAATCCATTACATCCAGATTTATCCAAAACTACAAGTTTAGCAGAGGACTGGCAATTAAGAGAAACCAAGTTGGCCTTTCCAGCCTGCGTAGAACTGCACATCCAACGGCAATTGTTGCAAGCACAACATCTGTCTAATGCACCCAATGGCTTGTCTGTGCACATAATCTTTCCCATCTCCAGTCAGTGACTCAGTGTTTCCCTGTGGACAGCACAAGGCAAAACGGACCAGCCAAAGGAGAAAAGATGCCGTGGTAAGTAAATGTACAAATCTGTCTTGATATACACCTTGAGTATTATCAAATTAACCTTTCTTTCTCTTATAGGATGTGCAGTCTGAATTGTACCGTGTGCCAAGAATGTTCTACAGCAAACATGTTTCAATAAAAGTGTTCAAACTCTGTTGATTAAATGGTTGTCAGATGTTTGAGGAAATGGCTGCTCACACTTAAGTGAGAGCATCGATGCACTCTGGCTCTGCTAAATATTAAGCTAGACCCAGTAGGCAATTGGTTTAATGGAAAGGGGGGAGTGCCCTGGGCTTTGTTCAAAAGTTAAACCCCCACCTACTACTCATTAACATGTTCTATCTTTAGTTTAATTTGTACAAAAGTTCCTGGTTGGGAACAGTGACTTCCTGGAGTCTGCTCTGGTTGTGTGGTTGGCACAGTGATAAGACTCTGAGAAGTAATTATATTTAATAAGAAATCTGGATATGTAATGCTGCTAAAACCAGAGTTTTAGTGTAGACTGACAGGTGTCGTCTTTCTTCATCTGAAAAGAACCAGGCAGAGTCCACCTGCCTGCAGCTTTTATTTTGTGCTAAATTAAAACCCCAAAGTACAAAACTTTTTAGTAAGAAACAAAGGTTCAATTTGTGCCTTTTGTTTAATCTTCACTTTGTTTAATTTGTTTCATGTGTCAAGTCATGTGCTAAATTAACATTTGGAACAAACAGTCACCTGTTGCTTGTGAAAACTGCAGTCAGAGCAATGCCACTGTACAGCGCAACTTTGCAGGATGTCGATGGTAGCCTAACATGTTTGAAGCCTGATCAAAGGAGCCAGCGTATGTCAGCTGAATGTCTGCCATTACTTGGACGCCACTGCAATGTCACCGCTGTCCCTTTTGATAAATACTGACATGGAACATTAAGCTTTGTTCCACATGTTTAGGGCCTCCCGCTTCCCATTGGAAAAACGTTCTATTATGCCAGATTAAAAAAAACAGCTGTTTTAGTAGTTCATGATAGATCAGAGGTGCTGAAAGCTACAGGGTTAACTGTATCTAAAGTTTTATTGTATGTTCATCTGTCAAGTCAATTTGCAACAATGTGGAAAAAACTTTCATGCACAAAATGTAAGAATTTATCATTGTGGGAAGCATTTAGTTCAAGGACAAATCTTCTACTGTTATGAACTTTGAGATTGCTGATTAAATATGAAAATGGTGACGTGTGTGTGTGTGGCTTATCTTGCCTAGGTAGAACATGGTTGTTGGAAATCTGCTGTTTGTTCACAGGTGTGAGCGTAAAATGGTTACTTGGGAAAATGGCACTCCTAAAACACTTATTAGGAGTGAGTTTCTTCTTAGGTCAGTTGACCTTTTAAGGCTAAATTGAGGTTTATATTTCTTGTAAGTCTCAAAAAACTGGCGTTCTTTTCTGAATACTTTTGCAGATCTTTCCTATATATAAATGTCTGAGACTATTTGACCCTGCTGGAGAGTGGATTTGAATACAACTTCGGGCCTTTGCTGCATGCTTATCTCTTCCAGGTAGCCTGTCTGTTCTCAACTTATCTAAAAAAGAAGTATTTAAAAATTACAGTACGTAATAGCATTGTGTTCATCTGCTCTGACTCTAAAGCACATTGTTACATTTTCCCTTTCTTACAGCAGTGGTGTTTAGAGCACTAGGCTTGAGGTCATTGGTCTCATGGCCTAGTTCTTCATTAGCTTCCTCCCTGGTCAAAGGTCTGCTCATCGAGAAACTGATAATGTTCTGCAGCTGACCCTATTTGACTTTCATTCACAGGAAATAATTCTGTGTGATAAAATAAAAGATTAGACTGTGAGTATTCAATGTGCTACTAACAAGTCACGCAGAGAAGCAAGGGCACATTTGTTTCACTCCAAATACTAACCTGGTCACAATAGGTAAAAGTAGGTATTTTCTATATTAAAGTTGCCAGTTTCTCAGCTGAGTGTGTTTTCACACTACAGCTGGGCGTTTCTGTGTAAGCCTTGCTGCCGAGCCACGAAAACATCCCTTAGGTGACTAATGGGGCTTAACAAACAATTTAAAGGACTAACCAGACTGGGCCTCGGCTGAACTTGGCCCAAAAGGTGATGGCCCTCATGGAGCCCCATGGTTGGGAGATGAAAGAAGTAAGATTCATTAATAACGCTTGCCTAAAGCCCCTCCCCACAACCACCATGTGCACCTTAAATACCTGATTGTCTAACTATGCAGGTTGTTTTGCACAGAATTTGAAGAAAAACATAACACATTGCTCGTATCATACTCCAGTTAGACGAAAACCCATTTTTGAAAGTATACATGGCAAAAAAAAATTATTTTATTTTTAATACATTTATGTAAATTTGTTGTTTCATTTTAGCAGATGTTCTTCATATTTTGTTTAAAATACATTTTACATCAGGACTTATGGGGCTACAGTTTAGTCAGAATTGGGCCGGAATATCTCAGGTAATTACCTGAGGTAAAGACCACAAACTGAATACTGAAATAGAAGTGCAAGCAATTTGCCTAAAAATTTAGTCCACTACAAGAAGATGTTCCACTTCAAATTCTTTAATCAAATTCAAGACTAAATACATATTCCAAAATTTACTCAAAAAAAAAAGTAGTATTGATTTGATGCTGTGGATGCATAAATGTAAATATTTGATCCGGACATGTTAAAACACACAAAGTTTAAAGGTAAAAAATTATGGCAATAATAAAGAAATACAAAAGAACCCTGTCCACCTGCCTGTGCTGAACAAAAGTGGAGCTAATCCTAACGGGTTTCAAAAGATGTTTACGAATCTACATTTGCATTGAGTAACTAGTGACCACGAGCGATATTAATACATTAGTAAATTTGTACCACTTTATCCACTTTACTGCACAGTAAAGTACTTAACACTTAGAAAAATCTCTGCTCCTTATGCTAATAGACCCAACTTTACATTCACTGTGAATGTAAAATACAGCTGCTAAATTACTGTAAATTTCATGTGAAAGATCTTATAGAGAATTTTCAGCTGGAGAATGTCTCACCATAGTTTTACTTTGACAAAGATTATGGTATACGTTTTTCTAACTTTTTTCTAACATCTAACAAGAAAAATGGCAATTTATATTAGTCTGTGGAGTCTGCCCTTTCAATAGTGTCGCTGTGCCTTCGTGTTAACAGAGACTGGCTGGCAAATGGGCGTCAAGGCTGATATCAACACAAATGAAATTCCAGCTTCAAACACAGACTTTTACAAGATAATATTTTGTTAAAGTTGTTTTTGATTTTACATACTGCACATTTTGTTTACCTTCGCAACTTGCTCAGTTGTTCACAGATGGCTTTACAGCAAACGTAAGTAACAGCAATATCCAAAAGTATATCACATTTTTATTTACCCAAATTACATTGCAGTTTACAGTATGTTACTTTATGACATTAATAGACCAAAACACAGTTAAACTTTCGCTGTAATTCTACAGTTTATCTATAGGGGAAAGGTAATAACTTTTCATCAAATAACTAAAGCAATCAGCAGTGACCTTGGTTTGCTGATACTTCAGTACATGTTTTAAAACTTTTAGCGTGTGTCTCTGAGTATGTGCTTGTGTAGGTGTGTGGCTATGTGCACACTCTTGCTTCTGTGATTAAATACGCAAGAGTGTGTGTTTGTGAGTCTGCCTTTTGGTTAAGCATTGTTGTAAATGACTGTGTGAACTAAAGTCTCGGACAATTAAGCAGCTTGTATCGCTTCGAGCAAAGTGTGAGCCATCACTGCGTTCTAGCTGAACATGAGAGGATACAGCAGTAATGTTTCATTTGCATAAAAAACGTAATAGTACACAACAACAACAGTAGAAGCTATGGCTAAAACTAACCAATCACTATATGTGAGTGGGATTGTGTTTGTTGATTGGGTGGCTATTTGGTCAAAGCAGTAAGTTTTAAAGCTAAATTAATTTGTTTAAATCTCAAGCTCAAGGGGTCACATAGCTGTAAAGGTAATAGACCAGTTTAATCATTTAACAATGTCTCAAAACTGAAGAAGCAGTTCAAAGTAATGAGCCAGATTTCAGTGGAAATTGGGTCTTTTATGGTAATCAAGGGCACTGTGTAACTGTGTTCAATTCCAACTGGGACAAGGAGGTTGGTCAAACATTGTGAACATCAAATAAAATGTTTTTTAAAGAGGCACTCCTCAGATTATACACATGAAGGTCACAAGATACTCTTCACAAGGAGTACTGTGAAAACAGTCATAAAACATCTATAGGGCCTTTGTCTAAACCTGATGATGTCACAATGATGTCATCAACTTTTTTTATTACAAACATTGACTGTGAGGGGTTGGAAGGGGAAATCTGAAAGGCAGAATTCACCTAACAAATTAGATTTTATTTTTGCTGCATTACAGGACAGTGAAAAGGTCTGTCGCTCACAATTATTTATACAGCATCTATATATATATTTTATTTGTATTTTTTATTTATTAAGAAAACAACCCTTTTATTTTGAAGTCTGAACTTCAGCTCGCCTCCTTAGCAGAAATGGTAAGCAACAGCTCAGGTTAAAAGAAATTACCCTGGAACTAAAAAAGCACCCTTAACTTAATATTTGGAAGCACCCCTTGGAAAAAAATAACTGAAATCAATCACCTCCTGTAACCATTAATGAGTTTCTTACACCTCTCTACTGAAAGTTTGGCCCACTCTTTTGCAAACTGCTCCAGGTCATTCAGATTTAAAGGATGCCTTCTCCTAACTGCTATTTTGAGTCTCTCCACAGGTGTTCTATGGGATTCAGACCTGGACTCATTGCTGGCCATTTCATAACTCTCCAGCTCTTCGTTTGTACCCATTTCTGAGTGTGTTTCAGGTCATTTTCCTGCTAACAGACCCATGACCAGCTTTCTTGCACTTCTTACATTGTGCCCCACAATCCTTTATAATCATCAGATTTCATGATACAGTTATTATACTTTTGTCTCATTTGTCCACAGTACATTCTCCCAGAAGGATTGTAGTTTTGTCACACTTTTTTATGAATTTGTGTCAGCAGTGGTGTCCTACTGGGTCTCCTAGCATAACGGCCCTTTTCATTCAGGTGGTGACGAAAGTGCGAGCTGACACATGTTGTACCCTGTGTCTGCAAATTAGCTTGAATTTGTTTGGTAGTTCATAAGGGTTCTTTATCCATCATTCGAAATTATTAATTACTAATTTTGCTCTTCCGTCGTGTCCAGGGAGGTTAGCTACAGTGCCATGGGCTGTAAACCTCTTTATGATATTGCGCACAGTGGACACAGGAACATTAAGATCTCTGGAGATGGACTTGTAGCCTTGAGATTGTCCATGTTTTTCCATAATTTTTGCTCTCAAATCCACTGAGACATCTTTACACTTTTTTACATCTTTCTTTTCTCCATGCTCAGTGTGACACACAACATAAAGGTTGAGTCAACTTTTCTCCATTTTAACTGGATGCAAGTGTGATTACTATATTGCTCACATGTGTTACTTGCCACAGTTGTGTCCAAATACAAATAACAGGAGCATCACATGTTTGAAAAGCAATTCTTTCTTACAATTTTGACAAAGTGCCAATAATTTTGTCCAGTCCATTTTTGAGTTCTGTCTGAATTTTTATCAAGTTTGACTTTTCTTCTTTGTTTTTTTTTTGTGTTGTTGCAGTGCAAACAAAAACAATGAGCACGTTAATACCAAAACATTTGCAGCTGGAACTATTTTCGGAGAGAAGGTTGCATTTTCCTACAGAATTACAAGGGTGCCGATATTTTTAACCATGACTGTATCGTGTGGAAAGCAGGGATCAAACTACTCACGTGAAATGAGTGGAAAACGATGTCTATTGTATGAGCCACAGCCACCTGTCTTTAGTGCAATGTAAATGGCTAAAATATGAGCCTCAATTATGGGGACAAGAATGTCTGCCTGAATGGCTGAACGTAAATATTCCAAAATTTGGGTGAGCCTGCATGAAAATAAATGCCATTATGACCTGTTATTGGGCCCCATAGTGAGTGTTATGTCATGACATCATCAGTCGGCTGTATCCATGACAGGTGAGACTATTCTTTGTAAAGCTTTGGTCAATGCAAAAAAATGCCAAACATGTAGTGTATGTATTGATGTAATTTATTTTGTTTTTATAATTTTATTTTTTCTGCCTCAAATGTGTTCATTCAATTTGTGCTGAACGTTCTACAGCCGGTGCCCCCTGCCTTATCACTCTGGGGTGACACCTGGGGTGATCAAACAGATTTTGTATGAGACCTGTGCTATCCCAGCCCCACCTCCAGATCTGCACCTGTTGAGTGGCAGAGTCATCAAAATATTCATCTTTATCTAGCAACACTAGGCTTAGAATTAAGCATCAGTTATAGAATATCCAAAAATGGCCTTGTGGTAACATTCTTGAATTTTATTTCCACCCTAGCAAAGGGCATGACTTGGCCTTAGATTTCTGTTCACGTGAACAGAGGCTGCCTCAACCAGCTTTTAGGCAATTTCATCCAAATGTCATGCCCTTTGTCATTAGCCTTCCATGATAATTAATGGTAATTTCCATCACCCTAGCTGCCTTATAACTTGCCCCAACAATAATCCAACATTAATGGTGACTGAGTCACTAAACGATTTCATCTTAGTAAGACTTTATATATTTTTGCACACAATTTTTATATTATAATCTTATATAATATTCTGCATTGTTATCCATCTTTTCCCTGATTGTTCTAGTCTCAGACCAGCTGATTGATATCATTGCCATTTCTACTTTTGGGTGTTGAGTTGCGAAAGATCTCTGTGTGCTAATAATCTCTGCCTCAATTGTGTATTAGCAAATTAAAATTTCAGATACAGTAGACATCAAATCAAATTAAAAATCGAATGCAAGGGAGGGTAGCATGACATGTGTAATGTTCAAGAAGACTAGTTATAATGTTTTAATGAGAAAGTAATCAGTTTTTTCTTTCATAATATGCATTTTGGCAACACGCACAATAAAATATATATACATTTGAGAAAAATTATATTTATATTCAGCTGGTACAGTATGAACCACATTCCTTAAGAAGCACACGCTGCCCCCCTTGTGTTGCCTTGGTCAAGGTTATTTCAAAATGATGCTGTTTATAACTTATATCCTAACTCACCATCCCATCTCTGGATTATTCATTAATAAGTGTGATTATATAACCCAAACTCAACAGTATTCAACAAATCAAAAACACACCTAGCAAATCAATACGTAGGATTTAATACCTATTTTCTACCTTTATTATTTGAGCTTTTGGGAAAAGAAGGTGTTACAGTAAATTGTCAGGAGGACATTTTATATTAACATTAATTGGTGTATTTCCTGGCCCGGCAGAGTCCAAACTGATTTTATATTGACCCTGCAATGTGAAATTGTTCATGTAAACCTTAATAGTTCCTGTAATGAGACTTGTTTGACTGTTCATTGAACCTGCCTTCTCACATGGCCTCAGGTTCTTCCTGCTTGGTTAAGGGGAAATATAAAACCAACCCCTTGCAGTAAAATCTTGTTCATTCACCTTATGGCTCCATCACCTTGACACACTGAATGACTTGTTGACTGACTGAGTTGTGTAGGATCAATCGGCTGTTAAAGAAAAAGTTTTTTTACTTAAACTGTACTTATCAACTTACTTCATTTAGTGTTGCTGTGGTTGCAGTTTTTATTAATTCAGTAGGGCTAATTGGCCTTTTTAAATGGAGTTACCAGTAGTCAACGATGGTGTTCACTTATCTGCATACAGACCCAGAGTTCCTGTGTCAGTCAATGGAAAGGCAACACCTGCGGGACTTGATGAGTCTGGTTACTATCAGTTCTATGGTGATGGGAGCAGTGTAACATCCCGTGGATCTGATGCTCTAACTGGCTATGAGACTCTGGATGCACCACCAACCTATGACTTCTATGCGAATACAGAGGTTTGGGGCAGGCGTAGACGCTTCAGACCATCTCTGTACCAGTTGCATGCCAGCCCAGAGGTGAGGAATCTCTGCTTTTTAGCAGCTTGTTTTATTTCTCTTTTAGAACCAGTTTAATGAACTTTAATAGTAAAATTGCATAAAATATTAATGCAATGTGATGTAATACCTGCAAAATCTGAAGGCACAATTAGAATTTTGTATTTGATCGTGAAAATAGGTGTTTCCATCTTTACCACTGTTTAATTTTTGGATTTTTGTCTGATTGAATTTGATCTGACTAGGATGACTCCAAACCTCCAATGTACGAGGAGACAACAGGAGGAAAAGGAGGAGAGGACAGCTCTGAGGAAGATGAGGATGGACAAAAGGAGCCACCACCTGAGCCTACTCGTTTTGGCTGGGTACAAGGAGTCATGGTAGGCAGGGTTTTGACAGCTTCAACACTCATTCTATAAATCACAATTTAAAGAACCCTAATTAAAATAGTACTGTGCTGGAATTAAAACCTTTTCATCAATGCCAACATGAGAAACTCCATATATTTAACATATTCAATATAATAATGTTCTGAAACCTATCCATCATGACCACCATTCAGTCTTTAAGCTGACTCCTATCGACCACAACAGTAACTCCAGGCTGATCAGTGTCTGCACTGATTGAATTACTGCCTAAATATATCAGAAATTCTGAGAACTCAGTATTTTTTACTTTTCTTTTAATTCTATGACTTTATTGCTTAAGATGTTTTATATCACCCTCAAAATCATAATTGTATTCTCCCCATTAGCGCCATTGTAAAGTAAACCAACCAATCAACAACAAATTCTAGTTTACAGGCCTTCGAAACTCAACTATAATGCTGTTTTACTTTTCTTGCTTTCATTTACTGCTGGTTAAATATGAATAATAAAAAGTATTTCAGTAAAGTAAATGAAATGCAGTAAAAGGTAAGAACATGTACCTTTCTTAGTATTTGTTGTATTATCATGGTTTATGGGGAGTTTGTCTGCTATGACCTTAGGTCATAGAAAAGCAATTATCAGTTCATTATGATGCCATTTCTAAGTAGTTATACTGAAACTAATCTTGTGTAACACAGTAGTGGTGGCTTTGATCTTTTATTGGACAGCAATGATTAATGTTTTTAGAAAGCCATATAAAACTTTTTCCTCGTAAGACCTGTTGGCCTTATAGTACAATTACTAGTGAAAATGTGTTACTCAATAACTTTCAGCCATTACACCATGTTCTGCTATCAAACCCCCCCTTTGATTATCTGCACTTCAGTTGGCCATTTCTGTGTACTTGTTTTACTTTTTGTTTTTGTGTTAAATTGCAGTACCTTAGTCATAGGGACCTGGTCATCAGCCACTTTCAGCGGTCATTTTCTGAGAGTTCAGGCTGTGAAACAATAGACATTAGAGTCGCACTTGATTATTCTTAAACACTTCATAGTATCTATGTAGTATTAAGGATGGTGTAAACCTCAGATGCTGACTGATGTAACTAGTATTGTAATTGTCGGTTTGTAGATCCGTTGCATGTTGAACATCTGGGGAGTGATCTTGTACCTGAGGCTGCCTTGGATTACCGCTCAAGCTGGTATAGGTACGTCCAACTTAAAGAAAGCTAAGTAGCTTTATTCTGTTAAAGTGTCTGCCGTCGGACTCATTCCCGTGTTCTGTCTTTCTGTTACTGTCTCTACATTAGGTCTGACCTGGGTGATTATCCTACTATCCTCTTGTATAACTGGCATCACTGGTCTCTCCACATCAGCCATTGCTACTAACGGCAAAGTCAAAGGAGGTCTGTCTGTGTCTGAGTAATACATGCAACAGCAACAGTGTTCATGTGTGAAACAGTAATACATACTGTGCATACAGTATTTTGAATGCGTATGCAATTGAACAATACAGTATTGATATCTGCTAAGTGTATATTGTTGTATTTATGTTTTACATTTTTAGCTGTTGGTCAAAATCAGTTGTCACTGTGTTTCTAAAACCATATAACCATTTTCAAGAAGGACTAAAACATGAACACATTTTAAACCTAGATTTAATAACTTAATTTCTAATGATATAAGCACATTGGACATGATACCTGTCTTTTGCTATTCCCTTCCCCTTTTGTCTTCAGGTGGGACCTACTTCCTGATCAGCCGTAGCCTGGGTCCAGAGCTGGGTGGATCTATTGGTCTGATTTTTGCCTTTGCCAATGCTGTAGCTGTGGCAATGCACACGGTGGGCTTTGCTGAAACTGTTGTAGACCTCATGCGTGTGAGTAGGATAATGTGTGCTTATTAATCCAGACCACCTTTCACAGTGATACTAGACAATAAACAGAGATTCTTTAATCTCTCTGAAATTTCTTTGTCAGGAAAATGGAGCTGTCATGGTGGACCGCACCAATGACATTCGCATCATTGGCATCATCACTGTCACCTGCCTACTAGGCATCTCAATGGCTGGTATGGCATGGGAATCCAAGGTTAGTCGCACTAAACATGTGACACCATAGTAAACTATTACCTGGATGTATTTCCAGTCCTGAGTGTGTGTAGCTCTCTAATGGGCTTGGGTAATCATCTCACAAAAGCAATTGTGTGGTTCTGTCAAGAATCTGTACACATACAGTACTAATCCAGACCCAACTACTAACTGAGCATAAAAGGTCAAATGATGAGGCCACTGAGCATCAGCCTCCTGGGGGCCCCACAGCCCAACAACATTCTCCTGGCCATGAGCTTAAAATGGCAAAAAAATAAAAAAAAGTTCAGCACCTTTAAAGAGGAATAAAAAGCTCCCAGGTGAACAATCCTACACCTTAAGTTAGAAAGTGACAACCTAGAGTTAAATGAGCAGAGACGGTCTATGCATTTTTAACTTCTTATTCTCATCCTCCCGGCCATGTGGCACTGTCCTACAATTACTCAAGACAATATGACAATGGATGTTTCTCCAGACTTTTCCACAGTGCACATGAGCCACAGCAATACTACAGTGATCTAAACCAGCTTTGGGACCCGTCTGGGACCTGCTTGTTCTGGTGCCCGTTCAGAGCCTGTGTTCAATCTCGAACCAAATGCATTTCATAAGCCAAAATATTGACTTTTGGCAAGAAAAAACGCTTTGAAAGCAGTACCAACTCTTTGCTGGTCTAGGGTCAAGAACCACTTACAGTATGTCAGTTGCTTGGGTCACTAACAAATGAACTATAACTTTGTTAATGCCAGAGCTAGTGTAGCATCTGCTTAATACCCCCCAAAACATCTCAACTAACTTTGGTCGGAAAAAAACTGACAAACACAGTGACATAATAGCATACAGTTATGGTAGCGAGAGTTGGAACCAACTCAGTTCCAGCACTGGCACCAGTTCTGAACTAGCACCTAGTTTGGATTGGTGAGGAGAGTATGACTGACAGACACTCTCTGCCCTTATTTTAAAGAAAGAAATGCTTATAACATTTACAAATATGTCCTAAACTCTGCATAACTGTTATGGTCATGCAATGAATCATTTATTTTAAAATCTAAAACTGGAAAAATTTGCCATGAAAAGATATTATTGAACATTAACATACTTATTTTGGGGTTTACTTATATTCAGGTCAATGTGTAGTTTTGCTCATTTGTGCATGTAAAGGTCTGCATCTATACTCTATGTTTACTGGATGTTCTCCCTTCCACAGGCCCAAGTTTTGTTCTTCCTGGTCATCATGGTGTCATTTGCCAGTTACATTGTTGGAACAATAATCCCTGCTACACCAGATAAACAATCCAAGGGTTTCTTTAGTTACAAAGGTGACTATTTTAAAGTAACAATTAACAGTCAAAGATTGTGATGCTGTGGTTTGATATGCAACAAATGATGTAAAACATAACCAATAAAAATTCCGTGATAATAATAAGTCTAATGCTTGTGAATTCAACTGACCGTTTTTATTTTCTCCAACAGCGGCTATCTTTGCAACCAACTTTGTGCCTGGCTGGCGTGGTAAAGAGGGTAGCTTCTTCGGCATGTTCTCAATTTTCTTTCCCTCAGCCACGGGCATCCTGGCAGGAGCTAATATCTCTGGTGATCTGAAGGTTTGTCAGGTTGCATCTGTTGCTATGTTACTCCCCAAACACTATCCTGTTCTTGCACATACATTTTTGAATATTACATTTCTTTTTATATGTTTTTCCTCTCCTTCCCAGAATCCAACAGTGGCTATTCCACGAGGAACACTGATGGCTATATTCTGGACCACTATCTCCTACCTAATCATCTCTTCTACAATTGGTAATTGTTTTTCTTTAGACTGACTTTTACCAATATAGTGTCTTCTTCTGTTCCTTTTTTCGGCTGTTCCCTTTCAGGGGTCACCATAGCAAATCATCTGCCTCTATCTAACCCTGTCCTCTGCATCCTCTTCTCTTACACCAACTAACTTTATGTCCTCTCTCACACTATCCATAAATCTCCTCTTTGGTCTTAACTTTAGACCTCCTGCTTGGCAGCTCCATCGCATTCTCATCACCTCTGTTCCTTTCACCTACATGTCCATTGAAATCTGCCCCAATCACCTCTCTCACCTCGGGGGATGCTCTCCATCACTTCATCTAACTCCCTCCAGAATTTCTCCTTCTCTTCTAACTCACATCCTACCTGTGGGGCATAACCACTAATTATGTTCAACATCAAGCCTTGAACTTCCAGCTTTACACTCATGACCCTGTCTGATACTCCTTTTACCTCCAAAACATTCCCTACAAACTCCTCTTTCAGGATAACTCCTATTCTATTTCAGTTCACATCCACACTATTGTAAAACAACTTGAACCTTCTTCGTAAGCTTTATGTCTTGCTACCTTTCCACCTGGTCTCCTGGACACACAGTATATCCACCTTCCTTCTCTGCATCATGCCAACCAACTCTCTAGCCTTCCCTGTCATAGTCCCAACATTCAAAGTCCCAACTGTCAGTCCTATACTCTTGGCTTTCCTCTTTTCTCTCTGTCTACAAACACGCCTTCCTACTCTCTGACTTCCACCAACAGTAGCCCAAATCTCCAATGGCACCCTGTAAGTCAACAGGACCGGTGGCGGTCATTGTCAACCCGGGCCCCGACCGATACGGTATGGAAGTCAGATTCGGTGTGGAAGTCATGAGTTGCATGTTTAATTTGTCATGTGTTTTACGTCAGACGCCCTTCCTGACACAACCTTTTGCATTCATCCAGACCTGGGACTGGCACAAGAAGACTGGCTTGTGCCCCCTTGTGGCTGCATTCGTTTACCAATATAGTGTAGTGGTCATTAAATTTCCCTGTTTTTACAAACTGTTTCTTACAGAAGGAGAATACGCCTACTTTTGACAGATTTTGAAATGAAAAAGAAACGTTATGGTGTTCCCCAATCTTTGGAACGCTTTTGTGTCTTAACAAATACTGAGGTCACATTTTTCACATGAACTCAGAAACATGTCAACGAAGGCAGCAGTGTGGCTCACTGATATGTTTTTTTTACAATGTTTAGAAATTACAGTGAGTAAACACAATTTATTGTTGAATCTGAGTTTTGTCCTTTAAAGGGGAACCACTGAGGTGCAGCAGGGTAATTGCATAATATCATTTTATCAGGTTTCCAGTAATAATAAGTTATGAGTGCTTTCAGTGTTAAATAGTCATGAATGTATGGAAAACCTTCCATCTGCTCTTTGTTTGGTAATTTCTTAATTGGATGTGTACTGGGTAAGACAGTCCTATCTATAAGTGCTACAGATTCAGTTGTATTGATACCCATCATCTTCCAAAAATCTGCAAACAAAGATGATTTAATCTGGTTGATGTAACCCATCTGAGCTCTGCTATCCAGTTAAACTCGGATAACTTTTAGCCATAACTTTCTCATGTCTTCAAGGACGGTTAAATCACTTCACTTTTTCAAGTTTTCTTTTACACTGGCTCCGGTCTGCTGTGTTTACAATAAAAAAGGAGACATTTGAAATTACACACTAAAAGAACAAAAATCTTAGAAAACACAAAAGGCAACAGACTTTGAGTTTGTTCAAGTTCATGTTTTATTTCTGTTTAATTTATGATAAACTTGTTAATTGTCATGGCAGATTTACTCTCCTGTCTGCAGAGACATTAAGCTGATTCTCATATTTTTGTAGCAAAAACAAAACTGTGTGTGCGTGTGTGTGTGTGTGTGTGTGTGTGTGTGTGTGTGTGTGTGTGTGTGTGTGTGTGTGTGTGTGTGTGTTCCCTTTCAGGATCCTGTGTGGTTAGGGATGCATCTGGTGGTATAAATGACACCTTGTCTTCTTCCACTTCAATCGAAAATTGCGTTGGTACAGCTTGTCAATATGGATGGGACTTCAGCGAGTGTATCAATAATGGCACATGCAAATACGGCATCATCAACTACTATCAGGTCAACACAAACACGTGCTCAGAAACCAAAGATGTCTGTAATGTTTCCTTACATTCCTCTCTGTTCTTCAATACAAAGCCTTGTCGGAAATTGTGTATGAGTAAAGTTGAAAATATTATAAGTTAAAATTATTAAAAAATAATTTATCACATGAATTCTGAAACAATGCAGTAGGGTGCTGTCAGCCTAAAGAGCCGTGTTACACTGGTATGTCATTGCCAGAAAATAAATTAAAACTGTGAAAGTTAGAAGCTAACGTCACTCTGCATCAGTGTTTCAAGCTCAATGTGAGTAAATTAGTCTATTTAAGAGCACATCACCTTGTAAACAAACTGTTTTTCAGTTTCCCCTGGTGGAGGAAATGAGTTAAATGACTGAACAGTACATTTCTGTTTACAGTCAATGAGCATGGTATCAGCCTTTGCCCCTCTTATCACTGCTGGTATATTTGGAGCAACACTGTCCTCTGCCTTGGCCTGTCTGGTGTCTGCTCCCAAAGTCTTCCAGGTATACACACACACACACACGCACACACAAATATACACACACACACAACTTGTCTTGAGTTACTATTGTATTCTTTACATATTTTATTACCACCTCGTCCATCTTCCTGTTCCAGGGCTTTTGTTCCCTACTCTCTTTGCACTGACAAAGGAAAATTTACTTCATTCATTTTCTTTCCTGACAGTGTCTATGTAAGGACAGACTCTACCCTCTCATTGGCTTCTTTGGCAAAGGTTATGGCCAGAATAACGAACCAATCAGAGGCTACATACTGACATACATCATCGCTGCCTGCTTTATTCTTATTGGTAAGGCTTTTAAGAGAATGTCTGACCACTACAGATGGTTAGTTAGAATTTGAGCAGTGAAAGTCCAGTGGAAATAGGAGACAAAGGGCCGGACAAAATGAGCAAACAGAGATTACAAAATGACAGCAAAAGGCAAAACCAACCAAAGTACTGTACTATTCATGTAGGGGGCAAATAGTCCAATTGGCATAAATCTCTTTTAACAAGAGGGTAATGTAATGTAATGCAAAAGGGTAATGTTATATAAGTGTTATATGCATAGAGGACCTTTTGCCTGTCTGTGCCCAAGGCCCCATTTGTCCATGCTTTAGCCCTCCAACTGGACTTAAGAAAATGCAGAAATTAGCAATAATAACTATAATAATCATTACTAAATTTAAATACATAAATTATAATTTCTGTTTTAAAGTGCAATAAAGTAAAGAACCTCAATATTTCAGTCCTAGTTGATTTGGTAATAATAACTATTGTTGCCATGGTTTAAAATTTCATTTTAAAAATGAAGCAGGTACTTTGTCAGGTATACAACTGAGGAGAAAAAAAAAAGAAAAACATAAATTGGCAGTCAAAAATAATTCCCACCAGCAGGAGGCAATGACAAGACGCAGCTGGCTTGCTGAGGAAGTGGCAGCTGTGACTGTTTCTTTATGTTCCCCTGCAAAACATGCCCCAAATAAACATGTCTTGTTTTTGTAGATGCATTTTTGATTGACAGATGTGACAAATGCATTGGATTTCCTGTGACTTCTTCACAATAAAATGATCTGTCTTTCCACTAGCTGAGTTGAACACAATCGCTCCCATCATCTCCAACTTCTTCTTGTGCTCCTACTCTCTCATCAACTTCAGCTGCTTCCATGCATCCATCACCAACTCACCAGGTAAGAGACGCAGAGAGGAAGTATCAATGCATGGATGAATGGATGGATTAACATGTGAATAAATTAATACCTTATAAGAAATTTAAAAAACCCATATAATATAAAGTCTTGGTTGATGCAGAGATTGTGTAGGTATTTGTGTGTACAGTTCTGCCATGTGTGTGTGTGTGGGTCCACAGGTTGGCGTCCATCCTTCAGGTTCTACAGCAAGTGGCTGTCATTGCTGGGTGCTGTGTGCTGTGTAGTGATCATGTTTCTGCTGACTTGGTGGGCTGCCCTCATTGCCTTTGGTGTCGTCTTTTTCCTTCTGGGATACACACTTTACAAGAAGCCTGGTAAACTCACTCACACACACACACAATCACACACACCCCACTCCACCCATGCAGCTTTTTAACTTTACTGCTCTGTGTTTAGATGTAAACTGGGGCTCATCAGTCCAGGCGAGCTCTTACAACATTGCTCTAAACCAGTGTGTAGGCCTTAACAGTGTGGAGGACCATGTGAAGAACTACAGGTCAGTGAATGTGTGATCATGTGTAAACCAGTGAGGGAATGTTTGCTTTCTTATACTGTATGGACTCAGAGAAGTATGAGTATCAGCTACCTACAACTCATCTGCAAAAGCTGTTGCCTGATTTCCTCAATGTCTGCTCTGTGCTCTTCTTTCAGACCACAGTGTTTGGTGTTGACAGGTCCTCCTAGCACCCGACCAGCTCTGGTGGATCTAGTAAACTGTTTCACCAAGGGTCTTAGTCTCATGATGTGCGCCAATGTGGTCACAGTGAGTGCAACTCAGATCCAGCATCACAGCTCACAGGATTGGCTGGAAAACTCTTTCCGCTTCAAAAATACATGTTGTTCAAATTGACGTCTAGAGATAAAGTAATTTACTATCTGACCACATATTTTTCAGGATGCGTCCTCCCCTACTGCAGTTCAGAAGGCGACCAGTGATGGTCATGTTGCCTGGTTGATCCAAAGGAAGATCCATTCATTCTACAGAGGAGTGGTGTCTCCAGATCTCAGATCTGGAGTGAACATGCTGCTCCAGGTGAGAAATAGAGTTTGCCTCCTCTATTCTGTCCTAATGAACTATCTCAATCAAATGAACAGTGAACTCAGCTAACTTTGGGGTTAAGTCTAGATTTTCAGTCTGCAGGCTGTGGTAGACAAACTGACTCACCATTTGCCTCTTATACAAGATTTTGTTTTGGTATTGCTGGCTTTGTGAATGGTAAATGGTCTGCTTTTATACTGCTTTTATCAAAAGCTTTTAACAATGTTGCTTCTAATTCACCCATTCACACACACACACTGATAATGATGGCTGCCATGCAAGGTGCTCAAGTGACCCACCAGGAGCAACTTCCGTGGGGTTCAGTGTCTTGCCTTAACATGTAGAAGGGATGGGGAGTCAAACCACTGACCCTGTGGTCAATGGATGACTTATCCACTGAGCTACAGCTGCTTTACCACCTATGTATTAGATAGACACAAGTTGAAAGCAGACAGGAAAAGGGGGGGAGAGATAAGTTATGATATTCAGCAAAGGTCCTACCGCAAAAATGCAACAGTTTGACTGTTAAAGAATGTCTTTTCAACATTCCTATTTTAGGCCACTGAAGGTGCCCTGTGGAGTTTTCTGCTAAACAATCAAAAGTTATACATACTTTCATTTTTATTCACCAAAACAGGTCTGAGTGTGTTTCCATCCATTTCTTCAGTCCATTATCTGCCACTTGTTCAAGTTTTCGTGGCACCAGGTTTAGCAAGGTAGTCCAGGTGTCCTTCTCACTGGCAAGGTTTTCTAGTTTAGTCTGAGAGATTCTGACAAAATATATAATCTCTCCATTTTTTTCTGGGTCTGACCTGGGGCCTCCTCCCAGTTGGATTTGGCTGGAACGATGCTCAAACCACCTCAACTGGCCCCTTTTAATGCAATGGAGTGGCAGCTCTCTCTAGATGTCTTAACCCTGCCACCCTAGAGAAAAAATTCTTTTGGCTGTTTGTATTCACAATCTTCTTCTTTCGGTCACTACCATAAGGTTGTAATCATACTGCGGGGATGAAATGTAGACTGACCTGGGGGACTCTGAAGTGCATTGCTTTCTGGCCCAGCTCATTTTTCACCACAAAAGTTCAGTATATTTACTGCTGACATGCCAATCTGCCTGTCAACCTAACTCTTTATTGTACGCTTACTC
The DNA here is from genome assembly GCF_033026475.1 of Channa argus. Taxonomy (NCBI): domain Eukaryota; kingdom Metazoa; phylum Chordata; class Actinopteri; order Anabantiformes; family Channidae; genus Channa; species Channa argus. The sequence goes on from NC_090200.1 coordinate 26,623,985, forward strand.
GCAAAATAAACCAAGATACCTAAACGGATTCTCTTGGGAGAATACCTCGCTACCAACCTCAAACAAGGGAGCAATCAAGTATTTTTGTGCAGAGAACCAAGGCCTCAGACTTAGAGGTGCTGACTCTGAATCCAATCGCTTCACACTTAGCTGCATGCGTCATGGCCTGATGGAGCCAAAAGAACCACATCATCTGCAAAAAGGAGACAAGCATTGCTGAGGTCCCCCAATCGGAAACCCTCTTCCTGCTCTTTGAGATGCTGTCCATGAAAATCACAAATACATTTCATGATTTTCCTTCCTCTTAAAACATTTGCAAACTAATTTTTATCTTAAATCTGTTATCGTATGAAATTATGCTAGATTCTTCTTTCTTCACTTCCTTTGTGGATTCATTGCTGTGTATGTAGTATATTGTGTTTATGTGCATATGTGTGTTTCCATGTGCATTGACCACATATTAAAAAATATTTACAATTCTTACACACATTTATAACATACTAGTCTATTTTCATTTCGTGACCTTATTATGCAGCCGATTACTTTATCTTATTTTATTAGATTTGCTGCTCTGGATCTCATCAGAGTGTTATGTGCAGTATGTGGGTGGATATCATTCCATATGAAACACCCAGAAACACCCAACGGTGTGAGATCAGTCCTCCAGAGCTGCAAACATTATGGTCAGAGAAGCCAGACTTCTCAAAGAGAGCCTGAGGAAGCTGAACTTATGAGACATGTCTGTCCACCAGGGGGCAGGTTTGGGCCGAATTAAGCCAAATGTCCTAATGATCGGTTTCAAGAAAGGGTGGCGCAGTGACACACCCCAGGCTGCACACAACTACATTGGAATACTCCAGTGAGTACAGCTGTAATTAATACTTGTTATTCTGTGTGTTTATACATTTGAACTATTACTATTAGTATTTGAACTATGATTTATAGTCTTGGATTTGCAATAAAATGACACCCTAATCAGGACACAGAATGAATATGTGTTCGTATAGTTGTTTACCCAAGCATATGTGTTTTTCAGTGATGCATTCGACCTACAGTATGGTGTGTGTGTGCTGAGAATGAGGGAGGGACTGGATATCACTCGTCCACTGACGTCACATGGTGAGCAATCACACCATCATGTTAAACTGCTCGAAGGTAACAAGGTGCATGTTGGGAAGTGCAGTCCACATTCATCTATCGTTTATCTATCAACACAACAAAATAGGAAATCAGTGAATTGCAAACTGCAAATTTCTCTGTTTATTTCAGTCAATCCAGGGTTTGATGCAGGATCAGAGAATCTAAACACCACCTCTGCCCAGTCCCGCATTCAAACAAGTGTTACATGTATGTATATACATGAGCATATTTCTGTTTCAAATTGAAACAATCGAAACACTTTGAGTAAACTTTGCCTGAGTTTCCCCAATAAAACAAGTTTGAACTTCAATACCCATAAATCCTATAATTTTATGATTTTTTTATATATAAATTGTTTGCAGCTTCCATTTCCATCGATCCAGAGCCTCAACCAAGTACAGTGTTTCAGACTAAACAAGGAAAGAAAACCATCGACGTGTACTGGCTGTCTGATGACGGAGGTCTGAATATTTATCTATCACTTCCTCAGCCTTAGCCAAGAATGTTACCACAGGTCTTCTCATGACTGTGTGTGTATGTGTGTGTGTGTGCGCATGTGTATGTGCTTCACTAGGCCTGACCCTGCTGCTGCCCTACCTGTTGACCCGCAGGAAGCGCTGGGGCAGATGTAAAGTCCGAGTGTTTGTGGGAGGAGAAGCAGAGAAGAAGGAGCAGCAGAAAGAGGAGTAAGCAACCAAACACCCCCCTAGTAATTTATCTGTTTTGTTTTTACACCTTCATAACTTCTGATATTTGCCAAAAAGCTGTCAGCATAATGTTACTGAATCAAACAAAAACTACATTTCCTTTTTTTCCACGCATTTCCAAACAAACTACTTGAGAGATCAGTGAAAATGTCCACTTCACGTAGAGTTTGGTTCACTGATGTAAAAAAAATCTGTTGCACTGTGACTTGTAGTATGTAATCTGTCACGGGACACTTTGACGGCAGCTGTTAAAACTAAGACATTATGTTTTAGTGTATATAATGTATAATGTACAAAAATATTTGAAAATGTTTCAATACTGTAGCTTGAAAACTATGACTCTTAATGCATTCAAACATGCAATAGCTCATTTTGACCACTTGGGGGCAGCAGAAACAAGCTGTAAACGAAACAGTTTTTATCATATCAAAAAGTTAATATGGCTAGCATTTTTACATATTCAGCAGAAACAACATTATCAATAATTTATTTATTATATTCTGTCCAACTGCCCTGAATAAAAGTCCACATGAAACTTCATTTGGCTAATGGACATTTCGGATTTGTTGATTAATTCCTTCCTTAAGTGCAAACAACATCTTTCACATTATTTGTAACCATTTGGCCTGGAAGTAACATATCTGCAGAAAATGGAATGGAGTCATCAATAATTTATGTTTTCTTATTATGACAAGTCAACATGTGTGGATTAACATTGTTTTATTTCAGGGTACTGGCACTGATTAAAAAATTCCGTCTGGGTTTCCATGATGTTGAAGTGCTTCCTGACATCTACCAGAATCCCCAGCCTACGAAGTAAGAAGTCTGTAAATGATAATGAAGCTAAACAAAACCCTAGAATTCCCTCATTCAGTTCTTGTGTGTTTGTTTGTGGCGGCTCGTTTTGTTGCTTTAAATTGACAATTAAATTTGCATGGCAGGTTAATCGCCACACTGTAGTTAATCACTACATTAAAACACAATGGCCCTTAAAAACCATAAACATCCAAATAATCTATTACTGTTGCACAAATTCATTAAAATCCTCATTTGAATGTTGTAAATGTTTCCTTAGCATTTTAAACCAAGCTTTCATATCTGTCTTATCAGTGTTCATCAGTTTGAGAACATGATAGGTCGCTTCAGGCTGGATACAGATCCCAAGCAGGACTCAGATTCTGGGCCATCAGGACAACAGGAGGAGCCCTGGCTGATCACGGAGCAGGATTTAGAGAAGAACAAGGCCAAGGTCCTTTATGCACCCACAGAAAGACACACTCATATTAAACCCTATAGTATGGTTAGGGTTGATGAAATAAGAGAATTGGGATGTAGCCAAAGAAGCATTAATCAATCTCAAACTTCCTCTATCGTCCACTATCAAAATTATAAACTTCTCTTTGGAATTTAGACTCTCCGTCAGATCCGTCTGAACGAGGTTCTGCAAGACTATTCCAGAGAAGCTGCTCTGATTGTAATGTGAGTATGAAATTATATATTTAGGTCATGGTACTGCTACCTTCTTAGAAGGCAGACAATGTAAAGTAACAGGAGTATCCTTGTAATTACATGGTTTAAACACACCATTCCAGCCAAACTAAAATCACTTTTGACTCTGGGCTTATCCAGCATTTTTTAACAGAGATCAAGTACTTGACCATTACATCTTTAACCCTTTTTACACATTTGTTTCCACCTCTTTAAATGGGATTTTCTGTGCCTGTGTAATATGTCTCCTGACAGCACCATGCCAGTGGGGAGGAGGGGAGTTTGTCCAAGTGCACTCTACATGGCGTGGCTGGATTTCATGTCACGTGATCTGAGACCTCCAGTCCTATTTGTCAGAGGAAACCAGGAAAACGTTCTCACCTTCTACTGCCAGTGAAAGTCTAATGAAGTCTATTGAACTAATGATGAAGCAAGCTGTTATTCTTCATTTATATCTTAATTTGCACACAAGAATATCTTGATGATTACCGATAATTACTGTACGTAATCCTGTTATGTGTGATTACAGTTCATATTATGCTGTTGCTTTTTAATTGAAAATCACAATATACATATTTTATGGGTTTATTCATACTACTGAAGTGAATTGCTTTTGGAACTTTGCATTTTTAAAAAAAAATATAATCAAAATTGATGCCGTCATTCTTCTGGCATCATCCTCCAACTACCGGACCGTAAAATGTTCTATTTTCGTTCTTAAATTTGCAGCAGAAATTATGACAACAATTCATTTAAATTGCTATTATATACTGTTTATATAACATGTATTATGAAATGCTTGTACAAACACTGGACTGATAGCTGCTAAATGGTGTGTGGCCATGTACCATGTAAACATATGGGTGTGTGTGTGTGTGTGTGTGTGTGTGTGTGTGTGTGTGTGTGTGTGGTGGGGCAGTGCTGTATATTTACCAAAGTTCTGCACTGTTAACTCACTCCAACTGTCCCAGCTCTAACTTTAATCATTAAGCTGTACTGACTCTGAGCAGTACCACATGTTTAATTGTTACTTATAGACATTTTTTTAATGTTGTTAAGTTCATCTATAGTTGTTGACCGATAAGTTTTCAAAAAATGCAGAATAAACATGTAGTTTATTCTGTTTGGTGTGTCTTTGTTTGCATGGCTGAGAACTGCAGGTTATAGCTTCCAGACTGTATCACAGCACCTGGCCTGATAAAGCTTCTTCCAAACCCTCAAGTCTTATCAGCCCCACAGGTTTTCTCCTTCAACGGACCCTGATCTTTGACCTTTGATAAAGGACATTTGACATACTAGTTAAATCTGCCATATGTCAGACAGTTCACATGTATATTAGCAGCTTATGACATGCAACAATGTACAATCACAATATATGGGATGTATGTTTTTGTTGTGTAAAAAATGTGTCCGGTTCACACATTCTCTTGTTATTAACTGCTACCTATTATCTGTCAAATAACTATGATAACTTTTATTATCCAAAAGTAATTCAGTGTGTTATATGTGATGTACTACATGTTCTATATGATTTACAAATCTACAATAACACTTCCTTTTCTGAGTTCATAATCATACTCAAAAAATCAATTGCCTGTGTGTGCGGTAGCTACTGGAAGTTCGTTTCGAGCTGATGTAACATGACTGATGTAACTTCAATGAATACAGTTTGGCGGTGAGTGAAATTTGTTATTGCATACATTAAATTAAAGAGCTCTCACTCTGTTTAGTTTTCAGGAACGGTAAACGTTGCACTGAAAAACGTTACGGAGCCAATCAATTTAACTAAAATTCAAAGTTCAATACCCACGTACTAGTGTAGTAGTGTAAGGACTAAAAATGCACTTATCTATTACTTTTTTCTTGTTGTACTGCCTGATCTGTAAGGCATTTGTGTTTATTTGTATTTGAGAAGTTGACAAAAAAAAAAAAAAATGGCACCAGAGTGAGCGACTTCATATCCGGGTTTTGAATAAAAGATCTTCACAGTCAGTACTTGCGCATGCTCACGTGGCGTCGATTCCTCAAGCTTCCACGTCTGAGCGCTAGAGGACGTAGCCAATCAGAATCGGCCACAGTGTGTTTGGAAACACCGTTTCTCTCAGTTAAAGACCCGTATGACAGGCAGCTGAAAGACACTTCTGGAGTTTCTCTGAACAAGAAAACGTGACGGATTGTGTCGCTTTTCTTAGCCCTTGTTAAAAACTTTATCTCGAAGACTTTAATAAACTATTATTTTTTAAACTGTATTCGTTGTGAGCAAACAGTAGCATCCGAAGCGCCAGACTACAACGAGTAAAAGAGAAGAAAGATGGACGATTCTCAGGAAAACACAATTTCCCTTTTCATAAAAACCCCCAACCAGGCTCAAGAAGACCAAATCGTTGAAGGTGTTTGTCTGAACTGGACTGTAAAGGACCTAAAAATGCACTTGTCGACTGTCTACCCCAACAAACCGGTAAGCTCTTACGAAAAGGAGAAGTTAGCTGGCGGGTGAATGTAAGCGGAACTAGTTATCTCGGGGCTGTGTTCTGGAATGTCATGATACGAGCAAGCTGCCAGTGAACAGCTGTCAGCTCTTCCCCTGTTTTTGTATGATAGTCTATGTGAGTGGGCCTAAACAAACGCTAAACAAGAATCACGAGTGGTTTGGGTCCCTTTTGAAAGTAATTAAATATTTTTGCTTCCCTGAAATCTGAAACAGATTTCGTCTGAGAACTCCAGTGTAGTTTCATATGGTTGTGTTTGGCATGGACTTCTATTTGGATAACATGTTGGTGTTAGTTTCGCACTATTGATTAATTTATTTGTATAACAGTGGTACAGTGCAGCTGTTTGATGTTATCAGAGCTTAACGCGAAAGTGAGCTGCACCCATTGGTGTCAGAGAATAGCGAAGTAGCAAAAATCATAAACATATGAGTGAGTGCCAAGTTTCATCCTCCCTGAAAGACTGCGCCTTTGCAAGTCCAAATGTTCCATCCAGGCTGCAGCTAAAGTGAAAGAGACTCAGAGGAAGACCTTTGATAGTAGGATGGAGGGTGCAGAGATGAGGTGGGGACTCTAAGTCGTCTTGGTTTTAGTTTTAGTGGTTTTAGTGAAAAGTTTTACTGTAAAGTTAAGTCATATTTAGCCATTTGTTTTTATAAAGACAAAGGAGTGGCAGTAAAGGTAATGTAAGAATTAAATACATGGATGGAAATGTTACCTAATGAAATAATGATAATGGTTTAAAATGTAAAATAATTTGTTTAGACTGTTCAAAAAGCAAACAAATGCATTAGATCAAATGCATAGAATAAATAAAACAAACTGTTTCTTGTCACATTTACCACCATGCATGCACATTAAATATTAATTTGGCAATTTTTAAATTGGCAAATAAAGACTGATCTGTTTCTAAGTTGATTTAAGTTTGTTTGATAGAGTTTTGTTCAGAGAAGTTACTATATATTTAGGCCTCAAGTAATCTTTTTTAGTTATGTCTTTTATAATGGAATTTCTGCCATTATTAGACATAACTAAAGAGAGCAAACAGGAAACTTGAGGGGTGGGGTTCTTATGACATGCAAAAAGGGTCCTTAGCAAGTTATGTGGCTTGCCTCTTAAAGGATGTCTCACTGTTTTTGAATTTGCCTCTTATGGTTCTAGTTTGGGTAATACATGTAAATAAATGCCAATAAATTTCCCTTTGACTTCCCCGTATTAAAATAACTCTCTACTTCTAGCTAAAAATGCCTCCAGATGACATTAATTTGGAGGAACCTTCAATTCTGATTATGTTATCGCAGTACCCTTACTATGAAGTTTGTAATGTTCAACCTGCTTTTCCAGAGGTGATCTAAATGACATCATCTGAACTCCTAGCTAAAAAACTCCTCCAGATGACATTAGACATTAGAAGTAGAGAAATATTTTGATATACAGAAGTCAGAGGGAAGTTTAAAAGCTTTAATGTACATTTACACCCTAAACTAAAGCCATAGAAAGCAAGTTGAAAATTGGTGAAGTCGCCCTTAACCATTTAGCTATCTTGGCGGTCCACTCAAAAGTAACGGCCTTGTATTAATACAACCATAAAGATGCACTAGTCTTATTTTTATACAACAGTTGGTTTACATTTTCCACAAAGCAGCTGTGACTATAACTAGCTGTAAAATAATAATGATGATAATAAGAATAATCATCATCATCTTCATGTGTCAACTGCAGAAATATTATTAAATGGCTTGTTTCTTTATTATAAATGTCTAATTAACAAAATGTCCTTTTTCCTCAGGCTGTGAGTGACCAAAGACTGATCTATGCTGGTAAACTGCTGCTTGACCATCTACACATTAAAGATATCATTAAACAGGTATGCATCATAATAGGTTTGTATGAGCCAACCAGGGATTCCTCTGTTTGTTGTTTATGTTGTGTCCTGTAAGGTTAATTGGATTAGGAGGTAAACATTTAGGTGTACTAATGATGTCACTAGTGACATCATATGGCATTGATCATTGCCTTAGTTTTCCTGTGTAGTTTGAAAGGTTCAGTGTGTGGCTGTGGAGGGTGATTGCTCTGTGGATTCAACCTTACTTTGGGAAAAGTGTTCTGTGGGTTTACCTATACTTTCAGAAACGGGTTCTGTCAATTTAGCCTTACTTTGAGAAACTTGTTTAATGAAACTGTTTGTGAACATGTTTGTGAGATTACTGTTCATAAACTTGCATGTAACATTAGTCTGTTATAAGTTGAGAAGCAAATACAATAAATGTTCAATGTTCGTCTTACTACACTCCGGAGATCGTTGTATTTGTTGGACCATCACATACGATTAAGATCGCCTCTACATCAGTAAGAAACCATCTCGGACTAAACGCTTGGATTTCTACTCAGTGAATAATGGAAGGAGAAAATGATCCAGCTAATGTGGAAAAACGACAGGCAAAGCCAAGTCTTAAAGCCATGGAGAATTCTTTGCAAAGTCTGATAAACACAAGAAAGGTCAAGTTGGAACAGCTGGCAAAACAAAATAACAAGATACGCTGTTTACTAGGGGATAACTGCTGCATGGAAGAGTGGTTCAACCAACTGTTCGGCGAGTTTTGTGATATAAATACTTCAGTCAAAGAATTATTCCATAAGCCTAAATCCAAAAAGGATATGAATAACGATCAGCAAGGCTGGTTTGAGCCAATAGCAAGTTCATTCAGAGCATTTTGAGATGATGTTGTCCAGTGGATTAAAGAGGCACATCAGCACGTTAAGGAAGCAAAAAAAGCAAATGACAATGGAAGTCCTGAAGACAGTGTGTCTGTGGCTTCCTCATGAAGATCTAGGAAATCCCAAACAATCACTGTTTGCTCTGTAGCATCTTCAGCTTCAAAGGTATGTCTTAGGGTTGTACTAGAAAGAGCAACCTTATTAACAAAGGCAGAAGCCAAAGACACACTCTAGAGGAGCAAGAAGCTAGACTTAAGGCAGAAATGGAACAGCAAGAAGCTAGGCTTAGGGTGCAAGAAGCGAAGATAAGAGCAAAGAAAGAACAACTGGAAATGAACGTTGATCTTACAGCTGCTAACGTCAAATTTAAGTCTTAAGGAAACAAGCAGGCTTCATGTGATTCAAACATCGGCAATGACAACTTCAAGCTCAGACACAAACGACAAATGCAGGGAATAAAGTACTTGTCAATGCGGTTGCACAGAGTGAGGAAGAAATAGATAGACCTGTTATGGGGTGTTTCGGCGTTGGATACAGTGGGAGTCTAAAGGTGGAGACTCGCCACTGTGATTTCCAAGCAAGTGCTGTTGACCAGTTCCTAATGTTAAAGGCTCAACATGCTTCATTTAAGGATAATTAGTGTCAGAACGATACCACCGAAATTCTGGATAAACACGACAGGTTTTATACTGTACCTCCTCAAATGGTTCTTAACTTTAGTGGAGATCTTCTAGACTGAAGACTCTTCATCAAAGCCTTTGAACGTGGGTTGGAGAGTAAAACTGGGGATGACAGATGACCTCTACCTCTTAGAGCGGTACACAAGTGAACAACCTAGGGAGGTGGTGCGAAGTTGCTTTCATATGGAACCAAGCCAAGGATTTCAAAAGGCCAGGAAGCTTTTAAAGGAGTTTTGGCAATGAATATAAGCTATCAGTAGCCTACATGGGAAAGGCCTTAAGTAGGCAAACAATTAAGGCTGAGGATGGTGAAGCGTTTAGCTCATTTGCTCTTTTCATAACCAGATGTGTAAACACGATTGTAGATTTGGAATATACGGAAGAGCTTAATCTTGCATCCAATATGTGGGCTATTGTTTCTAAGCTTCCATATGAGTTGAAAGAAGTGGCTTCCGACATTTATGAGAAAAAGGCTCAGTTTAAAGACCTAGTGGAGTTTGTAAGCAAACAAGCCCCAGTTGTCCTGCACTCTTAGCAATGCAACAATTTGCGGAATGAAGTAATTGTTGGACCATCAGATACGAGTAAGATCGCCTTTAAAAGGTTTGTCTGTTTGCAAGTGAACGTGAATGTGCTTAAGAACAGATTGTCCAAAACTTCACTGAACATTAAAAGTTGATAACTCTTGCAATTGATGGCTGGATCAGGGTTGGAAGTAAATCGGGTACTTAAAAAGGGGTGAACACTTATTTACATTCAGTGTTATGTTTTTAAGCTATTTCACTTATGTAGAGTTCTGTTTTTAATTTGACATGAAGGTTCTGTTATTTATTTATTTTCATTTTTGTTGTTTTTTGCTGTTGTTGGAAAAAAAAAACAAATGAAAATGACCATGATTCAGTTTCGTAAAAAAACACATAACAAGTTGAATCTTCAAACTGGCAGCCTATTGTTGTTACACTGTCAAAAAACTGTGTAAAAAGTTGGATATAGCCTGTTTTCCTCTCACCAACCTTTCAGTTTATGATAAATGCAAATGAGATTGAGATACAGCTCCAAAAACATTTGGCTGTCAGCATGACCTGGAATTTATTGTCTCTGGGGGATTAAGGGACATGCAGTTCCTCTTTTTCTTGTCCTCTGCACCCTTTTTTTGTCCATGTCAGGCTGGTTACAGACATTTATTAGTATGTGTGTATTCTGCCATGTAGCTTTTCTAATTGGGCATTTATCTCACCGCCATCAGACTGACTCCATTACCACACTACACCTGGTGTGCACTTGCAAGAATCCACCTCAAGGACCCCTCGGAGCTAGACCTAAGGTGAGAAGTGATGATGATTTTTCACATTTTTTCAACTAAATGCCACATGTAAGTCAGTCTAAGCAAGAGAGTTGGTTTCAGTATGTTCTCCAGTCAGCAGAATATTTTCATTACTTGTCAATTGACGAATTAGATTTGCATATTCGCTTTATTTTACATATTACTTTCCTAATATATTTAATATTAGGACTTAATTTATAACTAAAATAAAATCTTTTACCTACGTTTAGTTAAGATCTGTGTTCACACTAAAATTTTGGCTGCATTTTCCTAATTTCTAATCAACGTCAACAATATAGCATTTACTCATCTGCTTTCTTTAAACTTAATTGCTCTGACTTTAGTTTTAGGCTATTTTCAGTCAAAAATAAACAAGTTTTGACTTGGTCATATACCATCTATCAAATTGTCAAAATCCTTTAATAAAGTTGAGCGGAAATATCAGATCCCTGGATGTCTGGAGTTGCAGGCAGTAGGTTTAGTTTGGAAACTAACAGCTGTACTTCTTCACCTTCCTGCCTCATTACCATCCCACCACAGAGTGCAACCGTTTCACGTCAGCCGTCATCCTTCAGAACTCAGCTACAGTTTCAAGATCAAAAGTAGCTAAAGATAACTCAACAACACTTTCAGGTGCCCCATTTTGCTTAGCCTAATGCGGCAAAGCCTCCATATGGTTGCACATGCATTGCAATAAAACAGCTAACTCTAAGTTACACAGTGGCTTTGTTGAAGTATTGTTTGCCAGACATTGCTTGATTTATAACCCTTTCAAGCTCCTCTTATCTTTACAGACCAAAGAGACAGAGCGGATACATCCTTACCTTGAAAGATCCTCAGCAATGTTGGGTTTACCCACAGTCCAGACTCCCAGCATTCCAGAGATGAGGCAGAGGAGGCAGACCTCTCCCTCATCTGATACTCCAGCTCACTCACAGGCCCCAGCATCCCCAACAGCGACTCCTGCCTGGCCTGCTACTGCAGTGTAAGCCTTAATTAAAGATCTTATGTATATGTTAAATTGTTTTTAGTAATGACAAATATTTTTATTAGTACTAAAATAAATCAGTCCTTTGGGGGTGGAAAGAATCCATTAAGTCAAAATTTACAAACTTTATTTATCTGACAATGTGGTAGTCATTTAACATGCAACATCACCAAGTGTTTAGGAAAATAAAAGAGGACCATTGCAGTTACACAGCCATGAATTGCATCTGCAAATATTTATATCGCCATTATGTTAGTGTTACATTGTAAAACGATTAATAATCTGTATGTTTCTACTTCAGGCCTGGAGCACCACAGATGACCCAGCCAGCTTTTCCTAACTTCTCCCTGTACAGTCCTCAACAGCTGCTGTGGCTCCAGCATATCTACGCTCGACAATACTACATGCAATAGTGAGTTTTTGTTTATACAGTTTAAATTCGTACTACTGTTCCCTTGTTATGAGTCAGGACTCTGTCTTAGTAGTTTCTAATGTTTCTATTGGTTTCAGCCATGCAGCTTTGGCAGCAGCAGGCACAACAGCATCTGCACCAGCTACAACCATTGGCCAGTGCGCTCCTGTTCCTGCACCCCAAGTACCTGTTCCAGCCCCCTTAGCCAATCAGAACCCCATCAACAACCTGCCAGGAAATCAGAACCCAGCGCAGGATGGAGCTTTCATCAACCCAGGAGATGCTAACGAGAACATGAGGATGAACGCACAGGGCGGGCCTGTAATGGAGGATGAGGAGGATGCAGAACGTGATTGGCTAGACTGGGTGTATTCCGCTGCAAGATTTGGTGTTCTGCTGATGATTGTGTACCATTACTCCAGCTTGAGTCGCTTTCTGCTGGTTTTGAGTACCCTGCTCCTTATGTACCTGTACGTACAAACTGTTTGCTTTGATAACTATGAAAAACTTAAATGCTTGCAGTGTGTGAGGTTTATAGTAATTTGTTAGCAAAAGTTAAATAATCTATTAATGTTTTCCTTGTACAGCAGCAGCTGTGAGTATAACAGCAGTAACCATTGTGTATCTACACAGTCTCTCACAGAGGCTCCATATTGCAATGCCATTTCTTTCACAGTAGTCCAGAACAGACAAGTCAAACACTGGCTCTAGAGTGGGATTTTGGTATTTTTAATTGAAGAAGCAGTTTGAATTCAGTAATGCGGATGCTATAGCAACGGAAAAAAAGAAGATGAGTTTAAATACCAAAATCCTTAGAAAGGGAGGTTCGCCTTAAGAACAGGGCATGAATCCTTGTCAAAGAAGTGAAGATTTAAACCACCAAAAGAAAAAAAAACTTGTTGCCAATCCTAGATGGAAAGCTTTGACGAGGGACCATGGTTTTTAGGGTGATACCAAAGTTGACCACTTTATGCAGTAAAGGTAATTTAGAGTAACAATCAACCTAATTGCACTTTGTTGTTTGGTAGTTTAAGCTAGAACATGGCCATGGCCATATATACATGCAGACTAGAATAATAAAATAACTACAATGTAAAAATAAAAATATCTGTTAACTCTCTTTGATGACTTTGGAGGGGTGCTAATCAGCTCTTTTTCTCTTGAGGCTGCCCCTTTTGGTAGCTCAATGTCCTTTCTGGGTGGACTCTTGAGTAATGCTGTCCTGCAATCTAATTAAAATATAAAAAAAATATAGAATAAAACATCTCATCACTGGACATGTTTCTACTGATGGCAGCTGTTGACAGTTGCATAGCATTGGAGGAATACTGTAACCTCTGTTAGATACCAGGAAATCTTACACACTGCACCTTTAGGTCTACTGTGTGTATCTTACCCAGCTTTGACAACAGTTCCCCAAATTAATAACTTAAAGCAGCACAAGCATGTAAAAGCAGACAGGGTTGTCCAAGTTGTCCACTAAAATCAATCTGTGTATAGTTATTAAATAACAGCCTATTTTGAAGTGTCAGTGTAAAACCAGCTGAAAGAGGAGTGTACTAGCAATCTTATCACTTTGTTGTTTCAACAAAGAAGTTTCTAATTGTGTGTACATACATAATGTTTGAGAAGCCTTTGGCATCTACACCTGTGAAACCTGTTATACCAGAGCTTCATATTAGTACAAAAGATTTTGTTGTGCCACACTTTTTGTTAAAGGTAAACTTGGCCAAATATGGTTTGCGAATAAAGGACAATTTCAGAAAGTGGATTATTGGGCATTATAGGTAGTGCCCAGAATTGTTTGGTCTCTTAAGTGCCTTATGAAATGAGCCTGATCCTGCTTAACAGATAAGTGGATGTTTACAAGTTACTCATGTGAAGAAATGCAGAATAGGTGAGATCAAAATACTAACATCCAAATTTAGAATGCAGATGAATACGTGTGTACATAATGGCTATTTAGAGTGGTTGTTAGTTATCATACTGTATTGTTTGTGGGCTGTTAGTTGACCAAATGGACATCTGAAAATGGCCTTGCTACTTCTCTCCAGGAAGGATGTATTGTAGCCTGTCCCCACCATTAAACTACCAAATCATCAAAGCATCCCAAGAACTTATTTTCTCATCTGTTTTTTTTTTATTTTATTTTAAAAAGACACACTGCAGGCTGGTTTCCCTTCAGAAGACAAGCCCAAGGACCAAACCATTTGCAGCCCCCTGAGGTTCAGCGCAACCAGCACAACGAGAACCGAAACCCACCACCCAATCCAGTAAGAAACTATATCCCAGATTAGTATCTGATCCACTTCATTTTACTAAATCTCTAGCAAAATCATTCTTATATCACTGGGGATTTGAGACCTGTTTAAGTCAGATGCAAAACCTGCATGTCCCTTTTAAATGTACTAGGATACTGCTATAAAATCTATACAAAGTAAGATTAAGTATACTGCTGTAGCTTGATCAGTCGGTCATTGAAATCAGGGTTTTATAATATTTATGATTATATTGTGTCTTGACTTTTCAGGTCGACACTGATGCACAAAGGGAGGAAGCTGCTGCTGCAGCAGCTGCAGATGGGTCTGATGGACAAGAACCAATGACAGCAGTTTTAGTCCCACCTCACAATGTGTCCATCATGTGGACAGCTTGGGTTTTCTTGAAAACCTTCTTCTCATCTCTCATACCTGAGATTCAACAGGCTATGGCCAACTGACCAGATAATTGACAGACACATAGCAGTTTTTTTTTTTTCCCCAGTACGATACAATAATCTCTGCAGATGTAGTTTGAGACGTGCTTGAAAGAACAAGGAATATGCATAGAGCCGTAAACTAAAGAAAAATAAACAGAAATATGTGTATCAACAGGGAGCTGCCAACGCAGGCTAAAACTGTACTTCCAAAAAAATAATGAATCACCAGCCAGACAGAGCCATTCCACAGCTTTTAAGGTGGTGGCATTTTAAACAGTTCCTTTCTTGTTATTACTTGTTGGCCCAGTAGCCCACACTGCATGGTGCAGCAGTGGGAATTGTTACATTCAACAGTAGGTGGCAGCAGAAGGTTTAAAAAAAAAAAACAGCCCATCATATTATTCTTATGTTGGACCCTTAGGTTCTTAGCTTTTATGTTTGAGCAGGGTGTGAAATCCCCATTTCATAAGAATATTAACAGATTCATAATTAGTTTACACCATGAAAAACTCATTATGGCTACTTGAATCAGACACATTTTTATTTTTTCAATAAACTAACAATACATGGATGGATGGGTTTGATTAAAGCTGTAAAAGTCAGGAGTAGTTTTTTTGTTTTGTTTCTTTTTTGTTTTTTTTTACTTTCAGACATGCTTTATGTTTATGGAAGGAAAGAAAGGCCAAATGAATTATAGCTGAATATAGAGCAGCATACATGTTGAAAAATATAACAGGTGGACAGACTAATGGATGAAACATACCATATTTTATGATAACTTTGAAGTTAAATGAATTTGGCCTTTCTACTTTAGAACATTTTGTAAATATATGTATACAAAGCACTTTATATGTATCTTATGCAAGCTTCTTTACAAATAGAAGATCTGTGGTGGTTATTCTTCATGTGAAGAATTCTAATATAAATATAATGCCTACAAGATGTAGAGGTTTTTTTTTTTCTAGATGAAACTAGAAGTTTGAATTTTCAGTTAAGTTTTTCCAGTAAGATTAAACAGGTTAAACATCAGATCAGTGTGTTTTAATTTAAAATAAATATTGATATTCCCATAGAATGCAAAATAATATCTCAGTTGGCATAGTGTGGCACCTAGTATTTATTTTGCACCCACTTTGCTTTTTTTTGTTGTTGTTGCCACTGGTTAGTCAGTTAATATTGCAAATTATAAACTTAATGCAGCATGTTAAAACTGTCCATTCTTCATTTGTCATGTTTTAAGTATTTATATTTCATCATGTTGATGGAGAGCTTTTTTCTTAAATGCAGATAAAGATTATTTCACACAAATCATCACAATTCTGTTGATGAGCTACTTGAGTCCTGATCTGTTTTGCATTTATTATATCATTTGAATTAGTACATGTTTCATTGATCTGAGTGGGGGAAGAGAATGGGAATGACCCTCTTCCTGCAATGCAAATGTTGTCTTGAAGACTTGAAGAGTTCCTTAAGTTTGTCTTTCTGTGTGAATTGCTTATTCATGAATGTTACAGAATGAAATGTGTGTACCAGGAGGACTTGCAATAATGGATGCAATAAATAATCTTTGCTTTAATGTTTTAAAGCATGAAGTTGTTATCATTGTTGGACACACATGAACTCACGTGGGGAACTGACCCCAGTACAAATGTAACAAATTTTGATTCTTTGGCATCATAGCTAATATAAGTGATAAACAGAAAATGTACCTACAGTACGGTGTTTGTGAGAATTAGTATTAATATTTGTTTCCTGACCAGGATATTGAAGCAAGGAGACGTAGAGGCCTTCATGTGTAATAAATGTACACACTATATATACAGTACTCAAACAGAAGTTATGTAAATTGAACACAAACATCCCATTCTCCCATGCATCTATAGTAAATCATCCATTAATTCATTATCTTAACCACTTATCCTAATTAGGGTGGCAGGGAGCCAATTTTATAAAATTGTGCAGTATTTTGCTAGTTGCTCTATATCTAAATGAGAAAAGAGTATTTTAGTAACTACGATCTGCTGCTGAAAAAAATATATCACGGTTAGTTTGAGTTTCTGTTCTATATTTATACAGAGTATAATGGATTTCAGAGGTACCTCTTAGTTATTTGTACTTAACTGAATTTATTTGACAGCTATCATTCCTTCTCAGATTCATTAAATAATACAAAATATAACCAACAAATGAATTATGAACTAGGTTAATCTAGACGTAAACCTTGAGAAAAAAATATACAAGAGAATTAAAATTCAGCCTACCTTTATCAGCTGCAGGAATGAAAGGTGATCTCATTAATTCATCATTAGCTATAATTGTAGTTTATTGATACAATATATCATTCTAAAAATTAGTCATTCTGCATATTGAGTAGTTCTACATTGCCCCTGCACAAATAACAATTTGGAATGTCTCAAAATGAAAGAAAGGACGCGTAGAGAGTGGCTTTTACAGAACACATTGTATCTTGAAGTAACATTTTGAATGCATTACTTTTACTTGTAACCATGTGTTTTTACACTGTTGCTATCGGAGTTCTTTTATCACCGTGTACAACTTTAAGAATGTCCATCACGTGATAAGAATTTATATTTTTTTGTACAATACAGAGCCACAGAATTTGGGGCGGCTGTAGCTCAGTTGGTAAAGGCAGTCGTCCAAGGACCACAAGGTCAGTGGTTTGATCCCCAGTCCCAGCTATATGTCAAAGTGTCTCTGGGCAAGACACTGAACTCCTAACAGCCCATTTCCCTCCCCAGCAGTGGAGTACTGGTCCAAGCCCAGTAGAAATTGGGGAGGGTTGCGTCAGGAAGGGCATCCGGCATAAAAACTGTGCCAACTCAACCTGCGGACAATGATCCGCTGTGGCGACCCTGAACTCACAGGATAAGCCGAAAGGACAAAAAATAAATTAAAAAAAAGCCACAGAATTAGACAATAATGCAGTGCCATAATAAATCAATCAAATTACTAAAAACAACCGATGCACAATGGACTTCTGTGTATGTATGTGGGTAACCCTATGTTACTGTATCGTGGTCTCTGTGGGGTCCTCCCCTTTGTTCTCTACTATCTTTTAGGTTCAGACTAAACCCACCTGTCTTTGCTACGAGAACAAAGAGACTCATTAACCTCCAAAGGAATCACCACTGACTAGGGAATGGATGGTTCATGTTACACTCGGCTTTTGGATCGAATTTCATTGTGAGCAGGCACTTTGTTCACAGACAATCTTTGTTAGGAGAGAAGTAGACCTGTACTACTGAGAGCAAGGAAATAAATGGATTCATCACTCAAATGTGGTCATCTCCAGAATGTAGGCTAAGTTTATTCTTTTTATGCTCATTTACATAAAAGCCACAGTGAGGAGTGCTGGAAATCCACCAACCGGTAGGTAGCATTTCTGCACTTTATCACCTACTAGTTTACTAATTGCAATCCATATATTGAAAAAAAGAATGTGTCCTTTGCTTTAACATTAAATGTTTACTCTCATTTGGTTGGATTAGAGGGTAAATTTGTAGTACATCAGTACATGTTGTACTTTGACCAGTTTAAGTGGACGAACCTGAGTCAGTGTTTGTCCTTTCATAAAGCAGGAATCGAACAAGTTGCCCGTCTCTGATTGGACAAAGGACTGGGCTTCTCACTAGATAGCAGTAGGACATAGAGTTCTCTCCTGACAGTAGTATGTGTTCTGTCAGCAAGACCCAAGGGAAGTCCAAAAAGGCTGGAATTTAAAAAATCCTGTCACAGACGTGTGAGAGCAGGACAGCCACAGCTCATAGTGTATTCTAGGTATTGTGAGTCTTAATAGGAACCAAGAATCAGTCTGGAACTAAAGTGCCATTGAATAAGATACTTGTCAGGAGTGAACTCACTGAACATCTGTGACAACTGTCTACTCTGTACTTAGCCACTTGCATCAGAAGGAAACTTACACGCATACTGTGAACTGCAAACAGTCCATAGGGTTACAAAACCTCATCCGACTCTGGGAGAGTTGAAGTATCTGCTTGTACCATGCCTCGTGCTGTTTCCCCTCCACCGCTGCTGCTCCTGCTGCTGTCCCTTTGTGTGTTCAGGGCATCCCACGGTTGCCTGCCGGACACTGCTTCAGCATACAGATTTACTGGAATTGTGTGCCGGCTCACCTACCCTGCTGCTGCTGTGTGTGAGTTGGGACTTTGACCTGGTTTGGGGTATTTGCTTCATTCACCTACCTAATCAATACAATGAATACAACAATTTGTCTTTTTGTATCTGTGAAAATTACAGTTCCCACATTCAGTTATTTTGTGCAGCTTCATGTGTCTGTCAAGTTCCTTTTGTGTGTTAAAAGACAACATTTCTTCTACGTTGAGGTTAAAGCTGAGACACTGTACTATAGTGAACAGCGGTGGTCCTGGGCTTCCTGAGGGCCAAGGGCCAAAACTTATGAGGGGCACCCAATGATTTCTAGAAGGCATTTTTTCATTATGTTTATTTGCTTGTGGTGAAGGCACCTTAGAAAGCACTTCTAAAATATTTGTTTGTCCTTGTGGGCATTGGGGAGGTCAGTCACACCTCCTGCCACCCCCATATATGATAATAACCAATTTATGGTGAATGCTTCGGCATTTTTATAATTCTTTTTTCTTCTGATTTCCGTGTTCTGTACATTTTTTGGCACTTAACTACTTCAGCTACTTTCAGCCAGCAGAAACACCACTCAAACTTTAAAATGTTTATGCTTTTAATATTTATTAAGGACTTGTGCACTTCCATTCAGCTTTTTAATATCTTTAATACTTTTTAAAATCCTCAGCTTTTACAGCAATTTGTTCTCATTCAAATGAATGGAGAGACTCTTCAGCGTTGTCCTATACTTCAGCATATTTTAGCCTAGAAAGACCATTCTGACTTTCAGCAAATTTCATTCATCAGCCTTTTATTCTGCTTTTTATTATCTTTTACAGTTTTTGAATAATCACAGTTTTAGTTTGAGGCACTTTTTGGTGATTGTTCAACTTCTCCATTAGTGTATATTGCAGAATGTTGGCCCAGCTAGAGCGGGTGACATCACACACACTCTAACTTCTAACTTTAACTTTTATCAACTATGTTTCTGCTTTTTCTTCAGTCAACTTTCAGCTTTCCTCAACAAAATATACATGAAAACACAGGTATTTTAGTGTTCTTTCTGAAAATGTAACTCTCATACTGACTTACGGTTCATTCAGTATTTGGCCAGAAGTGGAGAGAGTGCCACTTGAAACTCCCTTTGGAGCCCATTATAACAGAAATGCTCAGACATCAGAAAATGTTCAGCCTGTCTTAAAGCATATGTGAGTGACTCAGCAGGTTCAAAGCTGCCGTTTTTTCGCATCTATGAGAAAATTCACCAGACCTCCTTCTAACCTTTAGCCTGTGTCGGGATCTAACGGTTTCTGTCTGTGTTTTCGGAAGTGAATGAGAAAACCACCAAAGTGATCGAGGCAGCGTTCAAACATGCCAAATACCCAAGTGTGAAGGGAGAGAAATCCCTACTCTTTACAGGCAAAGTCACATATGGTCTGGACAAGTGAGTAGACACAAACAGTATATACAAACAGAGAGACAAGCCACATGAAATCATGGGACAGTTCTAAAAAGGGTTTTCCTTTGACCCACGCAGTTTGGAGATCCACAACCTGTCGATTGGCCGGAGTGTGTTTGAGCTACATCCAGGTGAAGGCATTGCCATGGAGATAAGCAATGTGTCTGCAATTTTCAGAGGGACGATCCAGTATGGATATGGCAGCTGGCTGTGAGTCCGAGCGTCACGTTGTTCACTTGCTTTCTGGTGACAGTGATAATATAAGCCCATGATTAAAAAAAAATGAACAATTTGTGCAGGAAAGTCAGCAACACTAACCATCAGACATACAGTAAATGACTTTCTCAAAAACCTTTCCCAGAGAATATGGCTGTTCGAAGGGTATAGGTCACATAAACCTTTTGACTGCACCTCTGTACATTAAAGGGCGACTTTACCAATTTTTAATGATGCCATCTGAAGGCATTTGAATAGGGAAAGTTGAAAAAATGTTTATGGCATTCATCTACATCTATTCCCCAAACTACAGTCATAGACAACAGGTTGAAAATGAGTGAAGTTGCCCTTTAACAGATGTTTTGGAGCAGAATTCTTCTAAAAGTTATTTGGAGAAACCAACAATAAAAAAACTGCACTGTATCTTTATCTTTTTCCAGTCCATTATAGGTTATTATAGGTTATAGCTGCACATTTCAGTAACCATTTTGCTAATTTCCACGTCTTTCTATAATTACAGTCTGGATATTCACACCAAATTATCATTATGTGTCTCAAAATGAGACGAGAATGAGTGCAACACATGACTATTTCCCAGCAACTGATGTTCATTCATATGTGTGTGTTTGTTAATCAATTGTCCTTTTTTACCCAGTGTCAACCTTGCACATTCAGTCGACTTCGAGATCGAGTCTCAGATTGACCTTGGGATAAACCCCAAACTTTGTAAGTACACATGAGGACCAAGCATTGATAGAAGTTGCTGTAGAAACAGAGCTTGAATTGGACCAATACTCACCAGCAGCAGCATTTCTAACGTTATCTCTCAGTGAACATTTCTTTTGCTTGTGTGTCTCTGTCAGACTGCAGTGAAGGAAAAGTGGCAGCAGACACATCAGACTGTTATCTGAACTTTCACAAGCTCCGACTGCATCTGCAGGGAGACAAAGAGTAAGTTACAAAAAAGACGAAGCGTCTGCGTTACAAATTCCCAATGTCTGACCGTGTTAATGTGTGTTTGCTGCTGTGGTTCAGACCGAACTGGCTGAAGAAGCTCTTCACCGACTTCATCACCTTCACGGTCAAACTGGTCATCAAAGGGCAGGTGAGGGTCAAAGAAGCAGTACTAACGCCTGACTTGTGACATTTCACCAGAGAGTAAGAACATTTACAGTCAGAGTAACAATAATGATAGGCATGAACAGATCAGAAGAAAATGGGCCCCCAGGCACACACAGTGGAAGGACCCCCACCATGTCTTTCTGACTGTTTTGAGTCCGTTTTTGCTCATGTTTTCCAGTCTTGTTTTAGTCATTTAGTATTTGTTTGTAGTCATGTTATGTCAGCCTTTGGATGTTTGGGATCTGGTTTTCGTTATTTTGTGTTTATTTTTGTACATATTGTGTCTCTTTTTTAAGGTTTTGTTTGTGTTTTTTGGTAATTTCGTGTCCATCTTTAATTAATTTAGTTGGTTAATTTGGTCCATCTTGGATAGTTGTATCAATTTTGCATGTTTGTGTGGTTGTTGTGCTTCTCTTTGATGTCCTTTTGTGTCTTTTAATTGAGCTCCTATCCAAAAGAACTGTAAACACTAACTTCAGAGGCTCAGTTCAGTGAGTTTGTTTCCACGTGCAGATTTGCAAGGAGATCAACAAGGTGGCAAACATACTGGCTGACTTCATTCAAGACACGGCAAGTGCGTGGATGTGTGTGTGTGTGTGTGTGTGTGTGTGTGTGTGTGTGTGTGTGTGTGTGTGTGTGTGTGAACCATTAATGTCACATGGTTTATATAGGAGTTAGTGTTTTATCTGGAATGTCTCTAAACACAAATGTGTGCTTTCAGAGGAGTTCCTCAAAATTGGAGACATCGTTGTGGATATTGGTATAACTACTGCTCCTGTCATCACTGCAAACTACATAGAATCATACCACAAGGTAAATATACAGAGCCAGTCATGTCTTCTTCACATGATGTTTCTAAGTCGGCATTTAGACAACATAAGACTGATACACTGATTGAAGACTTGCAGCAAAATTGGGGGCGCTACACACACTACACACTACTTGGGTCTCACATGTGCCACTGTTATTTCTCAATGGCTGATATTTTGAAAATTCAAAGGAAATCAAAGTAGTGTTCCTTAGAAATTAAGAAACCTTTTGGTGACACATCTTTATGAACTTTAAGAAATTTCAGTTTGCACAAAGCAGCACCTTGTTATAACCATGACCTGGATGACCTCCACACAATATTTATTGTGATTTCATAATGATGAATACATAGCAGAGCAGGACACCGGATGGCTGGGTGGAGCAGTCAATCTCATGTTGCAGCCAACTAGGTTCCATCCCATAGCTTTAAAGGAAGTTATGGAAAAAAGTACATTGGCCCAGAGAGCTCAAAGCACTGAAACAACTTTATCAATTTGACTACAAGTGTGCAGCATTAGGTAACATTCTGCAAAAATACAATGGAAATGAGCAACTAAAACTAAAATCTACAAATCTAAATGTCTGTCAGTTTTTAGGGCCCCAGGCCCCTAAAAATAACCTTCTCATATAAAGGTCACTCTTTTTTACTTTAACATTTTTATAAATCTTCCAGGGCCTGACCAGCTACAATAACACTTCCTCAGTCATCAGTGAATCGCTTTTCCATCCCAGTCAGCTGACTGAAGACAGGATGCTCTACTTTTGGGTGTCAGGTCAGCAACTGTCATTGCATTTTTTTCTCCTTATTTGTAGGTGCATGCAAGTACATCAGGAATGAAATACAATTTTAAAAAGGTTTTCCATTGTCTGGGAGGTTCCTGTAAACTTGTTAGTATAGGACTAAAGTTCTATACTAGAATCAGGTACATTAAAATTATTTCTTGCCTTTTGGTTTTTCATATAGACTGTATTATCTGTGTAGTCCAGTCATTGTTATAATAGAAATGACATGTATAGTGGACAGTTCTGCCTAGTTCTTGTGCAGACAGGAGGTTGGAATATAGAGCGGTAGTTGAAGATGTGAGCATCTAGCATCTTTTCCTGGGATCATCTTTTTCTGTTATTTCACAGCCATGACATTATGACCACCCATGTAATATTGAGTAGGTCCCTCTTTTCCTCCCAAAGCAGCCCCACCCCATTGTGGCATGGACTCCACTAGACCACTGGTCTGTGGATAAGCATCCCCATACTTTCCCCATACTGTTCTGGCATCTTTCAATTTAAGCTACAGTAGCTCTTCTACTGGATCCAACTACACAAACCAGCCTTTGCTCCACACACACATCACTGAGCCTTGTCTGCCTATGACTCTGTTGCCAGTTGACTAGTTTTCCTTCCTTGGACCAAATTTGGTAGGTCCTGACCCCTGCAGACTGATTACCCTTCAAGCAAGCTGCAGTTTTGTTGTTGCATCTAACCCATCACAGTTTGGCCCTTGTCAAAGACTGAAAGACACAAATTCCAGAGACAAAATGTTTACTTGCTGACTAAAACTGTATATCCCATCTACTTCCAGGTACCACAGCAATATGAAAAACGAATGTGGTTTCACATTTTCCCCAATTTTATCCAGTATTATCTCGTATTGCCATTAATTTGGTGTAGTCAAAAGTATTCTTTAGACAGGTATCAGTGTATAGTATTAGATTAGATTGGATTAGGTTTTACTGGATTATCCAAAAATATATGTAACTACTACACTGATATAAATGCAGATTTTTGGGTCTAAATTTCAGGATATGTGTGCAGCATTGTACCTGACTACACTAATAGAGTGTTGGACACGGACCACGCTCATTTTGTCAGTGAACAATTTTTCCTCTGAATTGAATGGATCTGTTTCCAACTAAAGAACATCAGTTTCACAGAGGGTAAACGTGTGCGGCCAAAGCTTTGTTCTTTCATTGTGGGCATGAGATGCTCGGGGACTGTAGCAATGTAGGTCAGCTGCATTTGAGAAGTGATAAGTGATCCATGACACTCTCAGCCAACATCAAAGAACTAGCAGTGACAAAGGCTGATCGTGTTGCCTTCGTCTGGGTCAAAAAGTGGCACTTGAACACCCAAGGACTACACCCAATGTCCAACTAGTTCGTACGTTCTTCACATGGATGAATCATAAGAGCTGAATATCAAAATGAAACATGACGCCCAGATACTTCACTGAAAAGACTTGCTTGCCTGGCACATACATTTTTTTTTTTTTTTTTTTTGTAGCACCACTGTACTTGTTTACTGGTGTTTCTGCACTGGCCTCATCTGTACATTCCCGATTTATGTGTAGACTTCAAATTGACATTGAAGAGATCACAAATAAAAAAGTTACTTTTAAGCATTTGTGAGTAGATCAAATGTTTGTGTGGTTGTGAGGCAAAAGCTTGTGTTTTGACCCCAGACCAGGTCTTTAACCCCATGTTTACTGCTGCCCACCAAGATGGATACTTAAAACTTAACATCTCTGGACCAGAGCTCACTGTAAGTACATTACCTTCAACATGACCTGTACGACATCCACGTATAATGTTTGTAACTTCACAAATGATTTTGTTATTTTGTTAATAGAACTCTGATAAATGTGGTTTCAGGAGCTTTTCAAGACGAACCTCTCTAATGCCATGCCGGACTTCACAAGAAAGGTAATAATATTAACCTCCTCATACCGACACTACAGAATACATTGTTTATTCACCTTTGTCAGCATTCGGGTATTTGTGTACAGTGTCTTTTGGAATCAGCTTCTCCAGAGCTAAGAGTGTGGAGTTCATCTGTTCCCTACCTAAACACCTCCACGCTGGGCACAAGAGTGTGGGCACAAGCCTCTGGACAGCTGGACTGTGGGAGTCAAGGCACCCTCTCTTTTCAAATGGTATTTTCCCACTCACTTTGTGCATATGGCGGTTTTGGTCATGTGGTAGAAAGTTAAAGAAAACAGACATTTTGAGGAAATTGGTGTTGTCTTGTTTGATGCATGCGTTTTTCCAAAGGGCATTATCCCTCTCCTCTTGGCTATGTGGAGAGAACAAACTGAAGAAATTATGATTTGGTTAAAAATATACTCTATAGCTAAAAGAACACACAACACAAAACAAGAAAACCCCTTAATTTTAAAATCAACAATTATTTGTATTTGAGCTGTAAGGGGGAGTGAATATTTTTTGCTGACATGGAAGAAGAACATAAGTTTTTTCTTACAAGGGACAACAAGAAAACAACCAGACTCTAGACAATTTCACTGACATTTAGGAAACCGAAATATATGTTCACAATATGATTTCCACCAGTGGGTGAGCTCTCCACTAATGGTGAAGCCAGTGTCACAGTATTGTAGAATTCATAATATTTGACTTCTATGATGGTATGAAATACATCCTAGAAACAAAGTTGAATAAATACAAAGGCTTGTTTTAACAACATGCAACCCCAGAACGCTTTTAATAAGACTGAAGCTTCCACAGTTCCTATAAAAAATATTTATCCCACTTTTTTATTTATTTTAACATTTCATCATTGAATCATAGTTGATATAATTAGGCTTTTTTGACCCTTCATATCAAAGGGAAAACTGGTCTCTCAATTTCATGTTTGCTGCTTTGCGCATATTTACACTACAATCTTCCCCTTTGCTAATCTGCAGCATCGCCATTGTTGTTTTGAAACCATTTCTGTTACATTTTGGCTTTATGCTTGGGATCATTGTCTTGCTGGAAAACAAACTTCCATATTTGCTGCGTACTGTACCCTCCATCTTAACAAGCCCTCCAGGACCTGATGCAGAGAAGCATCCCCACAGCATGATGCAGCCACCACCATCATGCTTCACCATGGGAATGGTCAATGGTCAATGAAATGGTCAATTTTCTGCTCATCAGACCAAAGAACCTTTATCCAGTTGAATCTACCCTTTGCCACTCTCCCATAAATCTTTAAATGCTGAAGAACCCAGGCAACAGTTCTCTGTACAGTCTCATCAGCTTAAGCTTATAACTCATTCAGATGAGTCATAGGTATCTTGGTGGTCTCCCTCACTAGTCTCCCTCTTGCACAGTCAGTCTCTTTTTTGGGACGGCATGTCCTACATACTTCACAATGTTATTGCTTTAATTTCATAATGATACATTTGACTGTACTCCAAGAGATATTCATTGACTTGGAGATGTTCTTGTATCCATCCCCTGACTTCTGCTTTCTAATCACCTTTACACACAGTTGATTTAAGTGGTCTTTTGTCATCATATAGATTTTGGCCATGATACTGATTTACCACAAACTAGACCTTTCAGATGAAGGTGTATTTATTCAACAATCCTTTGATTTTTCAAAAGCTTACCTGAGTTACAGTTTAACCCATCTGACATCTTGTGGCAAAAAAGAAGATATCTTTAGACACCTTCAACAAGCGATTGCAGAAGATTTTCCACCTATTCATTAGACCCATGCTCCTCAGTCTAAAAGATCAGTAGCATTTTGTAGTGAATAGTAAATGGCCGCTTACATATCCAAAGTGCTTCACAATGTTGCTTCTCATTCACCGATTCACACACACACTGATGGCAGTGGATGCCCTCCAAGATATTCACCTGACCGACCGGGAGCAACCCAGTGTTCAATGTTTTACCCATGTACGCTTCAACACATAAACTTACCCATGGATACTTCGACACCTAAGGAGGGACCGGGAATCAAACCTCTGACCCACTGATAAGTTGATCTGTGTGTAAGAGTTTTTTGTTTTCTGTGGTGAATTTTGCAAAACTAACTACCTTTGATATTGTATCACTCTGTGATATTTATTTATTTTTTACTTTTTGAAGCCTCTTTATCATATTTTCTACTTGCATGGTCACCTCTTCACTCTTCTTACTGACAGACAACTGCACTAACCCACAGCCCTGAGCAAGGTGTGAGTTCTTCTGTGCATAAAAGTTATTACAACTTGCCATGACACTACTTTATCTATGTCATACTGTACATTGAAGGTTTGTTTTTTCCATGTAGGATGTGGCTGTGGATGTCACAGCCTCCTACGCCGACAAGAAACTCTTTCTGCACGGTAACCCATCAAAGTAAGTTGCCAAAAAGCTGTTGGTTTTTACAAGACTTTGTGCTTTGAACAACCTGTCTGTAGAGTTCTGTATGCATCACACCTGCATCATCACATCATCACTTTTTGAATGTGCAGTGTTCTATGTCCTTTTCTCAGTGAGTGACATGATACTCTTTTCTCTCTAGGGTCCTTGTATCACATGCTGAGATGCCCTCACAGCTGGTGAGTTGATTCATTTAATCATTAACAATAAACATTATTCTGCTCAAGAACATTTTGTGCAAAGCTCCAGAATGGCACAGGAAATCATTAGAGAAAGCAGATAAATGAATGTAAGTTGGCTTAAAAGTAACAGTGCATGTCACGATATCACAACGACACAGTGTCATGTGATCAATACTAGAAAGCCACATCAAAAATATAGCCCATACATGATCCTGCATGTTCCGTTTCATCTTTGAAAGGGCAGAAGTTGATATTTTGTCCATTTAGGACAGGGGAAGAGTCAGAGGAAAAAAGGTGTCCTAATTTAGGGGACGCATCCTTCAAAGGCTGCATTTGTGTGTTACAGCATAACAATAAGGCTTTCCCATTTTAAAGGCTGCTTCCAATGTAGCCAAGAAATTCTGCCTACCAACATTAAATGAGCAGTTAATATCTACAGTAGCATCTGCAGTTAAATAACTAAAATGTTCAATGTGTTTATTATTTTCTGGCATTAGAGAGAAAATTCAAAAGTGGCGGGAAAAAAGTAAAGCTTTCCCATCTCCCATCCCAATAATATTGCCCGTTGCTAAAATTTTCCTAATTGTAATGTTTGATTCACATTTAATGAACTCGGCACCTGTTTATAGCTGGATAAGGCTCAACTGGAGTTCATAAGAGAAGCTGTAGAGAAGATAGGCATTCCCAAGGCCCTTTCAGGTAAAAAACTGCAAAACATACACAGACAGGAAAGTAGAACTCACATTATGTTTGGATTATGTGCCTCATGTTATCTATGTTTCAGTTCTTGAGATTGAGTTAACCAAGGTGTTGGACCAACAGGGAACTTACCTGTTCGACATCTCAAACCCTGAAGTCTTTCCTCGGGATGTGAGTGCTCTCTCTGCCTGTATTTCTGTATTTGTGTTGTTTTTCTCTCATCACCTCGCTTCTCCTTTTGTTTTGTCCACGCTGCAGGGCTTTGTGTTGATTCAAATGGATTTTGGTTTTCCTCATCACCTCCTGGTTGACTTCCTCAGGAAGACACTACAGTAACTGTGAAAACCTTTATCCACTATGGGCATGGATTAATGACTTGCTTAACTTGTTGTCTATACAGAAAATTATCCCACAATGATGACCCACATCCAGATGCCATAGAAAATAAAGCCATTCATAGGTGTTAAGTTTTACACGTTTTAGATGTGTAATACCCACTTTTTGTTGTTCATTTTGCTTTGGTATATATTAAAATAGTATAAAGTAAACAGTTTCATTGTTGTACTTTTGTACCATATATATACATCACCACTGGTGCTGCAGATTTCAGACTGATGGCTTAAACAACATCTTACTGAATATATAGTTATTTTAAGCGAATATTTTCATTTTGGGATGTAAAATATACATGGGCCAAGCCCTTCAGCACCCACACATCTATAGCCTGCAAATGTTTATAGACATTTATAGGCCTTCATTAAAACAAAGTGAGTGGGTAAATGTTCACTATTTTACTCAATTTTCTAATATGTCAATGTTTTCTGTTGATACACTGAGTGGTGGGCATTGTAAGGGGAATGCCCACCATCTAAAGATGTTATCAATAAGGCTTGGTGAGACTCTTATTTCATGCTGTTCCTTCAGTTATGTGTGGAGATTAAATCATCAAAATGAAAGAGGGCAATGAATGAAGAGCGTGGATGATGTAATCTGCAACCATTAATTAATGAATACATGAATACTTTCCATAATAATTCCATACTCTGTTCCAATAGTAGGAGACAGGTATGGGGGGTCCATAAAGTTGAGCAGTCACAAGGTGGCAGTGCAGTACTTGCTATTATTTGAACATTAGTGTACTTCTGAAAGCATTAGTTTTTATTATTATTATATAAAGATTCAATTCTCCTTGTCCAGGATTGTTTGAGTGCAAAAATGACAAAACTGTTTTTACTTGTTTTGCAAGTAAATTTCAATCTGCTGTATTGCGATCAATTATTATTTTTTTAAATATATCGCGTGTTCCTTGTAGTTCCATACAGAAAACCTATAAGCTAATTTTTGGTTTATATTAGGCAGCTATGTTTCATGGAAACCATATCTGAAACTTTATCTGTCAGTACTTTGCATCACATTTACATTAGAATGTTAGTTATGGTGAAATCCACACCTGGGGTCATTGTTGTCTTCAGAGCCTGTATCTTAATGACCACAAACTCATCTGCAGACAAGTCACACTGATGTAAACAACCAACTTGCATGAACAAAAGCCTCTAACTGACAATGCCAAGGCTTTAGCTTCCCACTACTCTTTTTGTCTGTCTGTTAACATTCCTCTGCACTGCATTCTTGCAACCCTACTGTATCTGTCTCAGTGCCAGCACTATAAATTAAACTGTAGACTGAAATTCTACACAATTGGTTTCTCAATAGGTCTTTGCAAATGTTGATAGTAGTCAGTTTGAAAGTAAAGATAAAGTCTTCAGTAGAAAGGGGAAAGAAAGAATCTCAGCCCTCACCACCCACCAGTCTCTGCTTGTTGTGAGTCTGCATTCCTTTTTCAGGTCAATACACAACGAAAGCACACAAGCACACACACACACACACACAATCACAAGGAGACACACAGCTGCTTCTTCCTCATGTTTGTTATCCCTACCTCTTCTTGTCTTAGCTCTCTTATTCTCTTCCTTTTCTGGGTCATTGTTAACAGTGACGGGAATCTCTGCAACATGATGTATACTCACTGATATAAAATAAAATAATTTAGGTTGAGATAACATTTGGTTTTCCACATCACCTCCGGGTTGACTTTCTCAGGAAGACACTACAGTGACTGAAAAACCTTTATCCACTATGTAACAGTATGGTTGCAGCAAAAGTCCACATTTATTTGCCAGAATGTTAGCACTATGTTTTACTGTACGTTGTCCATTCCATTAATTCAATATTTTGGCTCACTCCTATCTAAACTACTCACACTGATTACAGCAGCAACTCCTTTCTCACACTCAAGTGTTCTTTACAATCAGCTGTGTATTCCTGTAGATTTAGATCAAAAGATAAATATGAGACGAAAGAATTTCAGCTTTTATTTTCTGGTGTTTACTTCTAAATATATAAAACAACATACAGTAACATACACTATGTGTATGAGATTGTTTTTAAGCAAAAGATAGTTTTAAGATCAATTACATAAAACTTAATATTTGTTTACTTGTACGTCCCTTGTTTGCAGTAACTGTATGACTGTAAAGAAGACTCAAAGTTAATGTCATGCTGTTGTGACATAAATGCATGGGGAGAGGAGAGAGGGGAAAAGAGGAGCTGAGTTCAGTGCATCTGGGGGGGTCCGGTCCCCCCAGCAGACTAAGCCTCTTTCACACATGCACTATGATCCTGATCTTCTCCATAATATACTTTGTTGGTGTACACATGTGCAAATGTCCAAGAAAGATGCCCCAGAGATTACCCAGAGTTTATCCTGTGAACCTCCTAGTATAAATTTCAGATTATGTGTGTAAGCCTGTGCAAGTATAGAGCACGCTGCTCTGTCCTGAATTATCAGGAAGATGCAAAGTGAGCAACGTTTCTCTGAGGTGACTGCCACAGTGTTTCTTTTTTTGATGCGTGGATTTAGTGGGCTGTAAAGAAAACAGTTTCCCGCAGCATAATTTTTCATATTGAGTATCCTGTATGCGCTGACATTGTTGTGAGTTCATATTGGGGAAAAGGCTTAGCCTCATAGTAGCACAACTAAGAGCTGGTTCAGAGTACAGCTTTAAAGCCCCTGTCTAGGGGGTAGGAGTGCAACATACAAGGATAAATAAATCTTTTCCCTCCCCGGTTGCCAAACAAAAATCTAAATTTCAGGATCAAGTGTTCAATGTACTGATACAACTAAGTGAATATAATTCACAAGAGTGAAGCACTATAATTCACGGTGAACCAAGGCCAAAACAACAAACATAAGAATCTATTTCCCCAAAGAAAGTGCTAGCTAACCCCTAGGAAGAAAACAAAGACACTCACTAACCCCAAATCCCTACTGTGAAAACGAGAAAAGAGCAGAAAGAAAAAGGCAGTTCTTCCCTACAGCTTCAATACTATTTACAGAAAACATTTACAAGACAGTGATAAGCAATACTATTTACAAAATATATAATAAATACACAAAACTATGGCACAAGGCCCAACTAATCCAAACAACACAATATGCTCAAAACAGAGAACAGGTGCTGCTGCCAGAGAAGCCAGTATAGCTGGTGGGAACCAGCCTTTTTAAACTCTAGGAAATGTGAGATGGACCAATCATCTCCCAACACTGCCCCCTGATCCAGCCATTCAGATAGGGCACTTATAGCTCAGACACACAGATCCACACAAACAAAAAGAATACTCACTCTCACTCAAAAAAACTTCAAACAGAACACAACTTTAAAAGGAGCAACAATTTACATTACATATGGCCAGGGCCATAACAACCCCCTCCCTCAAAATCAGACACTCCCAAAAAATGTCTGATATTAGGAAAAGGTAGATACACATGACAAAGCATCATCAAAAACATTTACAGTTCCTTCGTTGTGATGGATTTCCAGGTTAAATTCTCGAACAAGCAAGGACCACCTCATTACTCCCTAGTTTGAGTTTAGCATCTGTGCCAAGAACACAAGGGTGTTGTGATCAGAAAACACAGCCACTGGTAATGAGCTGAAGCCATCATAAAAGTGTTGGAGGGCTAGAAGTAAAGAGAGGGCTTCTTTTTCAATAGTGTTGTATTTTTAACTGGTGTCAGTTGAATTTCCTGGAGAAATAATAGATGGGATGATCAACACCCTGCTCATCCTCTTGCAGCAATACAGCACTGGCACCACTGGCACTTGCATCTACCCCAGTTTAAAAGGGGCAGGCAAAATGAGGTGCCGCTAAAACAGGTATGCTGCAGAGGAGAGCTTTGACAGACTGAAAAGCATTTTGACAAGTAGAAGACAAGACAAAGGGTTTGGTGACACTAGTGAGACTGGTGAAGGAAGCAACATCGTCCGCAAAGTTTTTACAGAAATCTCTGTAATAGCCAGTCATGCCTGGCGAAGCTCACGTCTGGTATCAAATACAGCATAAACCAAGATGGCTTGGATTATGCTGCACTTGTCCTTGGCCCACCTCTTTTCCTGAGTATGTCACTGTGGCTCTACCAAAGTCACATTTGGCCAAAGTCCAGGTTAGGGATACTTCTTTTAACCTTGCAAAGATTGTTTTTCATGTGCTTAGGCCATGTACTTGAATATGCCAATATATCATCTAGATAGACCTCGCAGTTGTTAACACCATCAAGGACAAGGTACATCAAGCACTGAAACATAGCAGGTGCATTTCTGAGACCAAATGGCACGATGGTGTACTGTAAGAAACTATCAGGGGGGACGAAAGCAGAAATTTCAGAAGCACATGGTGTTAAAGGAACTTGCCAATATCCTTTCAACAGATCCAGCTTAGTAACAAACTTTGTGGGACCAGCCCAGTACACACAATCCTCCATTCAGGGCAGAGAATATGAGCCTGGATTTATGTTTCCAAAATCTGTACTGAAGCATGTTTAGTCAGGCTTGGGCACAAGCAGACATGGGGAGCACCAAACACTACAACTTGGGACAACTAAACCACTCTCCTACAAGTAGGTAACTGGAGCAGAGCACACTTCGTTGGATTCACGTAGTAGGCACGCTGCTTAATTGGGGTTGGTCACCGACATAAATGTCATGGGAGAGAACACTGGTGCAGGATGGTATGTTTGAAAAAAAGAAGAGTATTTTCAATCAGTTGCATAGCATTGTTCCTAGGAGCCCTGCCTAAATAGCAAATACATTTCTAAATCCTAAATCTGAATTTTGGAAATGGGAACAGGGTTCATTGCCACTGAGGCAGCAAAATCTGGCCTCCAAGGCAGAACCAGGGAATGAAAGGCTGTGTGCAAATCCTCCAAAAAGTTTTCCTTTAGTATACGCAAAGGACCACGCACTGTGACTAAACACTAAATCTACACTGCTGAAACCAGTGGACTCTTGCAAACGTTCACATGCAGCAGGGGAAGAAAGGGTAATTCATCATTCCATTCTTTTTCTGACTCTAAAAAGTTTTTCTTTAACATGGACTTTAATGTTTAGTGGAAATGCTCAAGTGCACCTTGGGATTGGGTGATAAGCACTGGACTTTTGATGTTTGACTTGACTATGAGTTGAGCAAAAAGTTTTGACATGAAATGTGACCCTTGAGCTGTTTGAAGGGTCTTTGGTAGGCCAAAAGTGGAGAAGAAATTTATGAAGGCTTTCACAAAAACTTTGGCCATGGCAGGTGCGGGAATACCTGGCGACATCCGCTTTTAAACTTAGCCAAAAGAAATAATGCAGTACAGTGTAAAGTCTTTGTTATTCCTAAATGACCAGCATAGCCATCATGGGCGAGGCTGAGTACCTGAGAACGAAGGTTTGTTGGCACAATAATCTGCTGAACTAAATTGTAACCTAAATCACCAGTCAGAGGAGGATACAATTTGCACTTTAACACACCGTTTTCAACGCTATAAGCACAGGGACATTTTTTGTCAAAGCTGGCGACAGAGGATAGACAGGTAGCCAGGGATGTGTCGGTCTGTTGCTTGTGGATAAGCTCAGTTTTGCTAAAGACAGTTCAGCAGGCAATAAGTTTGGAGTGACAGGCTTTTCACAGGTATCTAAGTGTGACTCTACTTTTTTAGAAACATCGGCAAACCTGACTGCATCAGACAAATCATCACATCCTCAAATTTGCACATCTGTGTGCGTGTAACAGCACAAGCAGGAAACACAGAGGGTGAGCTGATACCAGCGGTAGCAGAAAAAGGCAAGACGCCAACAGGGCTTTCCATTACCTCAGGGGTCGGAAAAGTTTTCTTTCCCGCCAAACTTTTCCAGAGTTTGGTGGGAGCTACTCATTGTACGGGTAAGTATGGGAAAATTCTAATTTCTACTGCACCAGAAATCAGAGAACACTCAGTAATACCCTAAATGAGTGCACCTTAACCACAAAATGAGTCACTAGAAAATGTGAAAACATTTGAGAAAATAAGTGACTGGGTTGCTCCAGTATGCCGCAAAATAGTAACGGCACATGATCTTTTTCATCCTCTGTGAGGGAAACTAAATCTTCTAAGATAAAAGGCTTGTAGTTCTCATTAGGTTTATTGGTGTCAGAGCCAGTTCAGTCGGGGATTGAGAGAAATTATTCTGCTGTAAGAAATCTGCCTTGGACGATCACAACAACTTCTCAAGGGTTGGATTTACTGTAAACTCATCTATGTCACCCTCCATACTATACCCACACACCCAAAGAAAAACTGCCAACCAAACACCATGATAAAAAGAATTTACCTAACAAAATGCTGGACGACTATGAGAAAAAGGAAGGACGAGCCCCCGTCCCTTTCTAGGGGGTAGGAATGCAACATACCAGGATAAATAAGGCTGTTCCCTCCCTAGTCCCCAAACCAAAATCCAGAATCTATCACCCAAAGAAAGTGCTAGCTAACCCCTAAGAAGAAACAAACAAAAAGACACTCACTAACCCCAACTCCCTACTGTGAAAGTAAGAGAAAACAGCAGTATAAGAATACTGTAAATACTATTTACAAAATATACAATAAATACACAAAACTATGGCACAAGGTGCAACAATCCAAACAACACAATATGCTCAAAAAAGCCAGCATCAAGACACTCTTATCATAGAAGCCCATCTAGCTGCTGGGAGAGCCAGACATTTTTAAACTCTATTAGTGTAAGGTGGACCAATCAGCTCCCGGCACTGCCCCCAAATCCAGCCAATCAAAGGCTATATCTATAGCTCAGACACAGCGATCCAGACAAACAAAGAGCACTCACTCTCACTCAAAAACATTCACACAAAGAGGCTTTTTAGGGAGTTGTTGGAACATCCTAATAGTAAGAAATTACAATAGTTCAGTGCAGAAGTAACAAATGCATGGACTAGTTTCTTAGCATCACTTTGATGCATCTAATGTTAGCAATGTTCCACAGGTGGATGAAGGTTGTTCTAGAAATGTATTTTATGCCCAAGGTTAAGGACATGTCCTGTTCAAAAACAACTCAGAGGATTTAATAAAGTCAAATAAACTAAGCTACATTCTGCATTTGTTTGGTGAATGTGAGACAACATGATGCTGAAAGGAAGGAGTAGGAGCACCGCTTCAGTATACCCTGGCCCAATGTAACCTCATCCTGTACTTTAAACATAAAAAACTTCTGTTGGCCAGAGAGCTTATTTTCTTTAATAATTGGCTTTTTGTTGAGGGAACGAGGGAGAGACTAACTTCAAGGTTGAAATGCAAAAAAAAAAAAAAAAAAAAAATCATCATGTGGCATGCAACTAATTCTACATTAACACTAACCCGAGGGACATTAGATATTACATAAGATGGGATGTTACAATTGTATTTGTCTGTCTTAACCACACAGTCAAAACATGGTGACTGTACAAAACAGACTAAACAACTGGAACAGAAAACATGGTTTGAAATACATGTCTTTGCATTTGAAGATTAAACATGCATTAAGAGATTAAGAAAAATAGATCATTTGTGTTTATATTGCAGACATATCCAAATAGGTTTTGTGGTGAAAGAGGATTTCTGGGGTCATGCACGGCTCGCATAACATAGCTTTGCACGTATCCTTTCCTTCAGTCTATGCACTCTGCTCTCTTTTGATCAGAAATTCTGTCCCTCTCATTTACAGTGTTGCCATTTGGTGGCACTTTCTTACAGCTAAATAATTTCAGAGTCACACATTGTAAAATGCTGCCCTGATGACAGATGTTCTGGAATGTTTATGGGATTTTGCTTATCAAAGGTCCCGATTTGCATTACAGGGACCATACAGGGAGCAAGCAGCTGTTTGTGTCTTGGCTGTGATGGTGACGGTAACTGTTCCATTAAGGGGGATCTCAGCTTGAGGAGAAATATGTTGTACAATAATGTTTTCTTGATTGACTTTTTCCAGTTAGTCAACCCACATGAGCTTTGTCCCGAAGTTCATATTTAGGCTTTAACACAATTGAGTTGGCACTGAGCAATAAACTTAAATCCAAACTTCAAAATGACTTCCCAGAAACTGCAGCCACCTGTTACTACAGTCCTATTAACTACTAGGAGACGTGGCTGTACTCTGGATCTAATAAACATTTGATTTGAACTAATTTTGGCTGTGTATTTCATTTCATTTCCTCAAAGGGACAAAGTACAAAGCCAACCTCTGATAAATGCTTCACACAAAGAGTTGTGCCTTGCATCAGGGTCACACACATCATATAAACCAGATTATTCGGTTTATGCTTATTCCCATTTGACACAAGTTTGCCTCACCACAAAAGGTAGGTGGAGCCGGACTGGGAATTTGAATCACACTGTAGATGATTTATTGCCTAATTTATAAAAATAAAACTTGGTCTAAGGTGCAAACCTTTATGAGATGATACAGCTTGATAAACAGATGCTTTGTGGTCATGCTGCAGAGCTGGCTGTGCAGTGTGACCACAAACAACATGAATGGAGGCTGTTTTTGGCAACCGAATCACATCGGCTAACGTGATCCTGTCACTTGTGTATAAATAGCATAGTTTTGGCTGCAGCTTTTCTCCACCCAGCTAAATCTGACTCACTGCTGCTCAATCTGCAGCATTCCAATCTCCCACTCATCTCAGCATCCATTATCCTAATGAGCATTTCACATAATGCTGTGTGTATTGGGTGCTTTTCAACAGGAAGACACATCTGAAGACATGTAACTGCTTGTCTGGAAAAGAAAGGCAGATTTTACTGTGTTTCTAGAGATAAAAACAAGATCTATAACACTGAGACTAACACACATTATGCAACAACACCGAAGATGCACAGTAGCCACTTTCTAATTTTCTAATCTTATTAGTACAGAAACAAAAGATGCAACCAATGGAAACTAAAATTGAAAGAGATATGTAAGAATAGTGTGACCACAGGGTCAGTGGTTCAATCCCCAGTCCCGGTTTATACGTATGTCGTAGTGTCTCTGGGCAAGACACTGAAACCCTAACAGCTCATTCCCATCCCCAGCTGTGCAATGACGGTCCAAGCCCGGCAGAAATAGGGGAGGGTTGCGTCAGGAAGGGCATCCGGTGTAAAAACAGTGCCAAATCAACATGCGGACAATGATCAGCTGTGGCGACACTGAACTCACAGGATAAGCCGAAATGACAATAGCTAAATAAAAAATGTAATAAGTTAATCATTCTGTTCCAATGCATATTTTTGGAATGATGTAATGATTCTCAAACAGCTTTATTGTTATTAGACACATTTCAGCATATAGGCTTCATCAGTAATATTGGGGACATTTATCTACAAAACAGACAATTATATACAAACATATCCGTATCAGCTAGAGTCAGTTACCAGCAAGGGGTGTGTCTGGTAATTGACTTGGTAATTGATATATTTACTCAACAGGTATGAGTAATGCATGTAAGTGGTGTGGCCCTAGATGTTTGGCAATTGTCCTCCATAAAAACACCATCAACCAGGCAAGTCAGTTTGCAATAAAGAAGGTAAAAAAAAAACAGATTTAAAAAGATAAAAACAACAAATAATATCGAAAATTCAGTGAGATAGAAAAAAACAATTTGGTATTAAACTAAAATATTAAATTTCAAAATTAAATGTATTAAACATTACAACAACTTAAACAGCCACAGCTCACAAAAAGCTTAATATAAGTTTAAGTACACAATGTAAGTGCCACAGTGACAGAGCCAGAGTTTACTTTGGTGATCTGGCTCATTTCGCTTCTGCTCTGTGTACATTGTGGTTTCAATACCTAAAACCTCAGAGGAGTCATCTTTATACTAGCAAAGAGTCACAGGACTGAACAGGTACAACAAGAAAACTGTGCCAAAGCATGAAGGAAGACGGAGGAAAGTTCCACAGTGTCGAGCAGATGGAGGTTTGGGATAAATAAAGGTTGAGCCAGGTAAAGAAGTTACACGTAAGGATGAACGGGGTCACAGTTAAAGTGCCAACAAGGAACCTATTCGGACACTCAGAAAGGCGGATAGTAAATGCCACCTTCCACTTCAAAATTACAAAACTCAGAACAAAACGTCAACGTGTGCAGGAATGTCAGAGGAGAGTCCAGAAAGGTCAGAGCCTTTTCAGATGAACGGGAATGACCTGCTCTCCTTAGACTCTGCTATTTATTGCTGGTTACAGGTCAATTCAAGCTCATGCTTTAAGTATGAGAAAGGCAAGGCAAGTTTGATCAGTGGACCAGAAAAGATGCTTTTTGAGCAGAACAGATCCTGGGAGCACCAAGGTTAGATGAGTACAGGAAAGTAGATGTTATGTCTATGGCCAGTAGGGTATTCACACACACATTCCTCAGTAGGACAGAGTAGAAGAGAGTTCCAAGGGCTCGATTCAAGGCAGATTAGAGCATGTGAACTGCAGCTTTGGCCCAGGCCTTCCAGTTTATTTATTGTTTTTAACAAAAGGTAACCGGTATCGATGTAAAAGTGGACTTTGACCACACCTCACTGTCATCTCAGAGCCGAATGGAAAGTATGACAGAACACACGAGAGAGCTCCACACCTTCACAATCAAACAACTAGTTCAGTTGTTTTTTTGTGTTTCCTGATATATCACATCCCATGTGTGATGTGCATGGGTGTAACCATGAGCAGGTGTGACATTAATGAGAATAAAAACAATAGCTTGAAAACGAATTGCCCTGTGAAGTAGAGACACAATTTCTTTCCAAAGGGGAAAGTCTTAAAAGAAAAATGAAATAATAGTGTAGCCGATCCAGAACCTACTTGAACCCAACATTAAAAGTACACCTAATACCAGGCTCCATTTGTATTCACTCAGGTACTGGACATAATACCCAGACTTGGAATCAATACCAATAAACTGAAGTGTGTACACTTTATTCTTTGAGGACCATGAAATTTGTCAAAAAAACACTGATCAGCCACAACATTAATGGTCAGTTATGAACAAGCATTAAATAACCCCACCAGGTGAAATAATGTTTTGGCTGATTCGTGATATATATATTATATATATATATATAATATATATATCAGTCTGTACAACTTCTGAGACTGGACGTTCCAAATGCTCATTTCATCAGTTAACAAATTTGTCGAATGAAGCCTAACCACAAAAGGGCAGGTCAACATCTCTGTGCCATTCCATTCGCTCAGTCACAAGGGTTTGTTTGACTATTTTAGTTAGGTTATTTTTACCACAAATCTAAATATCAAAATGAAACCACAAGTCAGTCAATTAGTTTTCTCTTTATTCATTATATGCACATCACAGAAAAGTACATTTTACAGCCAAGGTAAGTTGGTATGCAGGTTACTGGCACCTTTTTAACTACAAGGTATGAGAACAAAGTGTATTTTAGTGAAGCTGCATAGTTAGCAAAGGTTGTCCCATTATGTGTAACTCCTGCTGTTACAGAACAAAATGTTTTTAATTAATTTACATTACGACCCAAAGTACATTCCCAAAAACCATAAGTTTGTAAGGTACAGATCGGGTTATTTTGTAACTCAAGCCCCTATAGAGATTATTAATTACAGTGATTTAAAAGAGAAAGTTCTAACTTTCATGTAATATGGGGCATGTGTATACTGAAAGTGAAGTTACAAGTGTGCAATGTACTAGAACTACAAATCACGGTGTACATTCATTTCAAAATATGTTTTTTTTAATTATGCAAAAAGACCACACAAACACCACATGGTAAAATGTCAGCGCAATTGATACTTTTCACAAAATTAAAGACGACTTCTGAAAAACAAAACAAAAACAAATACAAATTGGGTTTAGATTGAAGACAGAACCACTGAATAGTACCGAAAACAATAACAACAGGTACAAAATAAAAGGCTGTTACCTCACAAGTGATGTAACAGTAACACTTTGAATTTTAACAGCATTGTCTCAGGATAAAGATAAAACTATAAATTAAACACATTTCAAAGGACACAACGAGAAACAATAAAATGTACAATAGAACACACTTGTGCATGTAAAATAAACATTTGTTAAACACGTATTTAACATTTCAACAACTTAAACAGTCACAGCTCAGAAATCCCTAAAGCTTAAGTGTAAAAATACTCAAATACACAAAGTTATACTTTTTTCAGTCCTCAGAACGTAAGTGCCACAGTGACATTCAAACACCTGTGGATGATTCCAGTATCAGGTGACTAGTAGTTTCGTGATCTGGCTCAGTTCCCTCGGCTCTGTGTACAACAGAGCAGTACACTTCACATCAGTCACCTATTCAATTTTGGTGACTTTCATTCTAAATCCCAGTGGTTTAC
Source organism: Channa argus (assembly GCF_033026475.1). NCBI lineage: Eukaryota > Metazoa > Chordata > Actinopteri > Anabantiformes > Channidae > Channa > Channa argus. The sequence goes on from NC_090200.1 coordinate 26,665,095, forward strand.
AGGTAAACGGGGAATATGCCCTGATGTATAAATCTGCTACAACTTAACAGGAATAAGCATGTATATGCAGCATATCAGCATTTGTCGAGGCCGCACATTTTTAGTGGCACTGGAATGGAAGGATTTTAGGGAACTAAACAATAAGTATTGTGTATGTACACATTGTGAATATGGACACCAAGACTATCAAGACTAAATATAGTACCAAATTTTAAATATAATGATTTCGGACACAGCCTTTGTTTGTTCATCCTTACTGGGTACAATTGATTTCTATTTTGGAATGTGCTGCTGTCATCGTCACCTTTGCCCATTTAGTCGGATACTGTAATGGCAAGCTGAGAAGTTGGTTCGATGTTTGTCAAACCAATCACAGTAAAAAGAGGAATGCTGACATGAAGAAGCAGTTCTTTTAAACATGTGAAAGGTGGCAAGTAAAGAAAATTTACTAAAATTTTAGACATCAAGGTCTAATTTAAAGACAAACTGAAGGCTTTCTTAGCAGCAGATGTTACATCTGTGTCTCTCTAGTAGTTGCATTTAGAATGACTCAGTGGGATGAGGTAGAATTAAGCTGGTATCAATATATTTGGAGTTGAGTCAGCAGGGAGAAACAACAGTTTTCACTCTCATCATCACATTTTAAGTTTTTAAATTATTATCCAATTGCATAGAAGAGAGACAAAAAATAGAACCCTGGAGATAAAGCGAACATACAAAGGGCAGTGTTCTCTGTTCTAGTGGTGAATTGTTTTGTTAAATTGGGATTAATACTGCAGTACAGTAGCAACATGGGTCAGTGTTTGAAGGGAGTGGGGCTTAACCAGTTGATTAACTCCACTAATTGAGCTGTCAGTAGTTCTTGGTCTCCAACAGATACAGTAAAAAACGTTTTTTCGATTACAACACAGCTGTCCAGCTGCATCTTACTTATAGCTAAAGTACTTTGTCATCACCTGAGTCAATATTCTGGATTATGGTTACAATGATGAGGCAACTTGGCAGGAGGCACTTGTGCCAAAAAAACCAGAGACATCACCAAAGAATCCATTACCACAATAAAGAACCATTATCACTGTGTTACAGTGTACTAGATAAAGTTTTCTTCAATGGTATAAAAAATAAAATAAAAAGGAGAAAATGTGGTTAGTTAGTTCCCTAGTTGCCTTGAGAACAACAATTTCTCCATGATGGCACAAATAACCAAAGCTAACTGAAATGGTTTCAATTTCATTTGGTGAAGTGTAACCAGCCACCTAGAAAGAAGAACTTCCACTTTTCACAGACTTTGAAAAACAACAAAATTAAATTGAACCTGGCCTGAAGACAATGTTTAATAGAATTATTTAAAATCTATCAAAGCACAGGCATAATACCATAAGTGAAGACTTTAGTCTGACCTGTCTAACAAGTCAGCCAATTAGTAACAGGTAGGCATCTATATAATATACATAGTTAGGAAATGATTGCTTCAATAAGCAGGAATTTACCCAAAGAAGGGAACGATCAATACATATACATTGATGCAATGTCAACATTTTCAATCTAGCGTTAACTAAAATCCACCTTTCTCCTGCTCAAAAACTTTGTGTTAGTGTTATGGTCGAACAAGGCAGAAGCAGAGAGCAGTTCTCACCAAAAGAAAATTAGTACAAGTGGATGTTTTTTCTCTTTTTTTTGGCTTTGAAGAAGTTAAGTTGTGTAAACATTGAGCTGCAATGGATTGTGGGGCGGATTTAAAACACCTATAGCTATATGATCACCAAGTTTGGCTTTGCTCAGCACATCAACTTTAGCCAGCTAATCCTTTTCAGGCAGGGAGTGTATATAACGTGTGCATGGAAGAATCTTTATCAAGCTGTACATCTTCCACCTGCCATTTGGCTGAAGGTATAATCAATCCATTCAATCATTTCACTTCATCACACAGCCCAGATCTTCTTCTGCTGGAAATATGCATCAAATCTGGCCAGTGCATACTCCTAAAAAATAGGCAAATATACAGAATTATATATGCACATGCACAACTCTCACGTCACTTGAGTTTCACTTATGGGCAAAACGGCAAAGTAGAAGTAAAATTTCAACATTCTCAAACGGTGCTAATGCTAATGCTATAATAATGCTATGGAAATTTAGATCATTCTAAATTTCTCAAGACAACCAATCACCTTTTTTAAATTACATTTAAAATATATATTCGGAATTAAGTGAAGTAATAATTAAATTTCTGGATGGGGTATTTTTACAAAGTAATTTAACAAAAAAGAAAAGAGGTGTTTATTTACTCAAGTATAATATCCTGTCTGACTGACATGGCAGTTTAACCTGACCTCCAAACATGTTGTTAACACAATAAATATTGACACTACATGAACCTCCCTGTCTTCTTCTAATACTGCTCACGCTTTATTCATTTCCTTTAACCACCACAGTTAACAGAGTGGCGCATTTATTATTTCTTAAATGTAATAAAGGTTTTACTCACCAGGTATCCAAACTTGATTGTGGAAAGCCGTGCCTGGATAATCGACCACAAGCCCCAGAAAAAGTGGGATGCCAGGGCGAATCTACATTCAAAAAGCCATCATTACTTTATTTTGTACTAGGCTCTACCATCCAATAGGATTGTCTTGTATTGAAAATGTCGTGTAATTTTAGACCATGTTCTACAACTGAGCTCACCTGTTTACCTCGACGTAAAGCTCCTCCTTTAGTTTCATTTGGTCCACTTCACTCAGGTTTTTAAACCCTTGATCATACTCGTGCAGGTAGCTTTCAATGAAGTGGAGCTGCATAAAGACATGATAAATGTACCTCGGACACCAGTCCACCAGTAAGACAATCAACAAGATGTCACGGTATCAACATTATATACACACCTGCTGGAACTTTGAAGGGTATGCGTGAGAATTTACTTTGAAGTAAGGAAACTCATCACAGTTGTAGTCATACATCCATTCACAGAAATGGTTGCCAATATCAAATCCCCTGTGATGTTACAGAACAAAGAAAAAAAAAAACAAAGAGAAACAACTCAAAAATTAGGATAAATTATTAGGCTTATTAAATGCTTGACATTTCATTGTCGCGGTAAACTGTTCCATTTCTTTGAAACCATCACCTTTCCCTATTTTGTTTGTTCAGGAGAACATGAGACTTTGCTGTGGGGGGTTCACTCACTACTTATCCAAACTGGCCCTTAGGCTTTGTTTTTACTGCAGCCTACCACACCAAAGCCCTGTGGTTTAAAGGGATTAAATGTACACAAACACAGCTAATTCTGCTTCACCCTTTTCCAACCAGTGACAAACAAGTGAAGGAAAATGACTGCTGCCATGTGGCCTTAGTTGAAAAAGAATGGTTCACTTCTTTTTTTTTGATTTGATATGAATGCGTATGCAGCAGTGTAGATTTTAAAAAAATGATGTTCTGATCTTAGTAAACATCAAATTAACTACAGTATGAAAATGCATTGGAGTACACCACTGTCTTGTGTGTGAAGCTTCATTTGTGTACAGATGGTCACATGTTTGCTGCGCAGCATATGAGGAGACTTAAAAGGGCAATGCAAGAGGGAGCTGCAGGGGGAGAGAATAGGAAAGGAGAAGGGAGAGACCTTTGTCCACTGGGAGCCACAGCCAGTGTAGTTTAAACTTGCTCTCAGAAGTGATTCACACAACGCTTCATTATTCTTGTCTCTCTCAGTCATTTATGCATGACTGTACTAAAACTCCAGTGCACCACCATCTCCATGAGTAACAGTGGCAGGCATGATTGAGGTCTTTCCTTTGCCTCCATTCTATGAGTCTTCCTTAGTCTGCCAAATTCTGCTTATATAACAGATGCAATGAATAATTCAACAGGGGGTGGTGGCCTTGAATTATCATGCTAGAAGGAAACCCTGACTGAACTCAGATACAGCTACATTCTTTTTTTTTGTTTCCTGGGTTACTTAATCTCACTGTTTTTCTCAACTCACCCAACCCTCCCCTCCTCAACATTCTGCCTCCCCCCAGCTGGCTCAGCAGTCCAGAGCCAAAGTTATTTGGGAGGGAAAAGAAGCACACTGACAGCCAAGAGAAACTTAAACATCAGCGATGCCTGTGGATCCGACAATACTGGGCAGAAGACTTCTGTTAAAACAATAAACTCACGACTAATGCTATTTTCAAGAGTCTGCTCACAGCTTAGTAATGACACTTTGGTATCAGTCATGCCACATTTAATGATCTAATAACCTTTCATTATGCCATAATATCACTTTTTATGAAAATGGCCTTGAATAAAAAATTATGTATGCTCATTCTTTCAGATTCCATGATTTAAAGTTACTTTAATGTTTTGGGCCCAAAAAGCTTGCACATTACTGACCATCTCCACTGGTGACCCGATATAAAATAATAATAACTCTAAGGATGTTCCAAATGACAATGGACCAAATGAATCAAATTCTGACAATAATTAGAGAGGTAGTTTTGTAAAAGTTGAAAAAGTATTTGCTTACACACCTGTAGTTGTAGCTGCTGTACTCAAAGTCAATGAGCATCAGCTTCCGTTTGTCTGAGGTCTGACAGCCTTTTAGCAGCAGGATGTTTCCTGAAAAAAAAAACACATGTACTTATAGAATCATTTTTCTATAAAAAAAGAAATGTATAACAACATAGGGGCATGTGTATGTTTTACCTTCTTGACAGTCGTTGTGGCAGAACACTACAGGAGAATGTGTGGACTCTAGCAGAGATCTGAACAAAGACAGGTTGGAAACCAAAGGATTATCATTTAGCAAGGTTCACACTAACTGTAATACATATCGAGCTACAATATTCTAAATTCCAACAAGGACGTTTAATCTTTCTCTCTTAATTGGAAAACATTTGTAGTCTCAGAGTCTGTAGTCTCAGAGCAGGCATCCCCACATAGACCCAATGCAATCTGTGTGTGATATTATTATTAATGGATAATCTGGGAGTTTATCCAGATACATTCTTGCTTGACATCAAGGAACATTTTTGTGCATGAGTTGTGTATATATATGCAAGAACATACTTGAGCATGTCCATCTCCTGTGGCAGGTTGTGGCTGAGCAGATGGTTAAAGTGACGCAGGTGGGACTCTCTGGTGAACTTCAGCCTCATAACTTGGCTCAAATACCTGGTTCAACACAAATAAGACTCTTATCATATGAAGATAAGTGAAGTCTGAATCATGTTTATCAGAGTCAAGTATGAATTACGGATTGTAAACAAACTGCAGTTGGTTGTTTGGGCTTGAGTTTTCTACTAGTACATAAGTCAGTAAAGCATTTAATATTAATAATGACACAAAGGCAGGACCATATAATAAGAGTTGATCATTTCCTGCTAACTCTACAAGGATGTCTATGACACTGATGTCTTTTTAAACATCAGTGAATCAGACACTGTGTGGTTGCATCAACACTCATATAAGGTCATGGTAAGTGTTTTTCAGATGCTTCAGTGATCATGTGGTTTATAACACATCACAATAAATGATGTTACACATACGCTATCCAGTTTATAAAAGAGAAAATTAGAATAATAATGTTACACCATATAAACTCTTTTACGTTGGTGAATGAAAAATACCAAAGTTCTATTTTTTACTCATCAACATAATTAAAAAGACAGCATTTGTCATAAAGCTTTTAAGTCAAAAACTGAATAAAATGGCTTAAGAACTGAAGTTTCATAACTTGAAGTTCAGTTTGCTGATGTTTTTCTACTTGTCCTACTTTATTACTGCTATGTGTTATCATTTACCTGCATCACATGACTGTCATGTGAGGCTGGTATAACAGCAGTTACAGGTTTGCAGGCAGATTTGCTTAGCACACAGCAACTAACTATGCTAATAAGAGGACTGGTGAAGTCATCTTCATAGTAAACGAAACAGATATTTGTTACAAAAACCTACATCGGGTTTTTGAAGTATTATTTTCTTTTCAATTTGTGTGTTTAAACAATTATCATTTGTAGCACCGGTGCTGAAATCAGCTAAAGAAACAAACACTCCCACAAATCGGGCAAGATCTTTAGCACAGCTTGAGCTATTTAAATACGTTTGGTTGAGTGACATCACATTGCATTATAAAAAGTTCTAAGACTAAGAACCAAAAGAAAATAATCTAATGGAATTTGGAATTTTTCCACATTGCATACATTTCTCTAACAAACTATGAAAAGCGCAAGGCACCAGTTGAAAACCAAACAAACTGAAATGTACTTCACAACAAAACAAACAGGAAAAAAGTGTCCGTATTTGATCATGGGTATGTCACACACTGCAGGTTTCATTTTCTAAAAGCTACTGGTAAACAAATAAAATGCTAAGTAGGCTAATTCTTGGATCCCTGTCTGCTAAAACCTCATAACTGGCATTAATAATGCCTGGTTCTACATGTGATTGTGTACCATATGCAGGAACTGGAATTTATGATGACCACATCCTACATCCATCTTCTAACATAATTACTGTTTTTCCTGTGTTGAATTTGATTTAGAAAATGTTCACAGCAAAGCATAAATCTTCGTAAATTAGTGATGTACCATTTTGTAATTGACATTTATCATTTTTGAGAAGTGATCAAAATGTGGGTCCTTGATAAACTATCAAGCCCTTAGAACAAGTACAACAGCTTGTTATGCTGTTACAGAAGTACTAAAAGTAACAAATAATTTCATTGCAATTATAGATAATACAGTAGATACAATATTTTTTTCTGACATGAAAATGTGATTATCATTTGAATGGGAGGAAAAATGTGCATGTTTGTCATATGTAATCTGCAAAGTAAAAAAAACAAACAAGTTGGACATTATCAAAGATGACAAACATTGCACAATGTCAGCCATGTAAACACCCAACATGTAAACTTGAAAGCAATTGAAAGCACACCATGATAAGCCAACTGCCACCTCACACTGATCAATAAGTTAGCGCTGGTGCAATGTGTTATCTTGGGAATGGAAAACAAAGGTATTGACTAAGGCGGAATTTAAGATTTGCACAGTAAATCTGCACATGTTGAACAGATATGATCCAGTGGACAGCAGGGCAGGTCAGGACAAGACTTAAAATACTTACTTCTCCATAGTCCCAAACAGCCATTTGGGTTCCTTGTTAAAGGGCATCCTCATCCCATGAAATGTGGCCAGTTTTCCTGCAATTTCTGCTGAGATGCTGGGGTCGATTAACTCACAGGTGTCTAGTTTACGGCTCTATAAATAGGATATTGTTAGTATGAATATTAGTATGAACATGAAAAATGGTTTGAAAGAAGTTTTACTAAAATTAAATAAAAAAAAACAAAAAACAAAAACAAACAAAAGCCATTAATATCAGATCAGCTTTAAAGCAATGTGCACATATTTACTAAATTGGTAAATATGACCTGGCTATGTGTAGTTTGTTACAAAATCCTACCTGATCATTCACCCAAGTCAACAACACAGCTAAGAAAACACATGGTGACTCACCGGCACATACTGCTCCAGTCGGCCCTGAGGGAAGATGCCGTAGAGTTTAGGACCCAACTCCCTCTCTGCCAAGATGGCAAACATCACACTTTCCAGTACCATAGCCTCTGCTCCCTAAAGACAAAAAGTGATAAACTTAAAAGCATTTCAGGTATGGGAGCAAACCAGGCCATCACTACTACCAATCAGTGCTGCAAAGTGCAAGACGTACGGAATAAGAAAGGAGACAAAGAGCTTTTTCTGGTCACGATGTCTGAAAACGTGAATGAGGTTGAATTGAGCTGCACAAATGAAACTCTACTCTTGTCAGCCAGCAGGGTTACGCTTTGAATTTATTTCAAAGTCACAGTCCTCCTTAATGCAATCGCTGCTTATTTAGCAATACCTATAGTTATTACAGTCCCTCAGTTTTGTGCAAAATTAGATTTTACTGAACATATCTTTAAAGATATTGTGACATGAAAACATTTTGAGTAATTTGAGTAATTTGTGCCATCCTCTTGGTGGAATGTTATATCTAAGGTGGTCAAACATATTTCATTTTCTTGCACAGAAAATAATATAGCCTTTGTGGTTATAATGTGTGTATTCAGATGTATAGACTAATCCATTTTGCAAGCTCTATAATGTTATTGTTCTGTCCTCATATTTAAACAGTGCAGGACAACCATGTACACTTCTAAGGTTTCTCGTCAGGGAGACTGCCAATACAACTTCAATGAAAAAGTACTTGTGGTCTGACATGTGAAATTGCTAAAGATTTAGCAGCGTGAAGTATGTTTTTGAAAGGGGCTTCAATGCAAATACGGAGGAAATGTTTGGAGGAGTTTGAATGGGAAAAATTCTGTGGTTAGGGTTGGCTGGTTTCGCCTGCCAGAGGACTGAGGAGAACACAAAAGGTAGTTTAAAACTTCCAGTAAGTGCCCAGTCAGACTACCAGTCACTGCTAACACTGACAAAGCACAGAAGCTCAACAGGGGTTTAGGTTGATGGGGAAACATGCTTTCACGCAAACTCAAACATGTGTTCTGAATTGGGCAGATTCTGATGGACTGATTCAACTGTAACAGCTCACTTTGGCTTCTTTTTTGGACGACAATGGGCATTTGGACACAACAGCCGATAACAGACAACAGATAGAACATCCATTCTGCGCTAGCATTAAAGGAAGGGAAAGCAGCAGGAAAGGTCAGCTGTAGCTCAGTTAGTAAAGGCAGTCATCCATGGACCACAGTGTCAGTGGTTAGATTTCCAATTCCTCCTGGCTATGTGTCAAAGTATCCTTGGACAAGACACTGAACCTCTATTTGTGGACTAATCTACTAAACTTGAAAGACAATCAGAGTGGTTTCTCTCAATAACGAGATTGCCAACATACTGAATTGCTGGAAGAAAGCCGACGGAGGTCGTGTGGGACACATTGCAAAAACTAGGGCAACACACGGCCATTTTGGGCCTGATGTTTGCAGACGGAAGACAATTGGCTTGGTAGGGACAGAGTTTCAATATAAAAAACAAATACATTAGGTACAAAGTTTAATTAGATGAAAGCGTCCCCAGGTTTGGAGCTGTGTTTTCCAGTGCGCAGGTAATGCTCCTAACAACCTGCCCAATGTTTCATTGTTGCTTTTTGTTGCTCTTTTCTCTCCACTTTCACTCACCCCAACCAATCAAGGCAGATGGCCGCCCACCCTGGGCTTGGTTCTGCTGCAGTTTTTCCTCTCCACTGTTGCCTACAGCTTCCTCAAGAAGAATTTGTTGTCTACTCTATATATATTTATAGTCTTGACTTTATTATGTAAAGTGCCTTGAGATGACTTTGTTGTGAATTGGTGCTATATAAATACATTTGAATTGTACTGAACTCTTTAGTGAGTGCCGTGAGTGCTGGAGTCTTTGGCCAAAAGCCATGGAATGTGTTTCATACTGACATCCAGCAGGAAGCTAGTTTAAAGAAAATAATACTGCGCACTTTGTGGCCTCCTAGATGTTAGACATCATTTTGAACCATTCTGCAAGGATAAAGAACGTGACTCCTACCTTATGAGATACTGATATCTCTGCAGTCACACCAATCAGTAAGAATTTTCTCACAAATGTCAATTTCTGATTATTATGTCTCTGTGGACATTCTCAGTTATTACTGTATTTACAACTATGCTATTGATGGCAACTGGATATGCCTTTGGGTTTTAAAGACGCTTTTCCTCAGAAAGGCGTCCTCTATTTGGCAATCATTTCTAAGAATATCAAATATTGTTTGTTGCAAACTAACACCACTTTTGCAAGGATTCAAAGATTGTTCATGTTTTGTTTTCTTTCAAAAAGGTAATAAACAAATCCAGTAATGGTTATTAATTTATATGAAAACTGAGTTCTATTATCTGCAAACAGTCTAATCTGCTCTGAATTTTACATTTTATTAGGGTGAGTCAACAAGGGACTCCTCTTGTTGATTTGACTTTATTTTTTACTATTTGGTAACCATGGCATTTAGATGGTTTATTCATTACATTGTATTGGATAAAGTCAGCTTTAAGTCAAGTCAGCATTAATAGCAATTCAAGGACACAATGAACAATTCAAAACATCTTGAAAAAACAGCATGCACCAAACAATTTCATGCTTTATTCCATGGCATTTGCTGAATGAATTCTCCCAATTGTTATGTAAGGCCTTGTCTGGAGAATGCTGATCACATGCAGTTTCCAATCTCCAACATGAATTATCCACATTATCATAATCATATTGACACACATGCTGCCAGACAACAGACCAGCTGGTAGTCCAAAGCCCAGTCCAAGTCTCAAGCTCCTGCACAGTCAGCTTACACGATGTATCACTTACCTGAATCATTTCAGGTAAGTGATACAGTCAAAACAGTAAATACATCATCTTGGCATCCAGAATTCATATTGACCTTAGAAAGCTTTAGTTGATCTGTTCTAATCTACATTTGTTTGATGACAGCCAAAAGTATTAAGTCAGGAATTCAGTTTGTGCATGATATCTATTAAAGAGATAACATGTACCAATACTCTAGCACGGGAATTTGAGAACAGGGCTGAATGAGCACTTAGCAATAAAACAACGACAGTGATAACGACTAAATCGACTCCGCTCTTATGTAGTGCACAAATTTAAATGTAATCATGCCATTAAATATAAATAAGCTGTACCAGTAGTTGCACTCAGTTGATATAGTCACAGAATTTGGTACTGTTGGTCAGACAGCTGCATTATGATTTGGAATGGTTTTTAAGCCATTGAAGCCTCTGGAAATTTGGTATTTTTCTAATGGCATTCAACTTACAAGACTGAACATACAATAATTAAAGTTTAACTGAATATTCCAAATATTGCAAAATTGGCTGGAACACAATTGTGGACAAGTCTTTGTAACTGCTGAATTCTAACCAGTGACAAATCCAAAGACTAAAAAATAACTAAATTGGGCTTGTCATCTTCATCTAAGCTAGTGCTGTCAGGGAAGAAAAAAATCTATTATTGGAAAATCCTGGTCATTCACTAAATTTAGGCAGTCAGCTACTCACTGCAACTTTTTTTGACTGGACACAGTATTTTTAATGCCAGCATTGGCTGAGTCTCCCAAACAGTCTTTCACTAACAAGTTAATTATCTACAAGTCACAGCTCGCTCTGTTTCTGCTAATGTTTTTATTGTGAATATTCAATCAATGGAGGAGTTCCACATTTAAAACATACCCACATGTTATAAAATAGATTTGTTTTTGCGTGACATCATTCCAATGTTTGATCAATGTGGCAAATGTGAGCAATTCTCATTTCCTCCAGGAATTTGGAAACACAACTAGTTCAACTAATCCCCTGTGAATTCTGTGAAACAAACTGTGAAAAGAAAAGTCGCTGAATTTTAGGCTGGAACAATCATAAAATGGCCTGAAAAATTCTGGAGGGACTGAATCCTCATAATTCCAGTGAGTGAGAGTTGTCTTCGAGTCAAGTATCCAGTTTCTGTAAACCATCCATGCATAATTAAAAAGCAACTCTTTCCAGCTATTTCCTGGTTTTGGGCAGTTTGGGCAGTTTTGGGTTGTAAAACTAAATATCCATTGTGAGTCAGAGATCCCACTATTTCTGTCACTAAACTCTTCTTTTAACCACACATACTTGTCAATGTAGGCTACATGATTGTTCTTTCTTGATACCTAAGTGAATTTGAATCTAATTTGTTACAAAGGACCAATATCAGTGCTAAAACTCAGATGTTTAGTAGGTGGCCTTGAGGGGATGCAGTTGCAGTGGGAGTTGCAAACAGCTGATGTTTTAACCTCAATACTTATCTCATCAATCATGTGTGTCAATAAGCCAGTAAAGATATACAGGTATACTAAGAACAGGTTGATCGAGTCCATCAGGACTTAAGATAACTTGTGACTCATTTGTCACCCATGTCAAAGGACAGTGATAAGGACTTAAATACATAAACTCCTATGTAACACTCACTGATGCACAGTGGTTTCTGTAGGTTTTATATTTGTAATATACGGTTGATAGATAGGTACTGTGTTGTATACATGAACAAGGAAAAATATAGACATATAGACAACATATTTCATAAAATATGTGTGCTATTATGCGTCTGTGATGTGTGAGGTATACAAACGGGTTTATACAGTCTCATCCTATGTAATCCAAATAGGATTTAAGTTGATCAGACGGCAATGTTAGTGAAACTAGGGGATGTTATCCTTAGACGCTGACCCTGGGTCAGCTCTGCATTAGCTTCTCTGCTGACTGAAGGCAGAATTCCCTTCCATCTAAGCAGCCTTCATCCCATGATAAAGTGGCCAGAGTGACATCAGTTAGCTGGCTGATGATCTCACCTCAAAGGCATCTCAAGGGATTGTGACTCAGTGTCATAGTGAGGGTCAAGGGTTGTGATCACATGATGTTTAGAGTGCAGGGGTAAATGTCCAGATCAGTGGCAACTAAGCTTGCTCCCTAAGACTCTCTTAAAAAAATGTGATCATATCTGACATTTTCTAGATTTTAGCTTGAATTTAAGCCAAAGAAGCTGGTTTTAATACAATGAGACTCTTAATAAGGTTTGTTTAATGTATACAATGCTTGGAACAGTAATCACAACTGTAGACCCCAATCCGTTTTTTACAGCTTTACTTGCCAGAGTTACGTACGTGCCAGAGATAACTAAGAGAAGACAGAGTTTCAATCAATTCTAAACTCAAGTTCAAAAAGCCATGAGGTTACAAATGTTCAGCCTGCTCCCTCAGGAGATCACAGAACCCATGCAGATCGAAGTGAAAGAAAAGCTAAATAATTTTATCGGAAACCGGAGGGAAACCTGTGACATAGTAAATGAATTGTTAAATGGCTGAAACATCAGTTACTTACTTGGAAGTGATTTTCTTTGTTTGACTGTTGGGAATCCCCTTTATTGCAGGACATCTATTAACAAAAGAAAAAGGAAAGAACTAGCCATTAATATATGTGGAGCTGTGAACGATCAACAATAAAACCTAGCCATGCCTGGAGTGCAGACAGTGCAGTATGAGTTTGAAGACACACCAAGTCTTTTGGACGCTAATCGTTGTGTCCCCTTCACTACCTACTTTACGCAACAGCGAAAAAGAAAGCAGAAACAAAAGCCAGATGGTGTCAAGAAGGGGCCACCTCTAAGGAGAAGAGATGAAAACTATGTTCTTATTACCCAAAACCTGCTGGTGGGTGTTAAAAATATGTATATTTATTTGATGATTTGATGTCCTCAGTTCCAAAATGCTATTCACATATCTTCATTGCTGAGAAACTCTGTCCCCAGTGCAGTTAGGGTTTGTTTAGTCATTAGTACCTGTGCATGCTGACAATGCCATCTGAGTTTGGTAATCATATTAGCTCTTTGATCCTGAGAGGCACCTCAGTCATAACAGAGGTGGTGGCAGTTACCTTGGTGAAGGACACAGTTGCTTTTGCTCTCTCGGACATCCCTAGCAATAAACGCTAACAGCTTATATGGCAAATGGCAATTGCACAGACTTTAGTTAACACTTAATGCAGGTTTAATAGGGCCTTCAGTTGATGCACACATAAAAATGAATCACATAAAACTGCCAACAGTTAGAATGTGTTGTTTTTGATAAAGTGGGCAAATATTTTGAAATCCTTGACCTCTTGTCACTCAATATTTGCAAGTAAAATCAATCCACCATGTCGTGAAAACTTTTTAGTGACTTGAAGGGTTATCTCCAGAGCAGTTCTGTTTCCCTTTGCAATACAGTAAAGTGTCTGGCCTAGTGCAGCTGCCACGTCATCTTAGGAGTTAAAATGCCTTTGTCTCTTGTGTTTTGTTATTTGCAATAACTGTGGAGCTGCAAGAAAGTTTTTTACCTGTTTGTTGTTGTGTACACATTCAAGCCAAAACTTGCCAAACTGCACATAGGCTAATGACTTTTCTTATTGCAGATTTGTTGAGCAAGCTGCAAAGGTGCAGATTCATCTACTTGTTCAAAAATTTCAGCTGACTTCTTAACAAGTAAAAATCTCCAGGCAGGGATTTAGAGAGGAAAAGAGACAGACAGGAGAGTAGTTTCAACACTGTTTTCCACCATAATCTATTTTTCTGGTTTTGGCAGCCAGGATTGTGCTACATCAAAGTGTGTTACGTTTTTGTATTAGGCTGAGATTTCAGAGATCTCATACTGTACCGTGTTTTTGGGTGGATTCACCTGGGAACAAGAGTGCCCAAGGCACGCTCCTTTGGGAAGCCTACGGCAAAGAACACATGCATGTACAGCCATGGGGGTACATCACCATGTACAACAATGGCTAACACGCCCAAACACATCCCACACACAAACACACACACATGAAGACATAACTGCACATACATATAAACTAATGTAAGCATATGACCTGCAGATGCGTGCACACACACGCACACACACACACCAACAACCACTGGTGGTGGTTCTGTTACATCACACAGCTATTGTTGATTTCTTTAGTGTCTGGTTTCTGTGATTAAGTCAGGCAGCAAACCCAGTTCCATGCGTCATCACTGATACATGCAGACATTCTAATAGTTTTAATTAAAAGATTAACAGATTTATTATTTCCATAAATGTCTACAGGTATTTGTGTGTCCTGAAGAACTAATCCACAATAAAATTAAAATAATTACAGGCTAAGAACTACACACTACACATGCTACTGATGGTAATTAGTATAACTACAGCTTGTTGTGAAGACCTTAGCTTACTTCTAAGTCAATCGGAACAGTAAAACAACAGTGTTTAGCTGTTGGTTTGTTTTGTTTCAGAGATCTGGCTCCCACCTGCAGGATGGCCCCATAGAGGCGCAACAGGACGCTCCTCGGCTCATCCCCAACAGTTCCCAGGCTGTCGGGGAGGCTGCACAGGAAGAGTTTATTGCTCAGACCACCCCTAGAGGACAGATGATAAGATTGTCAGTCAGCATGATATTAAATGTAGGAACTCCTGTTTTGTCATCATCTAAGAATTAGCTGTAGATTCACACATGCATCCTCAGATGCTTTTCCTTTTTCAATAAAATTCTATTTTCTATATATTTTTGTCTCTGTAAGTTAAATTGGGGCTTTACAGTATATCACGGGACGGGGCGGTATTAAAATCTGCGTCATTCGCAGCCCTTCCTCTAACGGGGCCTGTTTCCATCAAACAAGCGAGCATACAACGTTACCTTATGATGGTGATACAAAAGTCGTCCTCAGCCAGGCTCTTCCAGGCACCGTGGAGGAACTCTCTGCACCACAGATACGCTCTGCGCCGGGTGTCTTGGTCAGGCTTGTCGGGGTGGGCCAGCTCCTTGCACTCCTCCTGGATCTCGGCCTGGACCTGCAGGGCGTTCTCAGTCACCAGCAAACCCAGCGACATGGAAGGGGAGGAAGAAACCCCGTTGATAAATTTGGTTTTCATTTTGGCTTTTCAGAAATAAGGTAAAACGGAAATACTGGTCGAACGCTCTTCCCTCTCGATTATATCGCAGAACTATTTATTCCCGTTGTTCGATTGCAAATGTCTTTTTTTTTTTCAAGAAAACTGTGGGTGTGTGGCGGTGTTGTATTTTATTTCTATTTATTATTCGTTATTGCCTCCCTGGCTCACAAGCAATGGAATGAATACAATGACTCGGACGCGCCGATTTACACGTAGAGTAGGCGGGGAGGGGGAGGGAGGCGTCACATATGCGTACGCGCCCCTCCTCTTTTCCGATTGGTTGCCTTTGATACGGTCAAGCAGAACCAAGACAAACCTGCTGGTTAAAAAAAAAAATCCTTTAGGGACAATTGTACATACTAATTCGGATAATGCTAGATGTTAACTGATGTATCCTCGTTTTAGGTCACATAACTAGCTCTGTTCTCTTTCACAGTTTAAATGATCAATAAAGTTAAAAATATTTGTAAAAGATTTACTGCCATTTGAATGTGTATGTATTGCATAATGTATTCAATGTTATGGTATTTTTTTATAATATTGACTTTGCGATCATATGCACGTGTTTTTCACCTGACCTCGTTTGAGGATAATGAGATTATCCATAATAGGCTTTACTATATTAACTGCGTAACACTGTAGCAATGATTCCTGACCAGCATAACAGATTACTGCAGATAAAGGGGTCAATGTATTCTGCCCAGGTGTATACTTTCAGAAATGATTAATGAGATATTGTTAATATTGAAAGCAATACATTGTGTTTTTAATGTATAATAATGTGCGATTAATGTGCATTTTTGCCAATCAACAGCCTTTAAACATTTGCTTTGGAGTTTTCATTTTAATCTAGATAAACATCATTGTGCCTACATTCCACTTTCCAACATATTGGCTGAAAGGGTCTAACACAGACAATGCATACATATTCATATTCTGAAACCTGGATAAAGCAGATGTGGGTGCTGAAAAGTCCATCTGCATATTCCAAACATATGACCTGCTCTTCAAAACACTGCTGTACAATAACATTTAAGGGGCATGTTTATGAGTTTAAAATCTTGAAATTAAACTTTTATGCTTTTTTTCTTAATGGAACATAAACATCTCTCACAGGTTTCATCAAAACCGATAAAAATCTATTCTTTTGTATTCTGACTGAAGTCAGCTTATGATAACAGATATGTAATGTATATATTGTGCAACATTAAGGATCCAGTGTGTGTGTTTTATACAATTTGTCACAAAAACACTTCCTCTACCATGCTTCACTTCCTCATTTTTTTCTGCCTGTACAAGGGTTAAAGATTGTTTTTTGCCACCACAGCACAACTGCAGGAAGGAAAAAACGTTTACCCAGCCTACCAGACTGATTATATATTATATCAAGCCATTATATCAAGTGCCACATAACAGTACTATGTCTTTTTGTTGTATTAAACTGAAAGAAAATATTGCACATAACACTTATTTCAAACCAGAATTGAAATTAAACTGATTACGATTCTTTAAAGCAACATTTCCTCTGAAAATATTTAGACAGCCTAATGTATGATTATTGAATGTATTTGTTATTAAACAACTACAGTTCCCTGGGTAAATTAGACTATAGTTTGGTTACTTTGTGCCAAGCCATTTTTTCTATGTCTAAAGCGCCATCTACTGGTGATAAAATAAGTCCAATCCAAAAAGAGCACAGGGATGGCACAAAGAAGTCAAAACGTCAAATTAGAAATATATGTGAAATAAATGAAAGTAAAATGGACAAAAGCGTTTGCCAAACGACTAAATCTGAAAAATACAAAGCTCAGCCACAGAAACAGCAGACAAAATGTTAAGCTTTCCATGTCCAAACTTTGAATACAACCAACAGAGGGCGTTTGGTTGTACTTCACAACCCCCTTTGAGCTGAAAATGCTTCATACAAACGATAATATACTAATATATATACTAATGTATATAAACTTCGTGGCGTTGGCTTTTAGTGTTTGTTGATTCTCAAAATGTTATTTATTTATATTTATTTATAAGTATTTCTATGTAGACTTCCTTTCCAAACAACAAACTCCGCCCCGTATTGAAACGCCGGAGTGCAAAACGTGCAGCGTAGCGCATTGTGATGACGCAATCAGCCCCACGCCACAACAAAAACAACAACAGAGCTCAGCTGTTCGGCAGCTAACTAGCCGGCCTAGTTAATGAATACCGGACTTTATGTTTGTTTAGTTTAGGTTTGTATACATTGGTTTTTATTTCTAATACTTTCATATATATGTATATATATAAACCGATATGTAATAACGTCAACAATACAGGAATTAGGTTTACCTGTAAACTCCTTTGTTTCCTCTCCGCTAGCTTCTAGCGGCTTAGCTTTTTAACAGAACACGGGAGGTAGCCTTTTCGAACAAAAGGTAACGAGACAACACTTTATCTCAGTTACAGTGCAAAACAGGCAAATAATTCACACTTTATGGGTAAAAGTATTTGAATGTTCCCTGGGTATTTTTACAGAAGCTAACATGCTAACTATGAGCAAGTAACGGAGCTACTAGAGGACCCTGAGTCCTGTTACAAACCACGTCTTTCTTACCTAAGCTGTAAATGAATACTTCAGTATAAGTGGCAACATGCATATCACATTACGTGCACTTGTACATTTGCTAAACTAACGCTGTGAGAATTGTCTGGCTGATCAGCTTTTTCTGAATTGAGAAAGAAAAAATGTACAGTCTATAATTGTGTGTATTTGCACCTGAGATTATAAATAGAACACCAGCCTAAAATACCAGGATACTTTACAAATACACTAAAAATAGTAGAAGCTAACTTTTTTAGGTAGTGTATAATACACCCCATTCAAACTGTACTTTTATGATTAGTTCTTTGGATTTGTGGCATGTTGCATTGCCTGTTGTAAAACAGACCACCCACAGTTGCGTTTTTTTTTTTGCCAGTTACCTTTGTGAATGGTTTTCTCTCTGATTCTTCTACTTTAAGACATATTTATGGCAGACAGTAAGACGACCTGGTGGAGAGTCTGACTTCCACCAATGACCACCAAAATCATTACTTCAGCTGTCATCATGTCACCACGAAAAAGGCCCCTGGTCCCTGTAAAGAGTCGACGGAAAGAAGCAGAAGAATACTTTCCTTTCAACTACCTGCCAGTGGAGTGCCAGCTGCATGTGTTGTCCTTTCTGAATGAGGTGGACAAGTGTAGCTGTGCCTTGGTTTGTCTCAGCTGGAGCTGTCTTGTCCGCTCATGGAAACTGTGGCGTGTTGCTGATTATTCCCGTCGTGGCGTCTTCCATCTGGGTCAGGAGGGGCTGCTTGTTTCGAACCGCGAGTTTGAGAGGTGGAAATCGTGGGTCCACCATTACACCCACCACCTTATATCACGCCGGGCGAGCCTGCTTACCCTGAAAGCAAGCTTCGACCTGGGGGATCACTGCAACAAGTGGGGCGAGCTGCTGGGCCACCTGCTGGATAATGTCCACTGCAGAGACCTCAGCCACCTGGATCTTAACTGGACTTTTACTCTTCTTGAGCCACTTGACCTCAAGGTCAATTCCAGCTCCAGTTCACACCAAGATAGCATTACTAAAATGGACCAGGTAACTCGTTTTACTGATTAAATGTTTCTCTATGAATCCAGTTTATCATTAAAGGATAACTTCAATTTCACCATACAGATACTAATTTAGAAAATGACCAAAGTTATCCTCTAAAGCTGCAGGTTCACATTGGTGGCAAAAAAAAAAGCTTAAACACTTAGAAGTCTTTTATGTAAGTTGACCACTGTAAACACTGTTATGGTTTATTGGGACACAGGAATTCAGTACAGCCATTGCTATCAATATTAGTAAGGCCTGTAATCAAAATGTGGTTATGACACTAAAATTGAATAGAGCTTTCTAAGCAGATGTTTTGATTTTTCAAATGCAGGTGTAACAAAATGTGTATTTATGGCCTATATTAACTGCCGGACTTGAGCCCCTGGTAATGTTATTAGTTGAACCAGTTCTTTCCTGCCAGGATGAGTCAAAATCTCTGCTGTACCAGAAAGCAAAATAGAACGACTAATAGTTAATACAAAAACACATCTCCAAGCACATGGTTCATTTCTGTGGTCTGGTTTGACAGGTAACCAGTTTCCAGGAGCTGCTGACCAAACTCACCCACAGCTGCCCACGCATCTCTAAGATGCGCTTACACTTTGACTGGTCAGATTTGTCCGTTTCACTACTCACCCAGTTCCAGCAGCTCCGGGTCCTTGAGCTCAAATACTTCTGGGTCTTTAAAGGAGTGAACCCCTCGACACTTCAGAACCTAACCAAGTCCCTGCCTAACCTAAAATCTCTGACTTTACAAATCCTGGTGCCGCTGAGGAACCTGGGCATCTCGTACACTCTGGAGTCTCAGTCTCTCGAGTTTCTGGACGTGTCGCCAAGCCGAGGTTTAGTCTTCTCCTGTCTGAAGCTGCCTGCCCTGCGTGAGCTTCGAGCTAAAAAGATCGTCCGCGGTATCACACTTGACCGGAGGACCAGGCTGAGGATTCAAAGACGGTGGCCTTGCCTGTACCACGTTCTCCGGGAGGGGACGCCAAAGCTTCAGGCCCTGAACAATGAGAGGCTCCTTTCCACATGGAGAGGTGAGACTTATGGGGAGCTGTCTACCATACTGGAACAGTCCTGTTACTGTGTTCAGCATCTTGACAGCTGGCTGTGGTAGTTTGCTGAGAACCACTAACAGCTGCTCATGTAGAGTCTAGAGAGAGATTTTTAGAGGGACCATTTTTTATATAAATGAACTTAGGGACACTTTTTTAAAGATACATTTGATTTTAAATCAAATGACTGTTGTTTCCAGTTTTCAGTCCACATTAAGTTGTTTCCACAGGAAGCTGCTGTTCATATGGAAAACAAAATGTTGTAGTGATAGTGACAAACAACATGTATAAATTGTTCAATAAGCACTGCTGCTTCATGTTGATTGCAATGTTTGGTGCTGGCCTGAAATCATTCCAGTAGAGCTCTGTGCTAAGAAAACATTACATTTACTACAACTCAACTTGAACCATGATTTCCAATATGAAAAAAAGACAAAATGAGTGTAATACCTTCACTATCTGGCAGAGAATGTCTTTAAAACTTCAGAGTATGACAGAACCATCTTTAAATATCACAATTGTATTCTTGCAATATTACATAATTCTTAAGCATATCCCTGTTTTGAATTGTTTTTAAATTAATTCAGCAATGTTATGCAATTGCATATTTGGCCTTTATTCTCAGTGTCCAATTACCAAAATCGACTTGTAGCAAACGGATGTCCTGTAATTTAATTATTTGTCGTTGGCTTAGACATTGATAAGAATTCATTTTAGTTTTCCCTCGGTCTGATTCAAACTGATTTGCAAAGCTTTAAAGAAACTGAGCCCTTTGCTAAAGAATTGCACAAAATATAAAGAAGATTGGTTGTGTACTTTTGGCAAATATTTAAACTTGACCTTCAGCTTAATTGAATCCTATATAACATACTTGCAACTTTTAGTAATACAAAGAATGTAAACCCACAGTTTGTGGCCAGTAAAGATGTTAAACAGGAAACCCAATCAAGATTATTATGTACTGACTCTTAATTTTCCCAAGCTGGTTCTGCATCACCTCTGTGACTTGGCTGCCAGTATTAATGTGAGGAATGCAGTACAACTAAACCAGGGTTCATTCCAGTGCTGGACCAGTTTACACTGAACACGTTGTTTTCTTGAGTGCCACTTTTGGGTTGTTTTATTGCTGATGAGTGATGTTAGTGAAATTTTATCGTGTGTTTGTTTTAAATAGCAGTGAAGAGAGTGAATGTATCGATTTTATAAGCTTTATGAAGTGTTTAATCCGTTTTAAAATGAAGAAATGTATCAACTCTTGATATTTGGAAACTTTATGCACATTTCTATTGCTGTCACAGAATTTGATGTTGAAAAGATCTGTAACAAACAAGTGACCAAGTCTCAACTGTTTCCATGAGCAGGTGAAGATTGTGATTATGGATTTCATGTTTTAGTTCATTTTTAGCATCTGAAATGTTATTTAATTTCCATTTCACCATGAGCCTCAACTCTGCCTCAAACAGCAGAGAAATATCAGTGGTTTTGCAAATATTTTCCCAATCAGTAGAGGTCCTTATTCTCAAAGATTTAGATTTAGATCAAAGATTTCTTTCCCAATCCTCTCAAAACAAAAACATGTTTGTGTTTACTGCATAGATCATTTCACTACAGCACAGTATTTATGTTACTCAATACATACCAACAATTGTGTAAGATTGGTTAATATGATGAATCTTTTTTTTTTTTCATTTTCATAGATTCTTCATATATAACTGTACTGATATTCAATATTGTCTGTGAGTAAGCGTGTGAAGAATGTATGTTAATCTGTGTATGGTGTGTTTCCAGTCTTGAGCTCAAGTTTCAAATGTGAATAGTTTCACTGATGACTGCTCTGATCACAAAACCCACCTCCTGCTTTCATTGGAATAAATCTTTTGTGATAACAGCACATGTACAGTGAGTGAGTTGGTCCTAACATTTGTAAAGACGCTATAACATCTGGTCCATAGGACTTCACAAAATAAAATGACTGAAGTTTTGAATTATCCAGCGGAACCCAAACATTCTACACACCAAAGAATTGTTCCTAGGGGGTTTATTTGCTTTGCAGGAGTTGTTAACTCCATGACTAAGTAGATGGAATTCACTCTAAAGTAACACAGGACACCAAAACTGATAAACATCATTACATCTACAACATGTCATAAACCAGAGATAACGTATACTGTCAGACAGGAATGCTGCCTACACTTAGCTCTGGCCATACTGTGATGATTTGCCTTCATTGTTGTACCTCCTTAGAGTGTGATTATGGGTTTGATCTCTTTCAGCTTCCTCCAAGAACATCTGTTCTCAGTACAAATAACCGCTGGTGCACCCTGGTCGAGCCCTCTCTTCCTTTACCTCCCTGTGTTTTCACTCCTGAGGTGTGGAATGTGTGCGTATGTGTGGTGCTCATGGTTCCCTGATGTTGGGTATATAGAGACAGCTCACTGATTTGCTAAATAACCCCATGTTCTATGATCCTCCTCCTCCTCTTTTCTTCTCCCCCCCTTATCCAGCCCTCTTATCCAGCCCTCTTATCCAGCCCTCTCATCCAGCCCTCTCAGTAATCCTTCCTTCACATGCCTCTCGTGCATTTGGGGAGTTTGTCCATTTCCTCATTTCAATATAAGATCTGTAGTGACACATCACTGGAAGCCATCACCCGACCATTTGCATTGGTTTTTCTGGCCGTGGATGGCAGGAGCTGGAGAACAAGTCATTGCATCTTGGAACACTCAAATCCCTCACCTACAATTAAAGGTGATGACACTGATGTTTTCCTAACGGATTTACTTCACCAGCAGCTTTTGTGTCTAGCAAGGCATTTTTTTTTTTTACGATGGTTCGGTCAGTGTGTGCTTTATTCATAAAAGGGGAATGTGAGAAAGCGTGTTTATAATGATTTAGAGTGTGCAATGTAAAGATGACTTGTTGCTTGAGGTTCACCTAACCCCTGCATATGTATCAAGACCACAGGAAGCAACTCCAGATGTTAAAGAACACAATCTGAGTGATTATTAACAACAAGACCAATAACCATTGCCCTCTTCATACTGTAACTCTTAATCTTTGCTCTTTCAGCAATGCCAAAGTTAATACTTAATCTAAATACAGACAGTTAATTGCTAAGGCCAAGCCCTGTTCATGGGAGGGAGGTTTCTTGGGTGTGTACAGATCAGTCATTGCAGACCAGAGACACAGACAAGCTCAGCGACACAGCAGACTCTCCTCGACCAGTAAACTACGACCTTCAGGACTGGGCAGAGGCATCAAGTACCATGGCGAAGGTTTCCCACCTATCCAAGGCTGTTGCTGGCACCTTTGTCATCCTGACCATCTCTGTCATTGCTGGCCTCATCACCATGATTGTCTTCTACGACCAACAGTATTCTCAATTGAACGTAACATACCCTCCGACCTTACCGGCAACCACAACAGGACCACCACCCGTCATGCGGCTGCCAAAGAATCTCATCCCTGAGGGGTACAAGATCTTTATTCAGCCTCACTTCTACACCAGAATCATTGAAGTGGTAAATGTCACCAGTCCCAACCAGACATTACTCTTCACTGGAAACTCTACTGTTTACTTTCACTGTTTCCAGAGGACAAGTACTATTTTCCTCCACAGCAAGGACCTGGTGGTTTCTAATCCTATAGTGATAGACCAAAATACAAATGAGAAGATGCGTGTTATGACAATGACAAACCACCAAGACGAAAGTAACTTTCTGGAGATCGGGTTGAAAGACGCATTGGAGACAGGAGGAAACTACAGCTTGTTTCTGGATTTTGCGGGAGAAGTGTCAGAATATCTTGAAGGGCTATATTTGAGCTCATATACTGAAGGTATACCAGAGTATGAAGGGGATTCAAATGCAGAGAGGCAAGTAAAACATTTCAGTGTCATCAATTTTAAGTTCGTGATTATATTATCTTTCAAAGTAATCTCAGTTGCTTAATTTTAGACTTTCAAAAGTAAAAGAAGGAATGACTGTTTTGATTTAGCTAGACTTCCATAGTCAGTGTTTGTTTTCTGGCTTCATTAGCTTGTTTCTAATGATCAGTCGGCAAACATCCAGCACTGTGCGGGTTTTTGTAAAATCTTTGAGTAGGTCATTGAAGAAGTAATTTAATTTCTTGGAATATTACTCAAAAAGCAGGACTTGATTAAATGTGTGTAAGTCCGAGTTTGAAAAGCCCAGAAGGACATTTAGTTAAAATTTACAGGCATTCCAATGGTATTTCCAAATATCCAAGGACTCATTAAACCATCTGGCTAAAAAAAATATATTTCATACCTTGAAAGATTAATTTAAGGAACCCCCATTGAACATGGATAACTAGTCTAGTAGAAATATGGCGTCTTTGCCACTTTGTCCTCAATCGACTTTGCTTGAGAGTCCCCTTTTCACTCTCAAGTGTATCACTAAAAGTGTATGTTTTCCTAATCATACAGTGCTTACTATTTTAGTTTTAGCAAATTGTTTTGAACAAGCTAAAAAAAAAAAGTAATTTCCAGTAACAGTTTAATCTAATTAACTGTCTAATTGGGACATGCCAGCTTACTGTGTAGACTCCTAAACTTTGTGTTATGAGCAAGGGATTCTGTGTTTTATCCGGTATTTCAAAGCTGTTCGTTTTAAAACATCCACACTTGGTGAATTGGATCAGACTTTGTATCAGCAGATACCCAACATTAAAGGACCAGGATCAGGATTTAGGCATAAAAAATGGTGTTTGTTGCAGGGCATTTCCAGGGCATTTGCTGATAATTTGGAAGTATCAGCAAATGCAAGTTTAGTCCAAGTAACTTCAGGTCTCATCCTCACAGGCAGACTGCAGCATGTACCCTCAACCAGCGGATATCTGAATGTATCTTAGCAGTGGTTCTTGTTAGTCATGACCTGAAGCTACTACATAAGCCAACATGTTCTTAACTGCATGTTGAGAGAGCCGCTTGATATTTTAGAGCAGATCTAAAAATGAACCTGTTTGCTAAAAATTAAATCCATGTAATCATTTACATAAAAGTGAATGAGAGCGTTCACATTGATAGGGATTCTAGTCTAGACCTTCAAAGACATTTCTCTCTTTTAGAAAACAAACTACGATGACTCACGTTCAATTTGTGAGTTGGTAAATGAAAATAAACCAGAAAAGACCTGAAACTTATTAAAACACTGAATTCATTGGGGCCAGAGTCAGAGAGTCTTTAAAAAAAAAAACAGAACCCACAAAACAAAAACCACACAATCAGATGTCTGTTTGGTGTGTTGTCAATTTGTCTGCTTGTGGAGTGACATAGTCCAGGTTCAGTAGGAAACCACCACACATTTATTTCACAGCATTCAAACCACTGTTATTTGAAAGACACATTGTAATTTCTTTAAATTCAACTCCTTTCCTATTCTGTCTTGTTTTTCCTTTAGTTTAAACACCTGATAATGAAAGGTTGACTGTCTTATCTCATAGATTCCTTGTCAGCACTAATTTGCAGCCAACAGATGCCAGGAAAGTGTTTCCTTGTTTCGATGAGCCTGAAATGAAGGCTGTTTTTAATGTGACCATCATCCACAGACGGGAGACCAAAGCTCTAGGAAATGCCAGAGAATCAGGTAAAAGTATAAGCTCCCATAATGTTGCCAATATGTGTCATTAACTGTAACTCCTGGGCTTATCAAACTTCCCTAGCAATCCCCTAGCAATAAAAGATAAATGGCTGTATGAGAATAAAGGATCACTTGCTTTTTTCTTTTGTCTGCTTCATTTTAACTCTTTCAGGCACCTTTATTATTGATGATGAATGGCACTACACTCGTTTTGCTCCAACACCCAGGATGTCTACATACTTGTTTGCGTTCACTGTGTCAGAGTTTACATCATCCCATTCCTCATCACATGGACGGGTGGTAATTAAAGTATGTGTGGCTGTGGCTTTAAGATTAGTGTAGCGTGATTAGTTATAGTCTCTTGCTCTCTCTGTTTTTTCTTTTTAATTAAGCTGGTGTTGAAAGAAAGTACAAAAATTACATAATCCATTGCTTTATTTTACCTCTGTGTTTTTGTTGGTTTTTTATTTGTTTGTTTCTTACACAGACATTTGCTCGTCCTGAAGCTGTTACAGCAAGACACACTCAATATGCAGAAAACGTAACTGGACAGATTCTCGGATTCTATGAGAATTATTTTGGAATTGAATACTTACAACAAAAGCTAGGTAAGACTTTGTCTGAATTTCACTAGAATTAATAGAATTCAGTCAAAAATGTCATAAAGAAATGTTGGGATGACAACATTTGTGATGTTTGGAGAGTTGGACTAGCTGATCGTAGCTAGTTTGACAGTTACTCTGGATGTATTAAAAGAAACTACATACGGGGTTACAAGATTACAAGATCTTTATATATCTTATAATCTTGACTTTATTCTGTAAAGTGCCCTGAGATGACTTTGTTGTGAATTGGCGCTATATAAATAAAGTTGAATTGAATTGAATTGAATTGAAGATGGCACTCAATTCATTTGAATGTGGCACATAATCTAAATAAAATCTCTACAAATTTCCAGACTATTAATTTACCTGGATGTTCACTTCAGTGTTTCTGGGCCCATAGAATAGACGCATTAGCATCATCAGGAAAGCCTCTTATCTGCCCACACTAATAGAAGGGGGAAAAAATAAAATAATCTCAGCTCTAAACTTTTTAAGCGATATTGGAATTCCGATAACAAAAAGAGTCTATTAATAGCATAAGACATTCAGAAAAATGTATTCACCATTCAGTAGTTGCCCATTTTCCATTGATTTTATTATAGGGAAATACTTTTTGGACCAGTGTGCATGCACACTGAAAGCAAGATTGGATACCAGACTCAAAGATGGCACCCATGCTTTCAACTGAACATTGCACATGAGCCGTTTATTTCTAACTTTTAAGTTTGTAGTGAGGCCCACTGAACATGTGCATCTTCTCCATTTCTGGATAAGAACTGGATATTAGTGAAACTTATTCAGACAACATATGTTCTGAGGACACCACTGTTTATGTTAATTATATGTTGATTCCTTTAGATCAAATTGCACTGCCAGACTTATATCCTGCAGCAATGGAAAACTGGGGACTAGTCACATACCAGGAGGCTTCTCTGCTCTATGAAGAAGGGGTGTCTTCACTTCTGCACAAGGAAGAGATTGTTACCATCATTTCACATGAACTGGCTCATCAGGTTAGATGGAAGAAAAAAAATCTGGGTCTTTTTTTTTTTTTGCAATAATAACCAAATGCAATTTTATGAATTGAGGACTGACTAAGTTTCATACAGGATGTGAAATAATCTTAAGCAAACCGGTTTTACCACAGCTACTAATGCAACATTTAAAAATACATCACATTCTGCACACTGTTTGACATGTGTTCACATATCTTTATACCTGCATAATATCAATATTTTGTTTACAGTGGTTTGGTAATCTGGTGACGATGAAATGGTGGAATGACATTTGGCTGAATGAAGGTTTCGCCACTTACATGTCTTATTTTGCAGTGGACCATGTTGAGCCTTCCTTCAAAATAGTAAGTTAGGACCTGTATTTTTTCACCCTTCCCAACTAAACATTCACATAGGTGGTAGATTGCTTCTTTTTCACAAGCATCCTGCTTTGAAATATCAGTAATTTCATTCACCTTCACTGTCCCACAGACGGTTGATAGGTTTTTCATGTTGCAGTACTTTTCAACAATCACAGTTTAAGAAGAAAGCTTGTCATTGAAGATGTTGCTTTGTCTTTCATTGTTTTCTTTAGAAAGATACATATTTTGTGAATGACCTCCACGCAGCTTTTAGGGAAGATGCTCTGGCCTCATCCCATCCTCTCAGTCCCCCACCAGATGATGTCCAGACAACTTCTCAAATAACTGAGCTATTCGATACTATAACATACTGTAAGGTAAAGAGTCAGATGGTATCTGATGGTAATTAGAAACATTTAGCATCACAGAAGTACACGAAGTCTACATTTTGCACTACACATTTCTCTTTTAGTTGCAGGTCACACATACATATGAGTACGTACTATGGATGCTGACATGCACGTGTATTTGCTGTTCACTCTCTAGGGGGCATCTGTGGTGAGAATGCTGGCAGACTTTGTGGGTGAAAGAGTTTTCCACAAGGCGATTAAAGTAAGCAATAGCTTTAAACATTATTCACTTGTGCTGTAGTCTTTTAAAAAAAACCTCTGGTCAAGGAATATTTTGCAAACTCAAATTTTTTTGTTTTTAAAGAACAAGAATAAAAGCTGTACATCCGTTTTATTCGGCCTAACAATATGTAAAAATAGTGAAAGTAAAACAGTATGTTTAAACCTAAATGTCGTCACCGTACATCAAACAGTTGAATTGTGTTGAGCCATTGTAGGTCTTGTTTTGTAGAACGGTGCCAATGTAAAAATCGTGGTTGTGAGAACTGAGAACTGATGACCTGCAGAGATTTACTCTGTGCAAACACATATGGCTCTGTTTTAATTAACCTTCATTGGTGTGTACAGAGTTAAACACTCACCCACACACACACACCTGCTGTGGTGATGAATGCATGAAGTGTGGATTTCTGGGAAAAGGTATCAGAGAGTTTTGTTAACACAATCTGAGCCATAACCTCTGCAGGAAGTGTTACTGTGATATTAACATGTTTTGAAGGTAAATTCATGCTTTAAGAGCTTTTTAAATATGACGAGAACACTTCTCTTCACTTTTAAATGCACTTTTTTTTATTTTGACCAATCTATGTAAAAAAATAAATAAATAAAACAGCTGAAGCAGAAAATTCATCTCATCCAACAATTCTGCAACAAATCCTCCTTCATGAGGTTGATGGTGTTCACTTTTTGTTTAAACAGAAACACAGAGGTGTTGATTCAGGTGTAGGATCATTTTGGGCTATACAATCTTTTCTGCAGATGAATTATGCTACATTATATTGCTAGTTGAACATAATAAAGTAACAAGTGAGTACATCAGTAAAGGTAGTATAAAAGTATTAGCTTGAACATGGGAGCAGGGATGTTTTCACAAAGAAACCACTTTTACGAGTTAACTCTTAAACAGTTGGTCTCTATTGGTCAATCAGTTACATAAAACGCTGAGCTGCTAATGTCCCCATACCTTGTGTGAAAAAAGACTAATATAGAGTTTAAATAGCTTATTTTAAATAATTGTTGTTGTTTGTTGGTTATAAACTGGTTCGCTTGTTGTAGGACAAGAAACATTTGTAATGAAGTGGTTTACTTTA
Organism: Channa argus; assembly: GCF_033026475.1. Lineage (NCBI taxonomy): Eukaryota > Metazoa > Chordata > Actinopteri > Anabantiformes > Channidae > Channa > Channa argus. The sequence continues at coordinate 26,694,526 of NC_090200.1, forward strand.
GTTGTTAGATAGTAAACAGCTAGAAAGTTTACAAGAGACTGGTTTGTGTAAATGGATTATACAGTGTCCACTGCTGTGTTAAAATCTGGTCAGTAAAATGGTTACTTGGACTAGTTAGTGTTTAGTAAACTTAATAAGAAAAGTGCCAACATTGGCGAAATAATTTGTACATCCTTATGGTGCATGACATAAGCATTCAGTCCCACTACTGATTACCTCGATCAGGTCTGTTCAGTCAATCAGAAGCTGGAATAAACCACATGGCAAAAACTCAGATGAGGGTGGAGCAGGGGAAGAAAGTGAATTGCTTTCTTCCAGCTTCTGATTCACTGAACAAGACTGATTCTACAGCATTGGATAAAGCAGGGATAGTTGCGTCACTTTGGCTTTAAGGGTCCTCTGTCATGCCACATTACAAGATCCCTGATACTGTAGGTTCACATCTTACCATGAAGTATGACATTTATGTTGTAAACTCTCACAAACCCTGCATCACATGGGTTCCTCTTCCACTTTTCTGGCAAAATGGTTTTGTAATCAAGAAAAAGTAAATGCAAAGTACATGCACCCTACCAAACTGTTTGGAGACTCTCATTATGTATTACACAACTACTTCATGGACCTTTGTAGATGGGGGGAAAAGAGCTGATTTGGTTGTGTGTGCTGACTGGGCACAAAACTGTTAATCCTGCAAATTTTCCCTGTCAACTGAACGGAATTATAGTCTACTTATTCCTTGTTCATCTTTCCATTTACTTAGTTCGTAAATTCGGAAAATTAGTGAATAGTTTTTGTTTGTAGAGAGATGTTGACTTGAATATACTGTATGGTTATTCTGGATGTTGTGTGGGTGCTGCTGAATTTTACTACATTGCTTTGAGAGGTGTTTGCCTGTATTATCCAACCCATTATATCACTAGTTAGGAATATCCTTCTGGAAACTCATCTCTCTCTCAGTTTGGAGTGGTCATTTAGTCAGTTACATGTGTTTATTTGAATGTCAATTAACAGAACTTCCATCATGTAGCCAAAGCTGAACTGTTGACAATAACACTGTATCTAGGTTTCCCTAAAGTCAAACATTCCAACATCTGGTTTATGTCTGTTGCAATGGGAAAAGACAGACACAAGTTCACAAGGCACAATGCTTTTGTCCAATGCCTTTAGCAAAATCAATAAGGAGTTTAGATGTCCCCTGTGCATCGGAGTAGACAAAATACTGTTATGGTGCTAGTAGAAATCTCTGAGGGAGAAAACATCTGCAGACCTACAACGCCCAGTCCATCATTGATTTTAGTGTGCAGAAAATTTCAAATTTACAGATTGTCTGTATAATTTCCTATGGACAATGTTTGTCATAAAGTAGCTCATGAAACTGTGTGAAGTATAATGTCCTTCTCTTTTGATTTCTGTTGGGGTTTAGAGTTATCTGATGGCCTTTAGGTATGAAAACACTGAACAGAACAACCTCTGGGAGTATGTACAACAGGTGAAGTCTAACATTTATTCCGTTTACAAGTAAGGTTTTGTTGCAGACTTTGAGAGTGCCTTGTATGTAATTATTGGATTTAGCAACTGACTTGTGCCATGTTTCCAGGCTGTAACTGAGGATGGGGGTTTCACTGATATTGCCAAGGTAATGGACACCTGGACCAACCAAATTGGCTATCCTGTCATCACAATAAACACTACCAATGGGGAAATCTACCAGAAGCACTTCCTGTACAATGACACCACTGATTCTAGGTTTGTGCTAACAGCTCAACACATGCTGCATCATAGTAGGAAAAGATCTAAATTGCATTTCTTTCTGAAAATACAGTTTTGGTTCTGTGATTTTCGAAATTACAACAACGACATGGTAACAGTATAATTAAAATACATGAGTGTTCCGATCAAATATCCAATAAATATTGTATGTGATACATAATACATGTATTTACTCTCCAAACTACAATCTTAAAATGTTAAATTCTAGCCTAACCTTTATTGCTTGTAAAGGTTTACACAGTTATTTAAATCACAGACGCTTACAAGCACAGTTCATTTGTAAAAATAATTAACTGTGGCATCCCACAAGAACTAGTTCTGGGCTCTTAACTCTTCCATTTTCTAAATTAACGTTGTACTAATTAATAATGTTAAATTAACGATCAAATGACCATGTCTGAAGTCAGCGTTAGTATTCCTGTTGAAAAGTGAATTATTATTCAGTTACAGAGCTTTTTTAGCCTCTTTCAGCTAATTGTCTTGATTTGCGGGCTTGCAACATTCTTATTTTGGGCTTCGAAACAGTATCGAGCTGTAAACTTATAAAAGATTATAAAAATTTAATGATTTTGTTTTTTGGAATCTCTAATGAATACTCATTTCTTCTAATGAGTTATTTTAATGAATGTATAATTAATTATTATGGAGTAGTAGTTACCTGCTTACTACATTATTTTTTTCTTAACAAAATGGAACTACAATGATCTGATAATCAATAATTTGTGCTATTGTTATGCTTTTTCCATGTCTGTTATCAATCATTTATGCCTTTGCATAAGGAAACAACAAAATATCAGTTAACTGCCGGGAAATTCTGAAGAATGGCTCCAGGACATTATCTGGAATATTGACTACCTGTAAATACTGTTAGCGTATCTGTTGACAGATACACACCTAACGAAACTATGAAACTACCCTGTGAATCTTGTACCTTCACTATCTTTCCAAAGGACAAAGTTGAATCATCTTTTTTACAGTGCCCTATTGCTGAGCAGAGATTTTGCCAAATAATTAAAGCCTACATTTCTAGTGTCTGCTTTAGTTGGTAAAATGCAGTTATTAGATCAATGCCACCTTCTTAACTGAGTATTTTCTTGCAGGCTTGCAAGAAATAATTGCAGCCAGTTGCAGTTAATTACACCTTTGGTCATGTGGCATATTTTAAAGCAATGTTTTGTAACTGTGTGTTCAAAACAGTGCTGTGGTGAGTTGTGTGACCTGAAATTACTTAAGTCATATGAAGACCATAACAGCTCTGGACTCTGAATTGTAGAGGCATTTGTAATTATTTTGACTTGTCATCATTCATTCTATAACCTATATATTTTTTTATACCCTTTTCTTTGCTTATTTCTCTCTATTTAGCCTTTGGTGGTATGTCCCAATAAGAGTCATGTCCAATACATCTGCATCTACTCTTGTCACATTGGAAGACAGCAGCCCAGGTAACACACTATAAATAAAACAGCCATGGAATGAACACCTTGTTTTACAGAAGACTCAAATTTTAATAGGTTTGATTTTATATTTGACAAAACTAATGAAAAAAAACATCAAAATTATTTTTTTCATCGGACAAGGCAGCAAAAGTTATGAAACATAGCAGAAAACCGCGTAACCATTATTTTTCATTTAACTTTTTACTGTAAGAATTTGGGATAAGTTTCATATAATGTATCTTCAACTAATATTTGTCTTTTTGACAGTAAAGAAAGAAGTTTTCATTTCTAAGAGGGGGGAATGGATCCTGGCAAACGTAAATTGTACTGGATACTACAGAGTCAATTACAATCCAGAGAACTGGGAACGCCTCTTGACTCAGCTGGAGATAAACCCACATGTGAGTAATGAGCCTAAAAATCTGTTACATGCATACTGTTTATGTGGCTAAAGAAAAAGACATTTTACAAGAAGATTTTTGCCATTAAAACAACTTGACCCCTAGTACACTTTGCCCTTATGTTCTTAGAGAATGGTGATTGAAATCTTGACTAATTTATCCAAATTCAGAGCACCAAATGGAAAATAATATGTTACCAACACACTTCTGTGGTTGTTGATTTAGTCTTGTGTTACTATTATCAGCTAGATGATGGATAGGCATTTGGTTTGTAAGGTTCTTTAGTAGGGCAGGTTAGTTTCCACAATCAGTGTAGGAAAAAAATGGCAGCTGTGCAATATTTTAAAGATGGGATCAACATTGTAGGAGAGGGGGAAAATACTTTTGTCACAGTTTAGAATGACAGCTGAATGGCATACTGTAGCGAACAGAAACCAGACCACTTAGCAGGAGTTGACCTATAAAACTCAGGGGAAATCAAGAAATGTTTTGACAAGGGAACAGGTTTTGGTGATTAATGTTGGCCTGATTGTACTCTAGGGAAATTATGTCAAGTCCAAATGTGTATTTACAATTCTTGAGCTTGACTCTTTCCAAAGTACCGATTATTAAGGGAAGAACTAGTCGTACACGCCCACCCCCCCCCAATTAATAGCGTTACAGTAGCCCAACTCAGTGAATAGGTTTTCCCAAGAAAAAATACACCTGAGCTGGTCTGCATAGTGAATTTGTTACTCATACTAACCACGTCACCACGTCACGTATTTTACCACCAAGGGATGGGATTTTTAAGTCTTATCAACTGTGGGATGGATTGCTTCCCTGTTCTTCCAGTATAATCATCAGGTCAATGATCATATGTCAGGCCACTAGGGAACATGAATGTCCAGTACCGAATATCAAAGAAATCCCTACGGATAGTCAAGTTTCATTGATTAAGAATGAGAAGTCATCATATTCTGCTTACACTTAGATTTTGTTGTTTGTAGCATAACCAGTTATGTCTTCATCCTTGGGACATTTCCAAACTGAAATATTGATTTTCCTGCATTTTCTTCTTTTTCTTCCAGGGGATTCCTGTGATGAACAGAGCGCAGCTTATTGATGATGCCTTTAATTTGGCAAGGTTTGATCACAGTGTATCACGATCTTATTATCATGTAGTTATGACGGAAACCAGGGAAAGATTTTTATGGGCTTAAGCAACACAAGGAAATTGGCAATTCTTTAATAATATATGATAATGAACCTAATAAAAATCCATGTTCTTTAGGGCAAAAATTGTTGATGTGACTCTGGCTCTCAATACAACCCATTTCCTTCACGATGAGAGAGCGTACCTTCCCTGGGAGTCAGCGGTTAGGAACCTCGAGTACTTTGTCCTCATGTTTGACCGCTCTGAAGTGTACGGACCCATGCAGGCATGTGTGATTAAAACAGTTTTTTCGAATTTGTGATATTCAAATTCAAATTATGATAATACTGTAAATAGTATATTTTTTATAGTGACTTGACCTGTACTGGATGGAACAGATCCAGTATAGTTACTGCTGTTGGCTATCATCAGAACATTAACAGATGTGAACCCAAAGTCTTATTTCACCACGTCCATTCCTGAAACTGTGCTCTAAAACTGTCTCTTCCTGTAGGCTTACCTCAAAAGTCAGGTTAAAGACCTGTACAAATTTTTCAGCAACTACACGGACAATTGTCGAGTCCCAGATGACCATTCTTTACAGTAAGGAAAGAAGACTTTTATTGATCCCTGAGGAGAAATATCTTTAGACAGAGTTCCTTCTCAGTTAATCATCAACAGATTTACACGTTTCCAGTTTAGAGTTGTACAAAATTATGCTCCAGTCCACAAGGGCCAAAGCAGAGCAGATGTGCGGGTTTGCAATGCAAGCTCACGAATTAATCATGTTAGCAACAGATGTGCAGCTCTGTCAGTACATTGTGTTTTTGTTTGTTTATATGGAACCAGTTCTCATGTCAAATGTGGTTCTGCAGAAATACACAGAGTTTCACTTGACAAAGTATTAGCTACAGTTGAGGCTTCAGGTGCCTTATCTGTATCATCCCTGCCTAATAAATAAATATATATAATATTTTTACATGAAGACTAACTCAATAACTGACTCATAACTGATGTCATTCATCTGCTGTTCAAATTCGTGGATCGATGTGAGCTGCGTCTAGTTCAACAAAAACAAATGGTCTAATCCAGGTTTAAGAAATGGATTGTGTTAATTCTTTGTATGAAATAAAAATTATAGTTTAAGAAAATAATCTTAACCTAACTCAAAGTACACTTTCTAACCTTACCCAGAACGTTCAACAGCGTCTTTTGATCTTCATCAAGAATGTAATTTCTTGATGTAAAGTTAATGTAATGTTATTTTACCATTATTTCATACCTGTACTCCGTACATAGTATATGCTGTAAAAGTGCATTGTGCTCCATCCCAAGGCAAAGCCAGATCATTGCCATTGAGGTCGCTTGTTCCAATGGACTCCCAGAGTGTGTTAAAATGGCCACAGAGCTGTTTAAATACTGGATGAACAATAACACCAACATGTATGGACATACTGGATAAGTATATTTCAATTAGATTTGGACATTACCTTTGTTTTTGTTTTTTGATTGAGTTATATTACTATATTGAGTTACTGGTTTCAAAAGAATTTGTCTAATTGTAATAGTTTTCATCATATTCTGTAGCTTTACTCTCCAGCAATAAGTGAAGGTAGGTGTCCTTTAATCATCTTTTTGTGAAGTGTTTGTGGCTGTTGTTAGCACTTTCCATTGTGGTTATCTTAAAAGGTGAACTTGGTATTTTTTTATTCTAACATTACAAAGCACAAACCAAGGAGACCAGGGAGAACATGACCCTGTTCTTACCTATATAGAATATATTAAAATAGAAACCTCTTCTAGATTTTGGAATCAGTAAAATTGCCAAGTGCACCTTTAAATGAGACACTGAATTATAATTAAATATGCATATGGTATGCACTCCTTATATTAAAGCTACAGTATGCTACTTTTTTCTTTTTTTCCCCCTTTTTTCTTTGTGCTGTTGAAGACAGCAAGTTCTGTAGCAGGCTCAGTTACATTTCATAATTGTACCGGGCAGAGCATAGCAGAGTGTAGCAGAGCAGGAGAGGGAGGGCTGTGCAGAGAGGAGTGTATTGACTTTGAGCCTCATGCTAGTGCTAGCTTTAGCTGCCTATTGTAACTTCAACACACATACAGTACATGTATATATATTGTTGCATGTATGGAAGTGTGTTAATCCATCTGCACTTCATAACATTTGCTTGTGGATGTGTTGCACTGTACTGTATGTATAGATTAACTATCCAATGTAGTTAGTTTTGTTTAATGGAGAAGCTCTTTGGATAAGTGGTTAAAGATAATGAATGGATGCATGATCCTTTTATCTGTTTAACATAGTGGAAAAATACATGGGAAAAGAGCACAAAGGAGAAAATATTCTGGAAAAAGTCAAGACAGGTCCAGCACAACCAAGTACATGTGAAAATGAGATAATCCTGATGTAAGACATATAATATCCACATATGTATGTGTGTATGATTCAGAATCCACCCCAACCTGCGATCTGTAATTTACTGCCAAGCTATTGCTGCTGGTGGGAAAGAAGAGTGGGAGTTTGCCTGGAAGAATTTTATGAGCTCCAGTGACACCTCAGAGAAAGAGCAGCTCCGTATAGCTCTGTCCTGCACCAAGAAGATCTGGCTGCTCAACAGGTGAAACCAGTAAACAGTCTTAAACATTAAGTCCTTATGTGTCATTAACTAAAACCTGTAATAATAAACACACCCATAATATGGTGAATCCCAAACATACAATTAAGAGAAGAGCTGGTCAGTGGCGTGCTTATCTTGCAGATACCTGAGGTACACTTTGGACCCTGAGAAGATACGTCTGATGGATGTTCCCTCAACTATAATCTACATAGCCAAGAATGTGGCAGGACAGGCACTGGCCTGGAACTTTGTCAGAGCACACTGGGACTACGTCAGTGTGGGGTAGGTTGTTATTTGTGTCTACTGCCTCTCATATTTGTTGTGTCCTAGTTAGGCTTAACATAGAAGAGAAGATGCTGGTATTTTCAGTCTGAGGGTAATGGTAAGCAGTATTTTGTGTCACTGCTAAAATATTCAAACAAATTTAGAAGAAAACTTTAAGTGGAGCTGAGGCTAGTTAGTGTGGAGCTCAAACAGAAATAGAAATGAAAGCTCTTGCACTTGTGACCTTAATTCCCCAACTACCCCCATCATATCTGTGAGCTTTGGTTTACAGAAGCCTCCTGTTAATACTCAAGTGACCAGCATTAGACTTGAATAAACAAGCACGGTCATAAAAGAAAAACGTAATTAACTGTAGCTTATGAACATCTTGCAAAGTGTCATCACGTACAAAGGTCTTCTGGCAACAACACTAAGAGACAGTTTGTGGCGTTTCCAGGAAACAAAAACCGTCCTCATCAATGTTGAGATAACCAACATAAGCAACAGGGTTATATCTTATGAGCAAACAGTAACCTTTAATTATTATATACTTCTTCACTTTATTGTATTGAAATAGACTGTAACCTGTTGGAATATTTTGTCAGAGACGGATCTGTGCTGATTGAGGAAGTGACCAGGAGATTCTCAACTAAATTTGAACTGCAAGAGGTAATTACTGATATTTTATTATGGTAAAATGATAATACAAGCATGCAGCGACGTCAGCTTAGAAACTTGTATCTGCCCAGTCACGCACAAGTAACTGGAGACACCCTGATTTCTTATCTGAAGTCTTTTTATCATCAGGAGATACACCAATGTTCAAGCTGAGTTTTTGTGTTTGTTTTAAACCTCCAGGCAATAATAATCAAAAATTCAGTTTAACATTTAGAAAAAGTACACAAATTAAATCACTGGCTGACATGTCCCCACATTATGCACATACATACTCTGAAAAGTCTGTTTCTTACAAAAATTGGGATTCTTTTTCTATATTTTTTATGTTAAAGGCTGTTTCCAAAATTGATTAAATTAATTATTTTCCTCAAAATATTACAAACAATATTACATAATGACATTGTGAAAGAAGTTTGTTTGAAAAAATTTACATAACTATTCACAGCCTTTGCCATGACACTCAAAATTGAGCTTCGGTGCATCCTGTTGGTCATCCTTGAGGTGTTTCTACAGCTTGATTGGAGTCCACCTTTAAAAAAAAAAATCAGTTGAATGATTTGGGACATAGATCTGGGAAAGGTACATAAAAATTTCTTCAGCATTGAAGTTCCCAATGCGCACAGTGGAAAAAGTTTGGAACCACCAGGACTCTTACTAGAGCGGGTTGCCAAACATCTCTTCCACAGGTGGACTCCAATCAAGTTGTAGAAACATCTTTAATGATTTTCAAATCAAAGCATTCTGTATTTATTTGGCATTGCAGCTTTTGAGGAGCCTTTTACTTGTCTTTGTCTCTAAAGTGAGACTACACTTATGTTATTATGCTGCTTAGTTATGGCCAGAAATAATGTTCTCCAGTGCATATGACAGCTACTTCCAGTATGATAAAACAATTTTTACTTTTTAAAAATTTTAATATTAATTTGGTACCAAACCCTAACTCAAACAGGACTAAATGGGATTTTTTTTTTTTTTTTTGAAGAACCAAATGTGGTTTAAAATAATTTTGGTGTGAGTGTTTCCAGCAGTGTATGAAAAACTGATTTAAATTGAACTATGCACTCTGGTGTGGCTCACTGATGTATTTTTAATAGTCTTTGGACAACGGTGCAGCTGAGAGGATTGAAAAATAATCAGAGTAATCAGGTTTTGGCTACACAGATAACATTTGTGAGTTGGAGTAATTCATGTTCGTTTTCCATGTGATTTGATTCATAAAAAAACTCCCGCTGTGGAAATAAAACCATCAGGATTTACATTTACATAGGCTTAATATTGCATTTACAATCAGTATATTATTGTCCTGCAAAAATAAGCCTTCCTTTTTATTGGTAATTGCATTGTTCTTCTATAAAAAAACCACTAACATTATTATGTTGTCTTTCTTTGTGTGTGTGTATAGCTGGAGCGTTTTGCAAATGACTTTGATCTGGGTCCTGCTACCAGGGCGGCGTATCAGGCTATAGAGCAAACCCGAGTCAACATCGAGTGGGTCAGCGAGAACAATGACATTATATTGGACTGGTTTATAGCAAACTAGATACACTGATACTTTGATTGCACTGATACAAAGCCAGAAAAGTGGTGCTAGTAGCATAGACATTCCACCTCCAATAAATCAAACTTCAAATACAAGAACCAATCAAGATTGACTGACAACAATTCAATTCAGTGCATTCCTGAACAGGAATTAGACGAGGCAATATGTATGTACATTCTTATATACATCATGTATAGAACAACATAATGGAATCCGTCAACTTGAAAATACAACACATAAAATAATTATACCTCCAGCATTATATGGAATCTACTAAAATCATCTCATTAATATTCTTTTTTAAATAATGCAGACTAACATTATTTTATAGGAGATAATGAACTGAATTTTGATTGGTTTAATACATTTTGTAGCAAATATACATTTGGAGGGAAAAAACAGACTGATCTAGCATAAGCTAGAATCTGAGAATGTCTGGATGCTGCTACCTTTTAGACCAGCTTTTCAACATTTTGCACAAGTCAGAGCCAAAGGACAGAACCTCATCAGTTTGTTAAAGGAAATATGTCTATATATGTGTGTTGTAATCAAGCAAATTCATCTTTGTGTTCCTCAAATTATTTTTAATAATAAAACATCAACATTGTTAAACGTGTCTTTTAATTCAGTATGTTCTTTTTTTCAATCTGGTAAAAATAGCATTACTACTACAGCTTTGAAACACATTTCAGGCTTGTCTACTTCCTTTTGCTGTGGTGTCATGGGGATCAGCTATTAAAGAGCGGGCATTGTGGCTCTTTTTGACTCATTTGAACTAATATTGAGTTTATTTTTAAATATATTTATGACATTTTATTTAACCAAACTTACAGTATCATCCTTAAAAACAGCTCAGCTTCCTCTTTGTCCTCCAGCGGGCTGTTTCTGAACATATTAAAATAAAATTGTCATTGATCCATAAGCACCTACTGTGTTTGGCTGAGATGTGGCCTCCAAGTTCACCCCAGCCAAAGGGGAACAACTGTTATTGAATATTGTTTATTTTCTTACATGGCACCTTTATTTCAATAATGCAACATGGTAGTTACAGCACTCTGTAAACTGGAGTCTGAATGTGAGAGGAAGAGCCTTCATTCCTGTTCAATAGGATGTTTCAAAGCAGTGGGATTGTGTCTAATATCCCTTACAAAGCAAAAGTTTTCAAACATAATTGGAGGCAGCTAGTTTATCTTTGACACAGACTAGAGGTCTGCATGGGTCCTCTCATGTCTGAGACCAAAACCCAACCTGGACCTGAGTCAGTTGGGTCTGTGTGCCAGTACGTCTAATGGTCCTTAAAACGTATCACGGTTTTGCTCTGATGGGGGATCTGCAGTCCAGCTTATTTCAAGAAAACTACTTCAAGATGTAAGCTGCTTTTTCTTTTTTAAAACCACCCATATGCTACTGTATGTTTTACTATGCACAAGGTGGATATATTAATAGGCATAATATACATTGGTCTTTAAAATATAGCAGAAGTTTTAGTTTCTATATCTTTACATGCATTTGGAGAACATAACACCACTGATTCCCCCAAATTGTAAATCATTTAAAAACACTGCAGTCATGGTGTTTAGTACTTTTATAGCGCAGGACTGCCACCAGCCCCCTACCCTACTTCAAAGCCCTTTCTTGTTCTCCATTATACGAGCTCTTTAAGTTAAATTTGACTTTACCCTAAGATATTAATATTACTAAAATGATGAGAAGCATTAAAAGCAATGCAAACTAGGAAAACATATCTTCACGGTGAACACACTTTTCTGTTCCAAAGTTAGAATGTTTTTTGCTGGTTCACATGAGAATGTTTTGCATTTCTTTTCCCATCTTTGCTCTGCTCACTGGTTTGAAATTATGACATTTAAATCAAAATCTGATTACAGGAGTTTGGGCTGATTGGTCACAGTCAAATCATAAATCTGATCACACCCATAAAGTCTTGTTGAAACAGAGTTTTCGGTGTCAGCTATTATTGTGCCTAAACATACTATTTAGACATGAACATTTATGATATACAGAAATAATACAGGGGCAAATACAGGGAAAGCAACAAATGTGTCATCATTTCATAATTTCAAGTAATAAGTGCATATATATTAAATCTTTGTATCACATTTTCCCTCAGTATGTGTGGGACTGAAACATTTGTCTCAGCATTTCTTTTTAGTCACCAGATGCCAGAGGATATTTCTGCTGTTTCGTTTCAAAATAAACTTCCTGATTCTGTCTTTTGTACATTTCTCTTAAGTACTATATTTAATAAAACTAAATTAAGGAAGTCTGTCATTAAAGTATAATTAGAACATACAAAACCTTCTTCCTGTGCTCAGTTATAATCTCATCAGGCAGGACTTGAGGAAATTCTACATGTATGATAATTTGCGATACTAGAATTGAACACTGCTGGTGCAGATGCATGAATGTTTAAAACACTGAATCAGGGATTGCACCAGTAAATATCCTAAAGTCCCATTCAGGCTGGAGTTATATATTTTATTGAAACATGGGTTATGAAATATTTGGTTGAGTAGACCAAATACTGTATGTCTTCCTATCCTCTGAAGTAATATTCCAGATGTTTAAGCTAAATTACAGAAGGCCATTGTTTTTATCTTTTTTCCCAGCTGTGCAGTGCTGGTCCAAGCCCGGTAAAAATTGGGGAGGGTTTTATCAGGAAAGGCCTCCGGCGTAAAAAAAACAAAGAAAAAAACTGCCAAATCAGACAATGCAGACAATGATCTGCTGTGGCGACCCTGAACTCACAGGCTAAGGCAAAAGGACACATAAATAAAAAATACAAAATGTCTATATTGTATGGAAGAATTACAAAAGCCAGCGTGTGTGTATGGAAGAACTGAATATGCCAAAAAACAGTAATTGGTCCAGTAATAAGTACAGAGAAAAGAACTGCATATATCTCTGATCAGGTGATGCAATATTTGGGTCATCTACTCCCTCTTTGGGGAGTAGATGGTTTCTATGTGTTCAGTAACGAGGTGGACTGCAGGAATGCAATCTAAAGCCAAAGAGGGAGAAATGGAGGCAGGCTGAAGTAGTTCAATCTAGAGACTGGAGCAGGACTGAGAGACGGCTTCCTCAATCATCCTGAGAGAGAAACAAAGTGGGAGAAGTAAGTCTTCTCTAGTTTAGGAGGGTATTTAGATTTGGCAAATATTCTTACCCATTCGTCTTCCTCTGCTCCATCTCCTTGTCCTCCGGCCTTTTGAGTGATCCCTGCATCTGCTTTGTTGGCTAGAATCTTGTCCGTCCACGATGCACCTGCCTTTGCGTCTCCAGCAAAGTTACACTTGGTCACTGTGCCACTATCCACTTTGGCTAAGGAAACTGGACGAATCAAAGTAAGTTTTATATAAGAGTTAGCAGATGAAAAAAAAAAAAAAAAAAAAAAAAACAACGGACGAAAGAGCAGCAAACTGCAATCTGAGTTCCAAGAGTAAGTGCTTTTTGCACAATCTGTCACCTACTTGCTATGACTGTCATAGCTACCAGACCATGAGAAAACCAAAAGAAATGTGCCTGGCAGAGCCCCAGGGCAGGATGCCTTTAAATTACACTCTGTACTGTACTGAGGGTTAGTCTTCCTCTCCTTTGTCATAATAAATCCTGACTTGAGGCTGTTAACTGACCAACATTAAATATCAAAGAGCTGGATGAAGCCTCTGGGTATTAGGGAGGTCAAATTCTGTTCATTCCCCCTGAGCTCACTTATGAAACAGTAAAAGAGAAAGTCAAGTTTAATTCAATTTAGTCCCCTACTGGCACTGCATTGAACTCTCTCAGGTTTCAGACAGCAGAGGAGTCTTTCTTCCTTAATGGATGCTGCACATGTAGTGTTTTCCTTTGTGAAAGTAGATTTGCAACGAAAACAGCATGCTAACACAGACTCACATATGAATGGACTGTTTCCTCTGGTCTTCAGGCGTATGTCCTGTCCTGTTTCCAGCTCTGTTTTGTCCATCTCTGACTCTGGGTACCAGAAGGCCCAGGTATCGGTGGGTTTGTACCTTTTAGTTATTTTCTCCAGCTCCGCTTTGTTCACCATAGCTGACAGCTGCTCCTCGGACAGACGGTCGGACTCCCCTTTAGCTTCCACCTCTGTATGGGCAAAAGATGCACATGCAACTTCATGATTACCCATGAATTCAAGTCCCTCTGCTACACAGAGAAAAACTAATGGAGGCAAAGTTACAATAAATATCAGAATATCAAAATACAGATACAGAACTGTTGCCTGCAACAGGGGAAATGGGTTCAGACTCAAGCCAGGTCCATCATTTGACACATGCACATGCAACTTGTGTCACTTAAGCACGTGAAACACAAAGTCAGTGTAGATGGTTGTAGATGGTTCTAGATGGTTGGGTCTCTGTAACTGTCAAAATGACTGAAATGTCAAAATGTAAAGATTAATCTAAAACCTTCTCTGTCAGAACTTGAATCCTTTCCTGCAGGGGAGGACTGGAATCTGAATGATGCTCCTTACTACACTTGGCCATCCTAACTTCATTACTAACACAATACAAGTGTAGCTGTACTCAGTCTGTTGATCTTGCGTTAACCACAGACCTTATTTCAGCCAATTCAAATAACCTAAAGATTTCAGGATGATAATGCTATGTAATTTCCAGGTTTCAGGTCTCATTCCAAAGATACCCAACCGTCTGTCATAGGAACAACTACAGGTAAAAAAAACTTAAGATTAATTTCACTGTCCCCAAAGGCCCCATTATTTGTCCAGCAGTGCAGTAACATAAAGATACAGATAATACAACATGTAACGTAGAGAACATAAAGGAGAGAGGCTACAGGTTACATCACCATAGCAGAGGGTAGGAAGTAGTATTTTTATTCGTTGGTTCTGGCTAGTGGCTTCGTAAAGTGAGTGCCAAGGAATGGGAGCTGTCACAAGGATGAACTGTGGTTTGTTTAGTAGGGCAGACACATATAGGGGCCTGGTGACTCAGTGGTAGAGGACTGGGTCGGGATGAAGAAGGCAGCGGGTTCATATCACACCCCATCAGGTGTGGCCCCGTCCAGCCACCAAGGGCGACCTTGATGCCGCTCCCAAGCCCAGACAAAATGGGAACAACCCATGCTAAATCAGCGTGCAGAACACGTTCCGCTGTGGCGACCCCTGAGGGGGCAAGCCGAAAGCCATTGATTGAGTGTGTTCGTGATACATCTATTAAGTATCTGTGCTTATTACTGACCACCACAGCTCACTTCCTGGTGACACCTGGTTCAACCTTTTGCTGGATGACTCTGCATTTTATGGATGCACAGACACACCTGGACACTATAATACATGACACGTTATACAACAAATGAATAATTCTTCGCCTAAAATAAGTTGTAGGATAGCTACTGATTCATTGATAGAATTCTTGGCTGGCACGAGGGTGAGGGTGCCGATGGTGTGGATTCTTGGTATGTGCAGTTGTCAAACTCTATGATATATGAAAAGAACCTGTCCAGATACAACACTACCTTAGCTGTGGACCTATCTCTGCCTTTAACGCTATAAAACAAACACATGAATATATCAGTTTTTTAATAATTAATCGCCAGTATGGTCCTTTATTTCTAGGCTTATGTGCAGTGCAGTTTTGTTAAAACCAGACCTTAAGCTGGTGTTAAACCTAGATGGCTTATGGGTCTTAAATTTAGAGCTTAACCCAAAATGGACCTGAGGACAACTCACCTGAAGCTAAAATACTCAAATTAAATTTAACACTGTTACGTTTGAGACCCCAAAGCTGTATGTTTCCTAATATAAAGAAATTGAGAAGCTATGTTTATACCAATTCCACCATCTCTTTTAGCAGCGAAAAAAAAGTTCATCAGCATCTTCCACTAAAGGACATCTGAAACTGCACTATTAGCATACTAAATTCAAAGTCCATTTTACATTAAACAATGACACAGAAGACAAAACACCAACCATGTACACATCAACTCAAATTTGTGGTTATAATACTCACTGTACGAGGACATGAGAAAGCCAGTGTTGACTTTTTTGGTGTCAGTGAAGTTTGGCTCAATTTCCTTCCCTGTGGCTTCAAACTTCCTCTGGTGGATGCGGCTCGGTTTGATGTACAGAACATAGTATCGGAACTGCCAGTGAGAGGGAAAAAAAGCAGCTAAAACAAAATGCAGTTTGTGTTCTTTCTGTCTGTGTTAATGTTTAGTCTCTTCAAAATACTAACACTGATAAGGACAAATTTGTGAAGTCTATTTCTTTTGGGGCATAAACAGAGCTAATCCTTCTTGGGAAAAGCCCCAATGACAACAAATGGCTCTCATCTGACCACAGAACATGTTTCCACCATCTTTCAGTCCATCTAATGTTCAACAGCATTTCTGCACAGAACTAATGTATGTCTTCCTCCTTGCATCACAGAGATTTGGGTATCATTTTTGGATGCAGTGGGGAACTGTGTTAAGTGAGCAAGTTTTTCCAAAATACTCCCAAGTCCATATGGCTATATCCAGAGTGGCAGCATGAGAGTTTCTCATGAAACACTGCCTGAGGGCTTGAAAGTAAAACCCATTTAATAATTACCAAATTTTTTACAATGTTGCATAGAGATGTATTTTTTATTTTTCTTCTTTATGTTATAAAACAACCTAAATAATGTAACCTACTAGCGTGGTTGAAAAATCCTTTCAACCATGTTTTCTTTGCTGCATCATTACGTTCAATGAGAACACTGGTCACATGTGGTATCATAATGTTAGGGAAGTTATAGAAATGTAACTCCATTTGACTACCTGCATTGATTGCTCGAAAATTTATCGACCAAGTAATTTGTGGCTGAAGTCTATGTTGTGTTGTGGCCTATTTAATCAAAATAAGATGCTCATTGACTGGTTTTTAGAGGTGTTCCTTAGCACATCATGCAGTGCTTCCTGACTGAAGATCATGATCACTCATTATTTGTTTTTGGCTTTGTCCTTTGCATACAGAGATTTCTTTAGATCCTTTGACCAGTTTTGTACCACAGGTAATGAAATCTGCAAAAATTCATTGCAAATTTGCAATCATTCTCAAATGGTGACGCTCCTTCCATCCTGAATTCTTAAAGTCTCACCTTTTCTGACATGGTCTGTTTATACCCAATGCTGATACAGTACTGACCTGTTTAAGGGGCGGCATGGATCAGCTCATAGAGTGGCCGAGTGGCATGTCGAAGTGCGCCTGGGCAAGACACTGAACCCCAAACCACCCATCCCCGTCAACAGCCATAGAGCCCAGTAAAAATTTTCAAAGCTTGTGTCAGAAAGGGCATCTTGCATAAATGTGTGCCAAATCATCATGCAGACCAATGATCTGGTGTGGTGACCCTGAACTTACTGGATAAGCTTAAAGACTTTAACAAAACTTGAAATTAAAAGTAAATGAAACATTAAAATATTATGCTGTTAAATAATATTAAATATTACGTTTCCTAAAAGCATTACTGTTTGAAGACTTTGAAGACAATCATTTTCTAGCTATATTTTTGTTGCTATTTAAACGCTTGAACATGATTATATTGAGAATTTTTTTCCTGTCCAATAATGAAACGTGAGGATTAGCCACATATAGAGTCAGTTCTCTTCAAATGCAAATGATCAGTTTATTACTTTAGACACATTTTAATGTGAATAACACCCTGACAGATAGGAGGTCATTAAATAAAAATTGTGACAATCAAGTGTTTAACAGTAATTGAACAAGATGCAAAAAGGGTTTCAGTCGACAGTACCTTTTGATTTTCGACATCCGTGACTGCATGTCTGGAAACATCCAGCAGCTTCCCTTCTAGAAGTACTCCTTGGCCACTATGTGGAAGAAACATCAAAACAATTTAATTATACTACTTCCATTAATTACTATGCATTATCTTGCATATAGGACAACCATGGGCAATAATTATAAATCTGTTACTCTGTATACAAGCAACAACTACTTCTTACAACATAGTGTTTTAAGGTGCGTATAGACACCGTTGCTGTAAACAATTGGAAAGATAATTTTATGACTTTTGTCATTCATTTTGGTGTCGTCTCTCCATAGAAAGGAAAAATGTATATATCGTATCTCGCCACTTTAACTGAAACCCAATAATTTGGGCCACTTTCTGACTACAAACATTTTTGAGACCCATACCTTTCATACGTAGAGGGAGACCACACGCGGTCAAATTGTTCATTGTGCACGGGTTTGTTCTGTAAAGATGTGTTATCATAAATTCGGCTCATTTTTCATAAAGTGTGTTTTACTATTACTATTACTACTGTTGACTTTTTCCTTCTCCGAGATTCTCCTCTTTCCGGACTTCCTGTTCCTACATGCAGCCGCGTCAGGGCGGTGCGCTCGGTCTTTACACAGCATGCGCCGCCGGGCGGACAGCTGGGCAACAGATGAGGAACATGCTATTGGCTTGGGGTGACAAACAAATTCTCAAGCAATAGTAGTAAACAAAGCACTTAGTGATTATGAAAAAGATACCGAGCCTAATTTCAGACAGAATAATCAATTAAAAAAAATATAAAGATTTAAAAGGCTACATGAAAGTACTTTTTTCCTGCATGAAAGTACACCTCTTAAGTCTAAATTATGAGTAATAATTCCTGCTCTGCTATGCCCTGCTACTGTCAGTCCAGCTGATTTTAGGAATTCACAATAAATGAGAAAAACTACAAATAAAACGCAAATACTTGCAGTTCTCTGATTGGTCAGAAGGGGCAAGCCAGAAACGTTCTTCCAGAAAAAATACTTTGTGTAAAATGCAGATAAATGGAGATTTTGCAATGATTTTCAAATTATGATACCTATTTATGAATGAATGTCAGATATTGAAAATAAGAAATTTGAATTTTGAATTATGTGCGGCAACACATTTTTCTTGGGCCCTCAGGCATTGCCAAATTAAAAACAGACATGAATCTGTAATAGAAACCACAACGCGGGCTCAGGAACATCTCTTAGTGAACATAGTTTGTCTCTGTATCCACAAATAGTCAAAACTCTTCCATGCAAAGAAACAACTAGATATAACAAAGATCTAGAAATTCTATTCAGTCTATTGCAATTTACAATTACAATTACAATAGGCTGACAAGCTCTGATGACTCAACATATGAAGATTTAAATCTGAATCTGAAAATCTTCCATGCTAGAGAGAAAAGGGAACATCTGACTTGTTATTAGCGCATCGTTCAAAAGCCAGAATCTGGGATGGTGAGAGGGTAATACACTGCCATAAATCCATATATGATTTTTAGTAAGGGTCTTTTTTACTCAGCAACACAATGTCAAACCACATTCTGCACATTTTGCCGTACAACAACATGGCTCAGAAGTAATAGAAGTGCCCAGGCTAAACTGGCCTGTCTGCTGTCCACCTGTCACATGCTGAAAACATTTGGAGCATTATGAAGGGAAAAATTAGATAAAGGAGGCCCCAAACTGTTGAGTAGCTGAAATTGTTTTAAATTTTTTTTTATTTTTTATTTTTATTTAACCAATTATCAAGCACAATGTTGTTAAAAGAGATCAATACTGTGGCTGGTACTCCACATCTGACAGATAACTTTTGAGATAGTATTTTTCAAAAACACACTAAACCTGAATCCCAGTCTCTTTAATACTTGATTTAAATACATATTTGAGGCCCAAATCAAACAGATAAATGAGTGAATTTTACAAAAACTTCAATTAATCGAGAGAAAGGTTCTTCTTTTTTAGTAATCTCAATACCCAGCACATTTTGCTTTCGATCTGCAAGTGGCCTGACCACCATACTATATACCTTCCATACAACTGGATTTAACTACTGAACTGTACTTGAAATGTGTATAACTAGCTCTGCTTTATCTAGTTACAACAGAAAATACAATTTACATTCTGGTTTACTTTCAGCTGACAGTCTTATGTTTCTCTAGTAGTGCTGCAACAAATCCTCCTTTATATTTTCTTTTGATTGTTCCATCAAACCCCTCTCTACCCACATAGCCTGGTGTGTCTATTATTTTGTCCACCCCGTTTGTATCATCCACAGCTAGGCTAAATAACAGTAAGCTTCTCTCTGTGAGGTTGTGCACATAGGGAGTAGAATTTCAGATCTTTTTCAGTGTTCAGGGACTGTTGTGGTCTGGCAAGAGGTTGAGGATTAAGGTCATGGCGTGGGCTGTGAGGTTACATCCTGTTCCAGGCATCTTGCTGCTTGGGGAACCACGTACTTGGCTTCAATTGCAAGGTTGAATTTGTTTTGAAGAGCCTGTTAGAAGTGGAATGTCCACTTGTTGGTGCTCAGTAAGGTCAACTTCAGTGCATGAGTGTAAGTCTCTTTAAAAAAAAAAAAAAAATGTTTACAAGAAACCTCCACAAGGTTTCTTTTAAATTTGAATTTGTTGATGGAGGAAAACAACAATTTACAGTGCTGTGAAAAAGTATTTGCCCCCTTCCTGATTTTGTGTTTGCATATTTGTCACAAACTAATTTTAATACCACACAAAGATAACCCAAGCTCCAGTAAATACAAAATGCAGTTTTTAAAGGATGATTTCATTTATCAAGAGTAAAAAGCTGCCTAAACCTGCCGACGGGAAAGTTAGCGCCTCCTAAACCCAATAAATCATTGTGGTTGTGCCACACTTGGGGGCAACAAATGCAATCATGTCGTAAATCTAAGAATTGAGTACCTTTAGCTCATGCTGTGTGCAGACAACCCCTTTCAGAGTGCTGGGCCATCATACATGCACCCGACTTTTTGTGTAGAAGTATATGTTTCCATAGGACTGTCAGGGCTAAAGTTGGGCTAAGCACAGTCTCTGGATGGTTCTTGATTGTCTGGCAGTAGATACTACCTTAAGGCTAAAAGCAGCATGCCAAGGATAACTGAAAATATAAAACAACATATGAGTTCCTGCAACCTTACTCTGCAATATAAATATGTTTGAAGTACATGCACGTGCAATTGGTCAAATACCAGATGTGTTTTCATCCTGCCTGCTTGTCAGCACATATTTGCTGCTTTCTTTCACCTTCATAAAAAAAGAAACTGAAGACACAGAAATATTACTTTAATAATACTTGTTTTGTGATTCCATGTGAAACTGAATAGCAAACAGTCTCTGAAGAGCCATCCAGGCCATGGTAATCTCAAAGAGACTCTGTGGCAACTGGCCTTGCCTCTTCAGCTCTGAACTAAAGTTGGCTTCCAGAGAGGTCAAACAATTTAAGAACCTCAAGCTTGTCCCGTTTCGACTTAGTAACACCTTTAGAGTCCACAGCAAACTGGCTTCAATATGAAGTATGTTGTCCAAAGAACTATTATTTCATTTACAACGTATTTATAAAGTGATAATGAATGTGCACAAAGGTAATATGGGAGAGTTGTGGATGCCTGTATAGTTCCAAAACAATTAAATCTAGCGAAAATCTTGCTAAGCTGACAACACTGCTCTGCAAACATCGCATGCTCCACTGCCTAAAAAGAGGCTGCCTGGTTCTTTATTTAGTAAGGGCGTAGATAATGGGAACAAGTATGTACATACAGTATTTACTGAATTCCAGCATTTTGCTTTTGTATAACTGCACCGTCTGACATTGCAATGGCAATCGATTGTGCAGCACTATGCACAGATCACTCTAAAAGGTGTTTAAATGTTATTCCATAATTGCTATACAAACGTCACCTAACTTTAGGTGACTATACAGTACCAGCCACCTCATCCATATTATTGGTTCTTTCTGAGGCGTGGGGTAGTATATAAATGGTCAAATATGGTATAGTTTTACTCTGCACACTCTCACTTATTTTTACTTTTCCAGTGTGTGAAGCCACATATCTTCCAGCTGCATGTGTGTGGCAGTTGTGGCTCAATTGGTTGAGCAGGCCATCCCCATCTGCAGGCATGGTGGTTCGATCCTCAGCTCCTCTTGGCTGTATGTGAAAGAGTCTTTGAAAACTTAATCTTGTTGTGAACAGCAAACGCTACTACAACAATTTCACCATTTGGTTAAGGTAGCATTACAAACAAAGGCAGTCACAAGCACAACAGCAATAACCAAAGTAGGCTTTATACTGAGTTGGCATAAGAAGGCTCATCAACCCTAGTGATTCCAAGTGACGCATTCCTTTAGTAAATGATGTCATCATCCTGTCTCTTGCATAGGCAAATATAGACCAACATACATATATTACACAAGCATGGACATAAAATTACATAAAATATATATAGAGAGATAAACAGAGAAAGGTTGTCGATCTAAGTAAATGTTGCATTGAATAGTTCTCTGTATAATAAATGCACAATTTAATATCAACCTGATTTCAATATGTTGCTTGAGTTAGAATAGCATATCAACATTTGGATAGACTTTCTGTTTCAACATGTTGTCTTGTTTATACTGACTACGTCAGCTAATGTACACAAAAGTGCAGACAATTTGACTATTATTTCCACAAAAGCAAAGCAGGAGATTCTCACCTTCAGATGAGTTATCAGCTTGATTCCTTGAGCTTTATCGTGATATTGGATTGTTCTCCTCATTAACACCTAGTATGGATCATAAAAGACAATCACCTTTTACTTAAAGCTACAATACAGCCTGTGGCACAGGAGGTAGAGCAGTCGAGAAGCTGTGTAAAGTGCTCTGAATACTAATAGGTAGAAAAGCGCTATATAAGTGCAGACCATTTAGCCTTCTATAATTAGTTTAAAGGATGATCCTCTCTCAAAAACCTTGAGAGGTGAACATCCCTGCACTCCTGACAGTCCCGTTTAGTGATTGTGGGTCACAGAAGCCTTTGATAACACCTCTCCATATTACGACACATTTAGGAGGATATCTCACTTTACTAGCAACCAGCAATAAAGGTATTACAAAACAGTAAGACTGTGGCTTTAAATGCAAATAAACTCAAGCGCCATTGAAATCCTTTTGTCTACATATGTCTACACAATCGACTGCACCTCAAGCGACTCAACTGTCAAGCTTAAAGTTTGCAGACAACACAACTAATACCTGCCTCATCAGAGATGATGGGAATGCAAATTGACACAAGGTTGATCAACTGGTGCTGTGGTGCAATCAAAACCACCTGGAACTGAACAGGCTTGAGACTGTAGAGATGAGAGTGGCTTTCAGGAGAACCCCCCGCTAAATCATATCCTCCAGGCCTGTGTCGACTGTGAAATCCTTTAAATTTGTGGGGTCCACTATCTCGCATGACTTGAAGTGGGAAAACAACATGGACTGTATCCTCAGAAAGGCTTGCCAGCAGTTGTATTTCCTACAACAGCTGAGGAAGTTAGACCTGCCACAGGAGCTGCTGATCCAGTTCTATCGAACCACTGACCTTGGACGACTGCCTTACCAACTGAACTACGGGTGCCCCCATAAAGACAGTAAGAACTGCAGAAAGAATCATTGGTACTCCCCTACCGAGTCTCTAGGACTTGTGAACATCGAGAGCCAGGAAGCAGGCAAAGAAACCACTGACTATTCTCATCCTGGACAGAACCTCTTCCAGCTTCTCCCCTCTGGGAGGGACTACAGAGCTCTTTCTGTGAAAACCACCGGACCCCAGATCTGTTTCTTTCCTCAGGCCATCACACTAGACTTCGTACACAGGTAATGTTAAGCACACAAGTAATTGTCTTGGAACTGCCACACACGCTGTACCTGGGGCTGCCTTCTTTAGGCCGTTCTTATGTTGACCGTAGTTTTTTTTCACTAGTAGATTGTTTGTCATTTTATATTATCTGTATTGTTACTCCTTGAACACGTCCTTGAGAGCAACCAATGGCCGAAGCAAATTCCTTGTATGGCCAGTAAATCTGATTCTGATTTAGTTTTGTGGTCTACTAAAGAATTCCTGGAAAAATTTACCCACACATGAGCCAATATATGTAGGCCTACCGAGGAAGTAGCGGCCCAGCTGGATGTTGAGCCAGATGTTTCTTCGTTGAGACCAGCCCCCTGGAGCCTCCACTTCATACAAACAATCTTGATATTCCTCATGTTTCTGCAGAAATCTCACACACACTGAACAAACAGGAGACACAAGCAAATGATGACAATTCAGTACAAAGAAATAAAAACTGTGTGGGTAGGCACAGGGGTCGAGGGCTCTTTAATAGGCATTCAAGGACCTCGGCTCACCTGCCACCATGCTGGGTGACAATGGACAGCTGACTCCCAGAAACTCCTCTCCGGAGAATGAGCAACAGAAATCCTCTAGCATCAGAAGGCCGAGGCCTCTCTTCCTCCAGCTCCTCCTCACAAGCACTGTGTCCAGGACAGGTAGCAGGTAGCAGCGACTGCTCCAGCTGTCACACAGGCTTCCTGAAACACAAGCAGTAGAAGAGGTACTATCATGACACTGAATAAACTCAGTCCAGACAATTATTATCCCATAAATAACAATATGTTGATATTCATTTTAGCTGGTGTTCCTGGCCACCTGATGAATCTAAGTCTAATATTCACTGCCGTTTTAGCTCTATTTGAATATCTGTAAGAGTTATGCCTGCTTCTGCTGCCTAAAAACATAATGCTTATGGTGCCAAATGTGCTGTAAAACAAAAACAAGCTAAAACAGGCTAAAAGGCTACATAGATTTGAACAGCTGGGTGATACATCCAAACAAACATAAGATTCAGCATAAGAGCACAGGATCCAAAAAACAAAAATTACTCTGGGAAGCTAGTTTAAGTGTTGGTTTGCTGTGGAGCCTCAAGGAATGAAGAACCTCTACTTGGTCACAGTTTAGATACAATTTCTTACATTGTTGGTGAATTCTTGGTGGTCTTCTGGTTTTAATTTTGTATTACACAACTTTCTGTTCTGGCCTCCACATTTTCCACAAATTTAAACTCAGCCACTGTTATACATAAATGTACCTTATTTTGAGACATGCTACTATGCAGTGGTAACCTTTTGTGCTTAGCAATACAGGTTTTACTTGAAATTTGTGAGTTCTAAGACAAGTTAAAACAGCACTAGGCAAGATTTAATTACAAATAATCTGTCCAAAAAAAAGCATTTGCTGCACCTTTATGTTTGATAGTGTAGAAGCCAACTGCCTGACTGTCTCTCCACAGCAGTTTGCAGCTCTCTGTGCAGGGATGCAGGGAAAACTGCACTTCGTCCTGTGAAGACCTCTCCACCACCTGACTGAGCAGGAACACAATCAGCCTCTCCATAATCGATTGCACCTGGGGACAAAACACTGACTTAATGAAGGAAGCTCCTCTGTTTAGATAAAAACAAACAGTAAATTGGTGTTTGTATACACAAAAGAATTCTACATTTAAAAAAAAAAAAAACAACAAAAATAATTTTTCAAGTATGACTTAAAAGAGAAGTCAGGTTTCAATATGAGCATATGAAAAATAAATAGATATTGGTTGCTGTGTAAGGCATCTCCAGCCTCGTATCATAGGTGGTGCCCCCCCCCTAACCACCCCCACCCCAACTTGCTAAATGTTTATTGTAACATGAAATGACAAATATGTCCATAAGCGGTTTAAAAACAAAACAAACTAGACAGAAATTGTCCATAATTACATATCCCTTTAAAGACCTCCCAAAACATCTTTAACTCTAAGCTTTATTAAAGTCATAACACACGACTGACTAATTTCAATATTTTGCGTGTGTCTGTTCTTCTTTCGCGTTGTCATTATGGTGTATTGTTTGTAGAACTTTGAGGAAAATAATTAATTTAATCAATTTTGGAATAAGGCTGTAGCATAACATAATGTGGAAATAGTAAAGCCATTCGAATACTTTCTGGATGCAACGTAAGTTCAACTTAATTTTATACAAATTGAGAAAGGTGAATTTTGTTCTCCAATAGTGAGACTTCTCATGTCTATTGACAGAGTGTTAACACAACTGTGGCTAGCTAATTCACCAAAGAAATCTTTCATTTCACTATGAACAAAGAACTTTGTTATCGCTAATGACCTACATAATTGCATCATATAATAACTAGCAGGGAGATGTTGAAAGGAAATGTCACACAGCTTGTGCAGATAGCATTTGCAATCTCCTAATAAACCTTTATGCAAAATGTATGGTTTTAAACTCATTACCATAAACCTTTATTTAGTCTCACCAGAAATTTGTAAATTCAACCAATCCCCCTATGAATTCTGCACAATCTTAGCACTTTTTTTTTGGTACTCAAAACACTTTACACTGCTTCTTGTTCACCCATTCGCACTGACAAACCACACACTATGCAATGGCCAATGCTCACCGGGAGCAACTAAGTTTGGGTTTAGTGTCTGTGGTTCAGTGTCTGCGAGACTACCAACAACTGCGAGATTGGTGGACAACCGCTCTACCTTACTGCGCCACAGTTGCC
Source organism: Channa argus (assembly GCF_033026475.1). Taxonomy (NCBI): domain Eukaryota; kingdom Metazoa; phylum Chordata; class Actinopteri; order Anabantiformes; family Channidae; genus Channa; species Channa argus. The sequence continues at coordinate 26,720,783 of NC_090200.1, forward strand.
CACATTATTTTTTTAGGAAGGCTATCAGGAAACACAACACACAAAAACAAACAACCACAAAATGGTCCAAACAATTCTGGAGGGACTCAAATTATAATTTTTTAAGGAGTGGAAAAAATATATAAAAACAACAAAGAAGCAATGTTATTTTATTTTTGCTTCAAGCCACATGGTGACTTTAAGTCACTTTTTAGCTGTATTTGTGTATCCACTGATTCTTAAAAGAAATCTGGGGCTCTGTAGCTGCTAAATGTGCCACTATATTCACCAGTTAACTGCTAATTGTGTCTAATAATATACAATACTATATGACAGCTCTATTCCCAGGTGTGACCAAATCCGTGTTTTCATACGTGTTTTCCACACAGCTTCATGAAGCAACATGCCTATAGTCATGGAAGGAGAAACTAGGAGAGTTTTTCTGTAAATTAGCTAAACTGCTTTAAGAATGCATACTTTCAAGTTCAAATAGACTTGAAAGTTACCATTCTTACAGGCTCGCTACCACAACTAATCCACCATTTGAAAGTTGGGCCTATGGACGCAGTGATAATTAAATGCTAATCAAGCAGAGGACCAACAAAAGTTGGCTTGTGGTGGGAATTTTGCCAACATGTGCTGACTGACACAGATGTACAAATGCATTATTACCAACATCAAGCCACTTCTGGATTTGCTGGATGTTCGTAAGATGTCATCGACGCTCCACCACTTGTCGTAGAGGTGTAGAGCCACCACTGTGACATACAGGAGAAAGCATTACTCTCTGTGCATCAATGTGTGAGTTTGTGTGAGAGTATGTAACCTCAAACCTTGTGTTGGCTCATCAACAGGGTGAAGCGCCGCCACTGCACAGTTGGGTTGGCCATCTTCAAACAGCTGTAAGCGTCTTACGTTGTTTGCTGTTATAGCCACCTGGAGAAACAGGAAGATGACTTCATGCACTTTGTCCAAACTCTCTGACTAGAAGCAACAAGTGTTGCACCTGTACATTTTTTGTAATACACATGTTGCCTGGGTCAATGTGCCAATCAGTGTGTGTTGGTGTAGTAGCTGCTTTCTGCTTTAGCAATAATTATTTTAATGTGTAACAAAGACATACAGTTTGTGGATTTTCTAGTCTATACTCAATGGACAATAGGAAAAACCAAACATGATAATTACGAAAAAGATGAGTTATACAAAAACAATTACAGTACCTTGGAGGACTGTGATATTTCAAACCACTCATTGTTGGGAGGTCTTGACACCAAAGAGGAGATGTATTGTTCAGCTGCTGATGTCAGGTATGAGTCGTCCACAGCTGGAAGGTCTACAGGGTACATGGCCTCTTACCGAGAACACTGGAGTAGTACTTACACATTTACAATAAATGTAACGTCAGTAGAGATCGACGTTTATTCCTGACGCGACCCTCCCCAATTTCTAACAGCACTCTAACGGCTGGGGATGGGCTTGGGCTGTAGGGGTTCAGTGTCTTGCCCAGGGACACTTCAACATGTTGTCCGGGAAGAGCGATCACTATACCACCGTGGTACCTACAGAGTAAATACACATCCTTTCACCAAACTACGTTGGAAACTAAGCGTTTAAAGTCACCTTGCCTGAGTAAACACAAAATGGCAAAAAGATGTCTTTAATCTTTGACAGGCTGTTAGGTCCGCATGTAAACTCCTATTCAGCACAAACGATACGGTAAATAACGCAGGCGAACCTGATTTCAACTCAACATTAAAGTTTGATTTAGCGATTTGGTTGACGAGCTCAGGCAGCACCAACGTGACAGAACGTTTGACGCTGTGTTGCGAAGCTTCCGTGCCTGGTGTGGGTGCAGTTAACTTTACAAACTTTGAACTGTTAACCTGCCAATGCTAAAATGAAAAGTGAGGCTTATGTTAACAGCAAGTGGACTTACAGTACGGCTTTATGCGTTGGCAGCGTGAAAGGTGATTTAGAAAGAGGCTGTTAGCTGCACCTGTGACTTGTGATCCACCATGAACTCTCCTTGACCCTGTTTACTTTGACCTACAGCGCCGCTCTCTGGTAGGGAAAAGACATTACGTCACATCGCCCTTCTCCAAAACCATCAATTTCCGGAGTACTGACCGGAACATGTGATGTAGACTTAAATAAAAGCGCAACACACAGACTGTAGGCTACCAAAATATTAAAAATGTAATCAAAATCAGTAAAGTGTAGATAAAATTATTGTTCAAAAATGTACACACTTAAAAGTAAGATGTAAACTAAGTAAAAGTATTAAAATGTGATGTTATTAATTAAAGGGCCAGAGGCTGTTAGGTAATGTCATTTAATAGAACGTTTAGAGAACATCAGCCAACCACACAACTAAGCCTTTATATCCCTACCCACAATAACTTCCTTTTCTATATAGAGCCCATGCATACATCTGATTACAATTATAAAAATGTTATTATACACCAACCTTTTTCTGTGATTTGTAGGAAACTGTGGCGCAGGAAGATAGAGCGGTTGTCCACCAATCTCACAGTTGTTGGTTCAATCCCTGGCTCCTCCAGTCACATGTCAAAGTGTCCTTGAACCCCAACTTAGTTGCTCACAGTGTTGCCCAGCTGCATGGCAGCTCCTCCATCGGTGAGTGTGAGTGGGTGAATAAGAAGCAGTGTAAAGTGCTTTGAGTGCCAATAGATAGAAAAGTGCTATGTAAGTGCAGACCATTTAACTTGAACTTGCCACTTATTGTAGATTTAACTGCAGCATTAATAATGCACACAACAATGTGAGGGATGAACATAGCTGTACACCCATTACTGTGATTAATAAGGAAATCTAATCTATTCTCAGTGCATGTGTACCAAAATTTCAGTGGATCCCTTTTCATTTTACTTTCAAACTATTTGTGATATGAAACTCAGAAACACAGTGGGAACCTCTGCACTAAATAAAATCCTGGAGTAAATTTATAAAGCAGTTATCTGTCCATTTGTGTGATATCTGTCATGTAATTGTCAAAACGTTGATTGTAGAATTGGAACTGAGCACCAGACACTTTAAATAAGATAAAATTGTAATCCACGCTAGAGATAATGCAAATAAAACTTAGCAATACATTTCTGGTGATGCTGGGAATTCTGACCTAATTGTTTTGACCTACGGTGATGATTAAAATAAAACATAAAAAGTGGTAACTTTCTTATAACCATAATACTTAGATTAGAGCATTCTAAGTGAAATGTACGTTTTATGTCTTTCTTTCAATAGTTTGGTTTTATTGTGAAAAGAATCAATCGGAAGCCGTGTGTGTGTCCTATCTAAACATTCACGATGTTTTTGCCAGGCTGTGATCGGAGGGACTTCGACAATGGTGTTTGGGCTTACGCGGAGCAGACCGCTCGTGTCTTATTGGCGCTGCTTCCTGCAGTGTCGGAACATTCAATCAGGAAACACCGCGAGAGTAAGTTGTTTGTTCAATTTTTATTTGATTTCCAATTATTGTTGCAATATGAAAGGTAGCGTTTTCAATGAAAGAAAATGCAGCAGCGGGTCACAGGTTTGGTTCTAGTCTGTTAGTATCGTTCTCTAATGTTAAGCTAATAACATATTTATACAACAGAATAAAAAAAATAGTGAAACACTTAATACAATAACACTGGGGACAATTACTGTCCCCACTGTTAATCAGTAACTATCATTTTAATCCACTAATGTAACCTTCCCAATTACAAACTTTACTGTAACGTTTTTGTTTTCCCTGTGCTCAATGCTGGGATCTGGGAAATGTTGATTAACCATTGCTACGCGGTCACACGTTTTGTGGACAGATGTTAAGCGAGCAAGTCACTGACCAGGTTCTGTTGCGCCTCTTTTCAAGCAACTACGGCAAAAATGGAAGTTTAAAGACTGGGTGAGGAACTGTTCATAGTGATGGACAGTTATAGGGTTAGACAGAATTTCATTCAGCTTATCCCCTTTCTACATATGATTGAAAAAAGTTTGGACCTTACCTTATAAATACCTTTTTACTAATGTCAGTGAAGATTCTCATACATTCAGGATATCAGAAGATTGGATCATTTCTACTGGACTTTTTCAGTCTGAATAAAGTGTCTGGGGAAACCAGTTATATCCTCCAGAGCAGGCCTTTGTTCAACCCTGGCCTTAATAGGCTCATTGAGGTGGGAGGTGGTCATTAAGATGTAACGATTAAGGCCCTAACTCCCTAAACCCCTAAGATGGGGGTCATTAGGTGTGGCCCGCTTGGTGGCTATATTAAGTGGTCTTAATCTTCCAGGTGATGGATGACATGGCAGCTTGAAAAAGACAGGTTGTGCCTGAGGCCTCCCCCTCTGTTAAGAGAAAGGTTCTCCATGGGAACATAAAAGGCTTTTACCTACTCTCTCATACCATCTGTCTTCTCTGCAGCAGTGTACCTACACCTGAAGGACAATGTACACATTTTGGACAGAGAAGACAGTCCGTCACTTTTTACACATTTATATTGGTAAATGTATTTTTAGTTGCTCCCGGAGCCTTTTAAATTGTGTTGTAGCTTTTTGCAGCAGAAGACACTGCTGTTAAACAGTGTCAGATAGAGAGTTGTTTCTGCACTCACCATATAGCTTCATGGATGAATGTGGTAAAATAAGTGCCAATAACTCCTGTTAGTAGAATAAAATGCAACTCAACAGTTTTCCAATGTAACGGCCTCAAGAATGACGATACAGGTTAATCAAAATATTAAACAGTTTCAACATAATCAGGTATGTGTACCATGTACCTATGTGTGTGTATTTAAAGATTTAAAAATACAGTAAAGTAACTTTATCAGATATTCTTGTTGCTACTCTTCCCTGACTCTGTAGTCCCAAAAACTCTCTAAAGACAGTGAAAACTTTACTCTTTTAGGAATCTTATTATCCATTTCTTTTATTAAATGGACAATATGGATTGTCACAAGGCTGTTAATATGTGAATTCAAACAAATTGCAAATAATCAATATTTGTCCTGTATACACAATAGTTCGACACTGAGTCACACATTTGTAAATTCTACAAAACTGGAAGTCTGTGAAGTGCTCTTAATAGTTTTGATCTGGTCCTGGTTCAGAGTCAGGTGTATGATTATATATAGTACAGGAAGATGGAATGGACAGGATTTCCCACTAGATGTCCAGTTTTTCATCTGCTTCAGTCTTTGGAACAATAGTGACACAAGGGAGATTAAGTTTTTTTGATATGGTACTGGCTTTCTTTCTTTCAAATGTTAAAGTGACACATTCCAACTTCTTTTTATCCTAAAACGGATATTTGTAAATTTATCATCAAGTAGTAGCTGTAGAATCAACCTGACATTTACTGGATCTTCGGCTCATTGTCTGGCTGATCACTGGGGTGTTATTATCTTTTTATGGTTATTTATAGCGCTGTGGGTCTCTAAGCTGCACAGTTTCTGTGATTTAGTGGAGGTTAAAAATGTGTTTGCATTGGTCACAAATCTCTGGGCTCCTACTGTTTTTTTGTGCTTCCTTGTCAAATTTGAACTAATAGACATGAACTTCTTACGCAAAAAGGTGGGTCAATCACTGTACATACTATTTGTGTACAGTTTAGATAAAGGCAGGCACAAGACTGCTCCTTGAAGTTCCCTCCTCCTATAATGACCTTTGCCTTTCTAAAAAGAAATAATACATAACCTATGAATTTTGTAGGTGTCAGTCATTTATTAGTTAAAGATGAACAGCAGAAAGTGTAATGGTGTTGGCACTATGAAGATGTAAGCAACTTCCTTAAAAAAAATAATTTGAATGTCTACAATCTATAGTGGGTTAATCTGTGTTAGTGATGTGGTATATGTTCCTGCAAATCAGAGTAAATTAGGATTTAGAATTAAAATGAGTAAATCAGAATAATTATTTAAAAATACAAAAATGAATTTTTGTTGATGCTGTTCAGCCAGTCCCAGATTCAGAACTGGGCACTGAAGCCACTTTGGTGTAGTCGCATTAGGTAGAAACACAACTTTTGTCCTTTTTTGTCCTAGCGCATCATTACGAAAACAAGGGGGCCTGGTTGCTCAGTGGTAGAGGATTGGGTTGGGATGCAAAAGGCAGCAGAAATCTAGTTGTGGCCACGCCCAGCCACGAATGGCAACCCTGGTGCCGGTCCCGAGCCCTGATAAAAATGAGAAAAGCCGAATTTAAAGAATTTAAAGGGCAACTTCACTAATTTTCAACTTGCTTTTTATGACTTTAGTTTAGGGTGTAATTTTACATTAATGCTTTTAAACTCTGACGTCCCTATATTAAAATATTTCTCTGATTCTAGCTGAAAACTCCTCCTGATGACATCACCAAGAGGAGTTTTTCATCATTAGGAGTTCAGTTGATGTCATTTGGAGGAGGTCTGGAAAAACAGGTTCACCATGATTACAAGCATCATAGTGTGAGCAACAAGATAACATATTCTGAACTAAAGGTTTCTCCAAGTGATGTCATCTGAAGGTCTTTTAGCTAGAATTAGGGAGATGTTTTAATGTAGTGAAGTTAGAGGAAACTTTATTGGCATTCATTTACATGTACTACTCAAACCAGACATAAAAGAAGCAAGTTCTTCTTCAATTGATTGGGTCCGGTATATTTTTAAAAATCTGGAGGAGCTTTAGGATGTTTTTATTTTACCTGTATTCATGTGGCAAGACAAGAGCGATATCTAGAGTAGGTTTCTAGTAAGTATGCTCTATGGCCATCTAATGCGATGACTTAAGAATGATATGGGTTATTCTGAAGACAAGAATCTGTAAGAATGACAAGTTTTTTTAACTGTTTACTACTGTGCGAGTTTCATAGGATTGAATAGGTGCCATGTTTCAATCTAGTGTCCAATTCTCATAACACATCCATGGCAAGGACACTTAGCTGTGTAATAATTAACTGTGAAAAGTCAAAAAGTAGAAAAATAGAATGAATGTGTATCTATGTAAATTCTACGATAAGTCATCCAGCTTATCCATAGTTATTCTTTCACAACACTGCTTTGTGAAACTACTGAACTGTTAAATTCAAGTATCCTTTCGTCCTAATCTGTTGCTGGGATTAACCCTATTTCACTGTGTGCAGTCATTGTGTTTGTGTTGTTCTGCCCAGGCTGCTGTTCTTGACAGCGCGCTCCCTGCATTCAGATCTATATGTGGTGAAGATGGTGTCTCATTGGGTAAAGCTGTTAGGGAGCAGCATGGTAAAGATGAGTCTGTGCACAGGTCAGTCAGCATATGACACACTCATTTATTGTAATTTTATTACATTTATTTTCACTTATTGTAAGAGAGAGTGAGTGTGAGAGTGTTGTATTGCTGCTACCCAGATGTTGCCCACCAGACCTGGTTGTGTTTCCTCGTTGTGTGGAGGAGGTCAGTGCCCTCGCCAAGGTCTGTCAAAAACACCAGCTCCTCATCATCCCCTTTGGCACTGGGACTGGCCTTGAAGGAGGGGTTGGGGCAGTGGAGGTGAGAGAACCCCATGCATATGTGTGTGCAGTACTAAATATAATATATAGTAAAGTTATATTTGCTGAAATCAGTCAGAGCCACATTCAAAATGACAGTAGAAACATTTACAGTGGACAATAGAAAAGGCTTGTTACATAGGAAAAATATCTGCTTCTTTGGTGTGTACAAGTCTGCAAGTCTGTGTGTTTATTCCTCCTGCCCTTAGGGGGGTGTGTGCTTCAGTCTGAGGAATATGGACCAGATCCTTGATCTTCACCAGGAGGACTTTGACGTGACAGTGGAGCCTGGTGTGACTCGGAAGGCCCTTAATGCCTACCTGCGAGACACCGGCCTGTGGTTTCCTGTTGGTCAGTCACACTGTTTCCCAGCTGTCACTGTACTTGGTTTGCACACAATTGATTAAACAGTAGTCAATGAAGACAATATGTTCCAGAGCTAGAAACTGGCCTGTAGTTAACAGTAGTAATTTAGTTTTTGTTATCTCAGATCCTGGAGCTGATGCATCTCTGTGTGGAATGGCTGCCACCAGTGCATCTGGTACTAATGCCGTGCGTTATGGAACTATGAGGGAAAACGTTGTAAACCTGGAGGTGGTGCTAGCTGATGGGACCATTATACACACAGCTGGGAAAGGCCGACGTCCCAGGTAACCCATTTTCGTTTGCTGATTAGTTATATCATGCAAACAGAAGTACATGTTGTACGTTTGGAGTGTTACATTGAGAGAATAATGTGGAAGATTACCTTTATAAGTACATTTTTGTGTGTGTTTATCAATTAATTATCAATCTTTAGGAAGTCTTCAGCAGGCTACAACCTGACAAACCTGTTTGTAGGGTCAGAAGGCACCCTTGGGATCATCACCAAGACCACATTGCGACTATTTGGCATCCCAGAGGCCATGGTGTCAGCTGTCTGCTCTTTTCCATCCATCCAGGCTGCTGTAGACAGCACAGTGCAGATCCTACAGGCTGGAGTACCTATCGCTCGTATCGGTGAGGAGAAAAGGATGAAATGTTTGGTATCCACATGGCTATTTTTAACCATATGTTATCTTTAATAGACATGTTTGCCAGCTTTACGTGTTAGTGTCAAGTTAATCCCAGTGAGTAACAGTCAATAACGTCAATTATATAAGAGCCTATGTTAAATGATAATAAACCCTGTCCCCTAAATTCGCTCTTTGTACAATCTAAATAAGCCTGAAAGCAGTTCCAGAAAGATTTTGGGAAGATCTTGGGGAAAATTCTGCAAACGTTGTCTGAAGGTGTGGGAACTCTTGCTGGACCCCTGAATATTCCTTAACCTAATTCATTAAAATTTCATAACATTGTTGAATTGTTCCTTTTTTTTTGTTGGGGGAAAAAATTCTAGTGTAGTTTTAGGGAATGTTGGATGCTAAAGTAAACACGTAGAGTTGGAGTTATTTTCTACAATACCTTCATTTGTACTGAGAAAGCTCTTTACTTTCTCATGCAGTAAAAATGGTTTACTGAGTCTGGTTAATCTGGCCAGAGAAGTGTGAGGTTTCACAGAGACATATGCAAGTTGATACAGGCCAACAATACTTATAACTCAGCTAAAGACATTGGGTATTGTTAATACCTTCTACTATATCCTAGACTACAACCTACCTTTACTTTGTTCCATAAGGATGGGTCATTAGTCCCCTTTAGCCGGTCACGGAGGTAAAATTCATCTATACCTTAACTCAAAAGAGTCAAACTTACACACAGTTCATCTAGTATCATAAAATTGCACAAGGCTTTGACACTCCAGCAACATACTGTATATATCAGGGTCCTTTCATACACCAATCAGCCACTACATCAACATTATTGGTGTGATAAGACAGCAACTTTCGAAGACAGCGGAGACTCCAGGCGCATGTGGCAGGGCATCCAGGCGATCACGAACTACAAGACAACTTCACCGGATTGTGACCGCGACGCCTCCCTCCCAGATGCGCTGAACCACTTCTACGCCCGGTTTGAGGCACAGAACAACGTGAAGGCGAGGAAGTCCACTCCACCTCCCAGTGACCAGGTGCTCTGTCTAACCACAGCTGAAGTGAGGAAAACTCTATGCAGAGTTAACCCACGGAAGTCTGCTGGACCAGACAACATTCCTGGCAGAGTGCTCAGGGAGTGCGCAGAACAGCTAGCGGATGTCTTCACAGACATCTTCAACATCTCCCTGAGCAGCAATGTTGTTCCTACGTGCCTCAAGGCAACGACCATCGTGCCTGTGCCTAAGAAGTCTACTGTCTCCTGCCTCAATGACTACCGTCCCGTCGCGCTCACACCCATCGTGATGAAGTGCTTCGAGAGGCTCGTCATGAGGCACATTAAGACCCAACTCCCAACCTCCCTGGACCCCATGCAGTTTGCGTATCGTCCAAATCGTTCCACGGACGATGCCATCTCCACGACCCTCCATCTGGCCCTCACCCACCTGGACAGTAAGGACTCATACGTACGAATGCTGTTCATTGACTTCAGCTCAGCATTCAACACAATCATCCCTCAGCACCTGACCGAGAAATTGAGCATACTGGGCCTGAACACCTCCCTCTGCAACTGGATTCTGGACTTCCTGACTGGGAGACCCCAGTCAGTTCGGATCAGGAACAACATCTCCAGCACCACCACACTGAGCACTGGAGCCCCTCAGGGCTGTGTGATCAGCCCTCTGCTGTTCACTCTGCTGACGCACGACTGTGTAGCAATGCACAGCTCAAACCACATAGTCAAGTTTGCTGATGACACGACCGTGGTGGGTCTAATCAGCAAGAACGACGAGTCAGCCTACAGAGAGGAGGTGCAACGATTAACAGCCTGGTGTGGAGCAAACAACCTGTCTCTGAACGTTGACAAAACTAAAGAGATGGTTGTGGACTTCAGGAGAGCACAGGGTGACCATTCTCCATTGTTCATCGATGGATCCTCAGTGGAGATAGTCAAGAGCACCAAATTCCTTGGTGTTCATCTGTCGGACAACCTCACCTGGTCAGTCAACACCAGCTCCATCACCAAGAAGGCCCAGCAGCGTCTCTACTTCCTGAGAAGGCTGAGGAAAGCCCATCTCCCTCCCCCCATCCTGACCATGTTCTACAGAGGGACCATTGAGAGCATCCTGAGCAGCTGCATCACTGCCTGGTTTGGGAACTGCACCGTCGCGGATCGCAAGACCCTACAGAGGATAGTGAGGACAGCTGAGAAGATCATCGGAGTCTCTCTGCCCTCTATCATGCACATTTACACCACACGCTGCATCCGCAAAGCCAACAGCATTGTGGACGACCCCACACACCCATCACACACACTCTTCACACTCCTGCCATCAGGAAAGAGGTTCCGAAGCATTCGGGCCACCACATCCAGACTATGCAACAGTTTTTTCCCACAAGCCATCAGGCTCCTCAACACACAGAACTGAAATAGAACTTAAACACACTGCAAACCGAACTCAGCACATTCTCATCACTCACTACTCATCTCATTCCACCACCACTTATTTATTATTTATTTACTTTTATCATTCTACATTTACTGCACTGCACTGTTTACCTGCTGCTTTTTTTTTTTTTTTTTTTTTCACATTCCAATGCAATTGCACTTTTTTTACATGCTGGACATTTAAATGCACTATACCGTTTACATGCTGCTCTTTTTTTTTAACACCCCTAGCACACTTAACTGAACTGTACTGTACTGTAAAATAGTATACAGTAGGTTTACTGGTCGGCACTGTCTTGGGTCTTGTGTCTTGTGTCCTGTCCTGTGTTACTTGTGTTGTCTGTCTACACTGTACGTCTGTACTGTTTTTTCGTCTGCACTGTTTGCACTTGGTTGCACTCGATGCACTTTATTATAGCTTGTGTTGTTTGTAGCACCTTGGTTCTTGGAGGAACGTTATCTCGTTTCTACTGTGTACTGTGTACCACTGTGTATAGTAGAAATGACAATAAAAGCCACTTGACTTGACTTGACTTGATACTTGTAGTGGAAGACAAGGGTCAACATGTGTGTGAATGGGTGAACGAGGGGCAGTGGAAAGGGCTTTGAGTGCCAATAGGTAGAAAAGCGATATGTTTGCTATTACCATTTATATATTCATAATAGTTAAAAAAAACATTTTAATATTCAATCAAGCTACCAGGTGATAGTAATATTTTGGCTCATCACTACTGGTCTATTTTGTTTTGTTTAAATTACCTGGGGTAAATTGTTTAATCCTCAAATTTTTATCAGTCAATTAATATTTGAGCTAAAAGGCTTCAGCCTAAACAGCAGATTAGGGGATTGAATGTTTCAGGGGATGCACATAGTGTAAACTGGTCAGAGGTGTTCCTTGTTTGCATTTTTTTATCAATTGTTGGCTAGTCTATGGGAATCAGATGGCGTGTATGAATGAAACCATAGGATATGTAATGTTGCCCGTGGATTGGTGTTGGCCACTAATAGATGTGCTGTTCTTCAAAAGTGGATGTGTTGGAAATAGAAAAATAAGCATAAGATCTGAGTGATTTGCCAAACTGTGACAGCAAGACGATTAAATCAGAGCAGTGTAATTAAATCTTCAGTGTTTTAGTGTTGTATATATTAAGGAGGAGGACGAAATCTCTTCAGTTCATGTCCTCACAGAATGTGGTCAAGACTGAAGCTGCCACGTAAATACAAATGAACTGTATTGTTATTTCGGGGGAAGCTGACATCATTAGCCTTCAAAAAAGATAAAACCGCAACAGAGAGATGGAGAGAGAAAGACAGATGAACAAGGTTTAGAAAAATTGGAGCAAAGAGGTGAAATTTTATTGATCTCTCTGAAAAAATGTTTTTCTACAGTAGCATGATAAAAGAATCTATTGGAAGGAAGTGGATCATGAAATGAACTGTTAAATTAGATTGATATGAGTTAGTGGCAGTTAGAAAATAAGTACATGACCATTAAGCAAAATATGACAAAAGCTAGAACAATGACCTATTTAGATGCATAACACTGATATTTGTCTTCACCCTTTTTGTTCTCTGACTCTGTGTGTGTGTGTGTGTGTGTGTTATCTAGAGTTTTTGGATGATGTAATGATTGATGCGTGCAACAGGTTCAGCAGTCTGTCCTACCCTGTGACCCCAACGCTGTTCCTGGAGTTCCACGGCTCTGAGCGAAGCGTCGAGGAACAAGTCAACACAACTGGTGTGTGAATATACACATCACCATCCATCCATAATGAATACTTCTTAACTAATCTAGGGCTGCTGGGGTGCTGGAGCTAAAATATCTCTAAACTCTTTATGTATTGGGAGGAAGTTTGGTGGTAGAAATCCATGGTTACCTGTGCATAAATAATGGCCATGCTAGTTCCCTTAATTTTATGTAGCGCCACTGTAAAGTTATAAATATGAGAAGTACATACTTTTACTGAAATACATAGATTTGCACACTTCACATGCACATTTTCTTCAACTGCCACCCCATCCCATATTTAAAGACGCCATATTATGCTGTTTTGTATTTTTAGTTCTAATTTAACAGTGATTTTGATTATGTGATTTTGATTATGTGTGTCTATATTAAACTGCCACAAAGTTTAAAAAAATGGAGTTGAACGTATGTAGTAACAAATCGCACAAAAACAAAATCTGTCTATATTGTTGAGACTTTCCCAAGGTTCGCCAGTGGACCTGCCAAAAATGTTTTAGACTGTCAAACTATAAAACGACTGTAATTTAGGATCTGCATGACCACAGTGTACAATGTCACCCCCGCCCCCTCCTATTAAACCACTGGCTCGCTACTCTGCTTGGCCCACTGGCTTCCACAAGCCCCCCACTAACATGAGAGTGGCCTTGGGCTGAGGGGGACCTTAAAGATACAGGAGTTAAAAAACTTTTTTATACTGAGAGGAAAGAATGTACAACATAAAACCATTATAACAACAATAAGCAATTTGTGCTATTGTAAATCATCCCAGAACAATTTCGGAAGAGCCCTAGGAAAAAAATATCCACCCCAAATTATGCTTAAAATGAGCTCTTTATGTCAAAATGTCTTTGTCCAATTTATTCTAAAACCAAACACAACCATACTAAATATCTGCTGGTCACTGGTATATTTTTAGATTAAAGCTGTTGCAGCAAATTTCTAGCATAATAAGATGTGCTACCTGTTTACAAGTTTCCATACGAAATTGATCTGATGATCTGCAGAACCAACATTAAATGACCAGCTACAGACAGTTCAATAGCTTAATAAAAATTCTGCAACATTAGTTTTTGTCTGTTTGTGTTTCTACAGCGGACATCACTCAGAGTAATGGAGGTGCTGATTTTCAGTGGGCTCAAGATACAGAAACAAGGAACCGCTTGTGGAAAGCTCGCCATGATGCCTGGTATGCTGCTCAGGCTCTCAGACCTGGCTGCAAGGTAAAGAGAGGCAGCTTGTACTAGTAAAATCATTTTTATGAGCTGGTTTTAACAGTCAAGATTTTGACTAGAAACATGCTAATTAGATTTGCAAACTACTTAGCTTAAATCGGTAGTACTATAAAAATGCCTCTGTGTTACCATTTGATTTAGGAGAGAAAATACTGTTGATAGAAGTAAATAAGCCTGTCAACTAAATGTATTCATTTAGTTGAACTGTTCCAATTGGATAAAACGGTAATATACATTTTTTTAATTACTGCACTATTGCTCTACTGTGTGACTGTTGTCACTGGAACGGAAGATATGGGGTTGCTGTATGCTGCTTCAGTGTGATGCCTTTTAATGGTGAACAACAGGATAGTTAATTACTCCTGTTGCTAAAAGGCTTTGTGCAATGGCTCTGTGCTGCACAACAGCAAAACCATTCTGAGGCACTTTTATGTCTCACTTTATCAAGGTTTTAAATTCTAAAGATTGCAAAAGACAGTTGCTTTATGCTGTTCCAATTCAATGACCTTATCTTCTGTTTGTGTGTGTCTGTTTGTGTGTGTGTAGGCCTATGCAACAGATGTATGTGTCCCTTTGTCTCAACTGCCTCAAATCATTGTGGATACAAAGAAGGACCTCATTGAGAACAAACTTACAGGTGAGTGGAATTTATAAGTATCTTGGATTGATATGTTTTAGCCCCCATAAACCTTATTGTGAAAGATTTCTCTATCCATGGATAAGCTTCTTTTAGAAGATATTTTTTCAAATGTTAATATCTGCGAGAGACCCCCTTTCACTTTGGGCAACTGAAGCACCTTTAAGTTAGGCCTAGTCCCCTTTCCCATTAAAATTAAATCTGTCCTTTACATTTTGACTGCAACTGTATGTTGCTGCTTGGAGCTAAAATCACTCATCAGGTCTGACACAGTTGAGAGGTTGTCAAATATGATCAGGGCAAACCGGCCACAAATATCAAGGGCTTCATGGCCAAGTACAAGGGTGATGACTCCCATGGTCTTTGTGAAGTGTATCACTGTACTCAACACACATTACAACAAGCAACACAGAAAGAGAACTGTAAACTGAAAAAATATTTGTAAATATTATTTACACTCTGTCTGTCTACCTCCAGGTCCCATAGCGGGTCATGTAGGTGATGGTAACTTCCACTGTGTGATGGTGGTGGACCCCAACAACCCAGAGGAGCTGCACCGAGTCCATCTGTTTTCGGAGAGGCTGGCCAGGTAATGAGTCTCTGAATCTCTTCAATGTCATGCTTCAATTCTCTTCAAGTTACTGAGTCAGGACTTTTATTCGTGTGGGTACCCTTTTGAAATAATGCTTAAATTCGTGATCTAGTTTAGTTAAATAAACTTGTCAGTCTGCAGTCTGGAAAAGCTAGTACATCTGTGCCATACACCTCCATTGTTGTGGCGATTCCTATCAGTTTGAATCATATTTATGTTGGCCATACGTTTTGGAACCAAGAAATATGTCACCCAGTGTGTCACAACAACGTTGGACAACAATGAAGGTTTATGGCACAGACGAACAAGCTGATCCAGGCTGCAGACAGACAGGCATCCAAACATGACTAAAGATTGTTTGTTGGTTTTAGTGTCTGTGGTGAGTGTGGACAATACTATTAATATAAAAAATGACCGAACAAAATGAACTTAAAGCTCTGGTAGAGAGGCCTCACTGACTTTGCCCATTTTAGCAACTTTTCCTTGTTACCTTCTCTGTCACTCAATTGTCAACTCTTTTCTTTTCTCCCTAATTCTCTGCACACTGTGCCTAATCCTTTTCACTCTCCTCATCTGCTTTCAGAAAAGATGTGCCTCCCTTTTCACATCACTTCTTAGTCATCCCCCTTAGCTGATATTGATTTCAGAGGATTAAACTTTAAGTATGAGGTTTTAAAATGGCTGTTAGAAACTCCCTTCATAAGCTTTTTAAAATGTGTTTTGAAAACCTGTAAAAAACTTCTGGCTGTGCTGGGGTTAGCGGTAGATCCCAAAGGTTAGTAGCATGGAGCAAAATTTTATTTGACTGGTTATTATTTTTTATTTGTCATCCAAATTGGTACATACATTTTTATTAGCAGTTGTTCAAAGACTGTAGGTACATACGTAGAAATGGTTGTAGTTACTGCATCATGAATTGTTTAAGTACAGTTACTGTTATCCTTTAAGCTGGGGATGGGATGGTTATTTTAGGGTCTGTTTGCTGTAAAGGGTGAGGTTTCCTTACTTTGTTGTTTTTTACTTTTATAATCAACAAAATATGTAATTTCAAGGGTAAACATTTGTACATCAATAATCACCATAGCCCTAATATTGTCTTGATGAAGAACCCCTCTGTATGTGGCCTGGTAAAAGCTGGGACTCAAACCAACAACCCTGCATTTAAAGAACCATCACACCTGGCTTCCACTGTGCAAACAATTTAGTCAATTGAGATCACAGACACATTATGGGCCTTTCAGTACAAAAGTATACTCCTGTACATCTATTTTTGGATGCACTAGTGCACTGTATCAGGTGTAGTAGCATAGCAATAATTGTGTTACTGATCAGGCTTAATGCATGAGCCTCAAAGTTGTTCGATGCAGATTTTTAAATATAAATTAGTGATAATGTGAAAATTGATTAGGTTAAATTCATTAAATGTAGTTAGGGGTTTGGTGCAGTCAAAATTAAGTTAAAGGCATAGCTGTGGTGGATGTTTGCATTTTCATCTGTAGTTATGTACCATCATTAGCAATTTAAAGACAGAAGCTACTACAATAGTGAGTACAAACTGGTTTTTGACATTAAAATGATGTGGTTGGTTTTCCCTCTAGGCGGGCCCTGGCCATGGACGGTACATGTACAGGGGAGCACGGAGTGGGTTTAGGGAAAAGAGTACTGCTGTGTGAGGAGATGGGACCTATGACTATCCAGCTTATGCAGGGTCTTAAAGACACCCTTGACCCAAATAACCTGATGAATCCTGGGAAAATTCTGCTGCCAAGACAACTGTAAACAGCGATTTAGTCACTAACTCATCGTGACATATTGTTCATGGTCTGAACAGAGAGTGATGTTGTATTGCACATAGTGTTTGCTGTTAAAGCATGGCATCTAAATTAGATGTAACAGTAAATAGGCACTGAACATAAATCTGTGATGGTTTTGTTGATATGACTGCAGTCACTTTTCATAATGCATTCTGCATGAAGGGTGATCTAAAAGTGAATAAAGAAAACCACAAATGTTTTCTTTGGAATTGAGTTGGCCTTCCTCATTGGGAGGTTTCATCCAAACATTCTATTTCAATGAGGCCTGTTGTGCATATTCCCTTTACTTCCAATACATACAACAAAATGAACACCCATTCTACATTGAATTTTTGATAGTTTGTGCTTTTTAATGCAGGGTTTTGTTTTGAAAATGAACCATCCTGTCTCCTCTTGATTTATTGATCATTTGATACAAAGTAACGCAAACCATGGCTTTTCAGATTGAAATAATTGCTACGTTTTCCTATTTTGATGTCACTGTGAACTGAATAACTTAATAGCTTGGCTTGGAGGAACCATTTTTTGTAATTTCATTGACTATAAAAATAATTTATTAACAGTTTCTCCACTGCACAGCAGCCACCTGAGTAAATCTGCGTTGTATAAAATCTGCATGACATGCTATTACATGGTGTCAAAAGTGTAGGTGGAACATCAGATGTTTCATTTTTATTGGTATTGGTTCTTAGATATTAAAGGACTGGTTTAATGGCTAAGGAATTATGCTTTTTTTATTGCTTTTTTGTTGCTCCAGGTTATTGGGAACTCTGATACCACTCACACATTTCTGTGAATCCAGCGGCCTGTTAACTTATCTTAGCATAACCACTCAATACAAGAAATATTAATTTTCAAAGTAATCAACTTTTTTCTTCAGTTTCTTTTCTTCCGATCAGGTAAATGTTCCTGTTCCCACAATGTCATGATAATTCAATGTGTACAGACATGTTTTGAGGTATATATCCCAGTAGATCCTTTTAGTTTTTTAAAGTTTTAAAGGTTTTTTTTGTTTGTTTGGTTTTTTTTGTCCTTTCGGCTTATCCCGTGAGTTCAGGGTCACCACAGCGGATTATTGTCCGCATGTTGATTTGGCACAGTTTTTATGCCTGACGCCCTTCCTGACGCAACCCTCCCCAGTTTCTACCGGGCTGGGGATGGGAATGGGCTGTTAGGGGTTCATTGTCTTAAGTTATTTTTTATTCCCCCAAAATAAAAGTGTGGGCCAAAGACACTTTCCTGTATATTACATATATACCAAGTATACTTAAGTATAGGTACAAGACAAATACACCTTGACTTTTGTCAGTAGAAAAAGATAGTTCAGTGTAAGTACAATTATAGGCTAAATATACTGAATCATTTCTATATAGTTGTTAATATAAGTAAATTATTCTTACATATCTTATAATTTAATGTATATCTCAGATAAGTAGATACAAATAAACAGAAAGTATGCATACTTTTTTTTAAGTTGAAAAGCAGTATACTTATAATATACTTAAGTGTTCTTGTTTTGTAATGAACATTTTTCTGGCAGCAATGATTTTTAAAACATGTTGCCAACTATAATTGTATTCTTCCTAATGTAGCTAACATTAGCAGGCTTCAGAAAAAGAAGTTTTGCTTTTTTCCACAGAAATTCACGGAAAAGCTGCGGAATTGTGCCCTGTACAATTTGTTCTTAGGATCGACTGCACTAGCGCTTAGGCAACTGAAGGTGACATAGCAGTTTATTGTGACACTTATTAAAACAGTGAAATATACCTTGGCATAAGAGGTTAGCTGCACTACAATATATGGATTTTAAACATATTATAGGTCTCCTTTCCTTATCCGAAATACTTAGATTAAAAAAAGAAAACGAATATGTCTGGATCATTGTGACACATAATAGCTTTTTATTTTGCCTGACAGACTGTTCCTCAAAATGATTAGTCTCTTTTTGATGGGGACACTCAAGCTGTCAGGATGCTCTCACAAGATAGACTGAACAGAATATCCAGACTGTTTGTATCAACTTGATCCAGTCCTCCTGTTACAGTGAAGGAGCAATATTCCGCTCCACCATAGAGTGTCAGCATTCCTTCCAAACAGCTCACTGGGAATGTCAGTGTCTTTTATGCCTACTTTTATCACAACTTACAGCCATTGGTTTAACATTCAGACTGAAACAAACACAATGTCTCTATTGCCCCTAAAGTTGAGGGTCTCTTGATTTAAAAATTCAATTCAATTCTAACACAGTTCATACAATATTTTTAATCACACACCTCAAATAGAGATACCTATCTACATTTAATAAGCATGTTTTTTGTTTTATTAAAACTCCATTGTGGATGTTTGTGCCAATTTACAACACATTCCTTTAAAACAGTCCCCAAGATGTCACATTCACAATGGGACAGAAGGACAGACAACCTGAAAACATAATGCTTCTGGCAACAGGTGTCACTGGCTCAGAGACATAAAAATGGAGATGTACCTATCAGTAGAATGGTAATTTGAACTCTTTTGAGATACTACTTTTTTAAAAATATATTTATTAATATAATGTTTATACCTTATAATCACTGGTAGACACTGTAGACACAATGTGTTTTACTTTTATTTAATTATATACTTAAATAATAATTAATAAAAAAAGGCAGAATTTCTTTAGGCTTTGCTCAGCTCTCCAACTGGCCTACAAATGTGAATATAGGAAACATTTGCACATAGTTGTTTATTGTGGTAAATGAATAAAATTTAAAGATTTAAAGTCAGCTTTTCTGTTGATTCTTACAGCTTTTGTTATTTCACAGCAGCTAATCTATACAAATAGCTCATATTGTGTTGCAAAAACTTATTACTTGCTTGTACCCTACTGTACTGATGTCATTAAATAGAAAAAAAATGTCCAAGACACCAGAGGTCTAGTTAATGTTGAGAGCCATCCTCCTCTGGATGTGCCCACATTTTCTGATTTGAGTGAATATTTCTTACAGTAGTGACACAGGGCATTTGCCAATTTGGTGGGAACTCACAAAATATATGTAAATTTTCATAAAGGTCCTGTCTGTGTTTGTGTGTGTGCGTGTGCACATGCATGCCTGAGGACAGGAGAGGTGACCATTTATAGGCTTACTGTCATTATAGCAGGCAAGATTAACACCTACTGCCATAAGTACTTTACCATAGTTTACCTTATTGGGTAGCAGGACTAGGAAGACTGTACAAGGCTGACTGTGTGTTATTGTACAGAAACAAAGCACCAAACAGAATGAAAACGTCCTAATTACACACATAAACACACACACATGCACTTTTGCACACACAGGATTAGGCCAAGTAATCCCAAACAAAACATGTGAGCCAGTAATCCCAGTAATTTAGCATATGGTGGAAAAATAACTTTGGTAATAACAAGAGTATGCTGTCTTGGCTGAAGAGGATCATAGGTAATGAATAAGAGAAGGTAAATTTATTTCTGTCACAAAGTAATAAAAGTCTACAAAACTATAAAAAATTACTTTTGCTCATGTTTATATTAATACTATTTCAAAATGAAAACATGAGTTTTTATTGTTGTTGATCTTCACAAATATTGCAAAAAATTTAACAAGCCAGTTTAGAATCAGTAAAAAAAGTCCCTTTGTGCCAAATTACTGCCATAACAATAATATCAGTAAATAAACACCACATATATACATTCGTTGATTCATAAAATTCCAATGCCTAATATTCAACAGCTTTATTCAGGTCATTTCAATAAGGCCAGATCTAACAACTCTTTTTGGTCAAATTCAGATGCTGAATTTCATAATATCAAATTTCTGATCAGAACATCCAGATCAGCAACGCAAAGTGATCCATGCTGGATGGAATGAGGAGAATCTCAAAGTTGGTGCAGCTTTCAGGTTCTCCTTTGACAACTTTCCTCCTATCTAGTTTCAGTACTATGCATAGCAACATTTATCAACCCTTCAGGAGACTCACTGTATAACCTTTTTCTATATGTTTCTGCAATAAATCGTCAGGTGGACAACAATAAATGTGTTGGCTTTTAAGCGAATAGGGAGTTGCACTGATTTGAGCCATGATCCTGGATTTTGCTGAGATGAGATGATTTGCTCCTCTGTAAAAGTATATTTTTCTTTAACTCTGTATTACAAAATGGTAATCTTAATTAGGGTCCCTCACTCCTCTCAACAAATGTGCATTATTCTTCTCTGCTTAGGGGTTGACTTGAATTGGTTGACTTCTGAAACTCCATGTGAGAAATTCAAGAAACCTAAAATCAATAAAGTGGAATTGACTATTGGAATATCTAACCATTTAAATTCAAAATATTATAATATAGGTGTGGGTTACAAGAAACATTAACCGCCTGATAGAGCTGAAATTCCTGTGGCAATGATTTGCTTCCATACTCGCAGTCTTGTCTAAATTTCTGATCCGAGCTTGCGCACTGAGCGTCTCCATTGTCTGGCAAGTAGCAGCAGCCCCAGCGGCGGCGGCGGAGCGTAGCGGAGAGGAGCGGAACGGAGCGCCGAGCAGAGCGCAGGGAGCGGCTTCACTGTGACCCCGATCTCTGGCTAAATAGCGCCGGTTGGAGACCACTGGAGCGACAGGACAGGGCGGACGCTGTGTTTTTTTTCTTTTTTTTCTTTTTGTTTTTCTTTTTTCTTCACTCAAAGACAGACCGTCGTTTTTTGGCGGTCAGACAGACAGCAACAGTTGTCACGATGTCTGAGATCAGATGAGGCGGGAGCAGCGGAGTGCACATTGCGGCGCTGCTGATCTGGACCGGGCGGGATAAACGTGTTGCTGCCGCGTCCCGCCTGCAATGATACAGCCGTCTTAATTTTCTGGGACAGCGAGGGGAGTGCGCTGCGGTGCACGTCTTTTTTGTCGTTCTGGGCTTTCGGCGTCGTCCCCCCCCCGCCGGTTGTGTCAAGGTTTTTGTCTGCGGGTGAGGTGAATCCAGACGTAAGGGCTGGCTCATGTTCCGCTCAGCAGGGAAACGGGCTGTTGCGTCTGCAGAGAGTCAGAGCTGACGAGCCTGCTGAGACACACGGACAGACAGGCAGGAAGGCCGAGAGACAGACAGGAGAGAGGGGAGGGGGCGACAGCCTGTTTCGGCTCTCTCGACCCTTTGCGGATCGAGCCGAGCCCCCTCCTGCGTGCACCCAGAACCCCCACCCATTTGTCTCCCGCTTTGTATGGGGGGAAAGCAGAGCACGGCGGGGCGGCCCCGGGGTGCTTTTCCCGGTGTCTCTACGGATGACAGCGCAGTGCCACCCTCGGCCCACTTCTACCAGCCGAGGGGCACTATGGGCCTGCGGAGCCGCTCGGTGAGCTCCGTTGCCGGGATGGGCATCGAGCACAGTCCCGCCGTGCCCTTCAGCTTCTACAACCCCAGAGGGACGGACACGGATCGAGCCGGAGGGGGGTCAGGGGGAACTACAGCCGCCTCCCACGGCACCGGCTACCAGGACACTGGGGGCGGAGGGCACCATGCGGACGGGGTGCTGTATCTGGGGTCCCGGGGGTCGCTGGCTGACACCTTGCCCCTGCACATCGCACCCCGCTGGTTCAGCTCTCACAGCGGTAAGGGCAGTCTACTCAGCACATGCAGGCAGAATGTGGGTGACACTGAATGATTAATCATCAGAGAAAACCATATAGCTCCTGCACATCTTGTTTACCTGCAGGTACAGGGATGACACCAGTGGTGCTAGAAAGGGAAACCTAAGCCAAGCATGAGAATGCAAGCAGAAAACAGAAAAAAAGAAACAGTTTTAGGCTTTAAAAAGACCTATGTGTCAAACATGTCCATCAGGTTCTCACCCTTTGTTGGCAGAGGTGCTTAAAATGCACTTAATAGTTGACATTTATGTGCAGGAAAATGTCTGAAATTGAAGCTACTGTGCTCTATAGCTACAGTAAAAGACTCAGAGTATGAGCATGTGGTGAAACACTGAGGTTATTTTAGCAATTAAGGGAAATATGCACGGTGTGTGTGTTTGTGTGTAGGGGGGGATTTGGTGAACATATCATTGCAGGTGCACTCTGTCTTGACTGTCACCAATGCACCATCTGCATAGGTCATTCCTTGTTGTGTGAGATGACAGTAATGAGCCTGTTGCCAAATCTGGCTTAGTCAATTAGCCCAACGATTAGAGAGGAAGAGGGGGTAGGGAGGATGAGGAGGGAGGGAGGAAAGAAGGTGAAGAAGGAAGAAGAGAGGAAGGGAGGGACGGGATGGAGAGAAGGGTTTAAGGGGTTGTTCATGCTTATCATCGGCTTACCACTCACACCACAATATGTTTCTGTGGGTGACTGGACCTGTGAGGCCATCAAGCACACACCTACAGCTGCAGATACACACACACATACACACACACATAGATATACACACACACAAACACAGAAATACACATAGATATACATACATCCACACAAGCTGTGATTCCTTTTCAACAGCAACTACAGAAACACACACAAACACTCAGCAACAAAGTCTTCAAGGAAGATTACAGACATATTCTATTCAAACACACACACACACACACACACACACACACACACACACAGCAGGCTCAGCCAGGTCCCTAGGCTCTCATTACTAAAGCCCTGACCAGCTCACAGCAGGAGAATAGCAAGTTGCACATCAACATCTCAGCTGTTTTTCCTTACCGGTATCACCTAGCGACTCTGATGTGCTTTTATCAGTAGGACGAGTTAACATGGCTGGAGATGCATGTCAGATGTCACATGAAAGGGAGAAGAGATGGGCCTTAAGCAAATAATCAAAATATAGGAGTGTGTTCCTAAATGAACTTGTTTGTTCCATAGTGGCATTGTGGCAGAGTTCAGGACAATTTAGGCTGCTCTACCAATGTGGGATTTTCACACGGGCGTGGTCACTAGTTGGCATATTGTGGTAGGGTTTGGAAATGAAATACAATGTACTTATTAATAGGTTTGGATCCGATTCAGCCACCACAAGCCAGACAGCTGAATCTCAAGCTTGGGTTCAGACAACAGTGTGCAACCTGATTTATGCTCAAATGAGAAATAAGCAAATGTCCAACAACGTGGTGAACATCAGGCTTTAGGCAAGATTATGAAAAAATGATATACAGTTAATCAAAATGAGTGAGAACAGCTGTTGTTTCAAAGAAAAAAATATTACTTTGAGCATTATCCAGTCCAAGTTGTGTCTCTGGAAACAACATGGCTCAGTGTAGATCTTCCACAAACTACATATAGAAAATAACATTTAACACATCTTTTTACCTTTTATTCAGCCATTGTGGTCATTTTTGAAAAAAAAATGTAGTAGCTATAATTAAACTACAAGTGGTGTTTTATGCCTAATGCATCTTTAAACTTATTTAGAGTAATTATTTCAAAGCATTTCAGTGTATGTGATCAAGAGCAATAGCAGCGGGAACACCTTTAAAACAAATCTGTTGGACCTGATCCCACCCAGGTATTATAGGATATAAGAAGAAGATATGTGAAATATGAGTTTAGCATAAGAAACATGTTCAGGTTGGGGAAGTAAACCTGCATAGAATCAAAGAAAGTTAACACTTCTTTTCAAATCGTGTCCATTTACCAGCTGAAAGGTCTGCCTTAAGCACAGCCTAGTTAACAGGTCTCTCACAAGGCCACTTCAGACTGCATAAGTTTGAACGTTCCTTGAAATTGAGCATCATGTCCAATTAGATTTTCCCTTTTGCTTTGTGAGGTAATGAATGCGTGTACTAAGTTAATAGGCTTGGTGGCTGAGGTTCACATCCCATTGTTATTATTTTTGAAGTGTTTATTCACTTGGTTAAAGTTAGAGAAATGTTGTGGTTGTGACAAAACAACTGGGGTTTTAGTGTGAGCAACTACCAAAACACAGTATGGGTTGGCTCATATGATTGTTCAGGGTTTTGGAAGGATGTGGTTAGAGTTAATGAAAACTTTAAATTCAATCGAAAGTTTTGAACAGTTTTAGTCTTGTCGGACGTGCACAAGCTTGTTCACCATCCAGACAAGAGAACCTGCTTGCATGAGTCAGAAGTTGTGAATCAGGGAAAATGACAGTGATGGTTAGGATTAGGTAATAAGGTAGAGTGGTTAGGGTTAGGTAATAAGGTAGAGTGGTTAGGGTTAGGGAAAGACTTTGGTCAAGCCAATAAGCCCCACTGGGCTGTAGCACCTGATAAAAATATCATTGTTCATAACCCACAGTTCTTTTTGGAAGCATCAGTTCAGTGTGAGAGACATTTTGTGACCGAACAGTCACATAAATCCAGTGAGACTATAAAGAATATGTGGCTAAATGTTGAATATCAATGGGAAGGTGAGATCAAAGTGACAAAAGCCATAATGTTGCGTTCAGGGAGACTTTGAGGTTTGGAGACTTGGAGACCGTGTGAGGTGTTATTCCAGAAAATAGCCTCACATAGGAGCAATGCTACCAGCACAGTAAAGTGTTTATTCACCAGTCATGATGGACAGATAATATTTAGGAAGAAAACATTTATAAATACAGTAACAATAGGTTCCCATATGGAATGGTTATATTTGTGGTAGATACAGGGCGGGACTTTTGCTGGCATAGTTACCGACATTGACACACAGACATACACATTTGCATACACAGTCATTGTTAGAAGTATTCTCAGAAGACACACATCGTTGAAAACACATCAGTCCCTTCTGGTCTTCTGTAAAATGGATGTAAATCATGTAGGCCACAGGTACTGCTCCTACAGTATGCCCTAGGGAGGTTCTCATGTGTGTTTGTTTGTGAAGACAGCAGATTAGATGGATGGGGACTCAAAGTCATTGTCACAGGGGAGAAGAGATTGTCTCTTTAAAATTCGAGACAAAGGCTGGTGCAGAACAGTGTGTGTCTGAGAGTGTGTGTTGAACATCCATTCAGATGTTAAGAGATGCGTTTACTAGGCTAATGTTAATCACGACACAGACCAGTAAGGGCCAATTGCATTTGTAATGTAGCCTCATCTCGCTTTGGAATTGCATTCTCTCATACACACATATGCTGTTCACACACACACATACCGAGAGAGAGAGAGAGAGAGAGAGAGTAACAGCAGTCAAGTTGCATCTTCCTCCCATCCATCTTTGGTCTGGTACAGGTAGAGGTCAAACAAAGACCTGCTGGGGTGGATTAATGGGCTGCTGCTTGATTGTGGAACACGGGTTTGAGGATTTAGCATTCATTCATGATTGTACAACAGCTTTATTTTAGGTCCCATCTCCCATCACTGTACCTTTGCAGACGGAACATATGGATGCTTACATCTGTGTCAATCAGACCTTGCAGAGAGGAGCTGCGGTCTAATATGGTGTTGTGTCTACACTGGATATTGACTATTCAGTAATAAACACAATTTGGAATTCATTCTTCAATAACATCAGAAGACTAATAGCTTTTTTTCTTAATAGGTTTATCAATTGGATGTTGTTTTCTTGCCAACATTAAACTGTTGAAAAATGTAAATGTAGTAACTTATATTTCAGCAGAAAAAGGATCCTACTTTACTGGCATTTGGAGGTTATTAGTGTCATATTCCAATGCTTGCTGTACCGTGCAAAACAGGTTATACTGAAAGATGTTTATTCCTTGGAGTTGTCACTGAAGACAACTATATGTTTGTGGAGGCTAAGGTAACAGAATTACCCACTGTCTCTGACAGTACACCATTGCTCTCAACTATGCTACAAACAAGATAATTTACAACAGTTTCTATTGTGTATCTTGTTCCACGAAATGGCAACGTGTGATTGATGTACAGCACATAAGTTATACACTATTTTTCCTAATACTGTAACTTTGTTGTCTTACAGTTCCATTTATATACAACACATTTGCAACAGCACATGCATTGTAAAGAAAACACTGCTCAGTGGAAATCCATTTTTCTAGCACAAACTGCACAACTTGTGGTGACTAAGGCTGGGTGTGATAAATGGAATGGAATCAGATTCAAAGTTACTGTTTTTTTTGACATTTTTCTGCCATCATGACTTCTTTTATTTTTTTATTTTTTGACTTCATCATTGTCCGCATGTTGATTTGGCACAGTTTTTATGCCAGATGCCCTTCCTGACGCAACTCTCCACAATTTCTACCGGGCTTGGACCGGCACTGCACAGCTGGGATGGGAATGGGCTGTTAGGGGTTTAGTGTCTTGCCCAGAGACACTTCGACAATTAGCCGGGACCGGGGATCGAGCCTGTACCCACTGCCTTTACCAACTGAGCTACAACCGCCCCCTGACACTATAACTCATTAAATACATGTTTTAAAAATGTACTTAAAACTAACTGCCAATCTCCAGTAACTAGGGCTATATGTGCAACATTAATGTAGAAAAAATCCTTGTTTCATACCATACCAGGTGGCCGTCGGCTCTCCTTCAGATTATATCATATGAAACAGGGATTTTTAAAATCAAAAACCACATTATTGACATTGTTGACATGTAAAGTTGCTTATCTCTTTTACACATCAAGCAGACACTGAGCAACATTACTATTCATGTACTGTTGTGTGTCTGTCCATCTGGTGGGCCCCAGCACACACCAAGCCAACTATCAAGTTGTCAGGGTGTGTCCATCGGCCTGGTCTTTGCAGTGTGTGCCCCACTCTGGGCCCTAATCAGACCCCCGGCAGCAGCTTTTCAGCCATTCTACATGTTGATTCACCATCAGCCTGTCAGTGAAAGTGACCGCTCTGATTGGCTGTTCAGACTAGCCAATCAGTGCACGAGACAAGGCTACAGTATTAACAACAGGTATTTGTAAGTTCTTATCAGACATATCCTCAATTACAAGTATATTATAAACCACTAGCTCTCGTCTCCAAGACCAAAGCAGCATGCCCTTTACTTCACACAAATAGCTACTGTACTGAGCCTTGTCTGAAAGCCTTGGAGGCTATTAAAATTATATATACTAAGATGTTTTAGAAAGTAAACCATGTTTCATAATATTAGCTTTGCGATTTCTTTTTGTGTTGTATGCAGATGATTTAATTATTCCTAATGTTCTATATCTGCTTTTAGTAATGCTTGGAAGTGTGGACATTATGAAAAGGGTTTAATACTAGAGACCTTCCACTAAAGGATGGAGTCCCTGTAATTAATATGTCAAAAACAGACAGGTGTGACAGGATGGAAGCGAGAACAACAGAGACGGACAGAAGGAATAAATCATTAAAGGAAACAGAGAAGGAATCAATCTGCTTATGGTGGCAGGGAATTATTGTGAAAGCACAGTTTAGTGAAAAATAAAGCCAAATAAAATAATTTCAGTGTTCTTTTTATGCAGATGAAAAGGTAAGTATACTGAAGATCAGCGATTCTCAACCAGGGTCTTGCAGTTACCAGGCAGGAGGTACTGTCTGTGAAAAGATTGTAGAGCTTGATTGATTTTACTCAGTATTTGATTTAAAAATATAATCGTGTAATTTCAGAATAATAAACAAATGTATATAAAATCTTGATCTGTTGTACAGTATATTTACAGTATGCTAACTTATAAGTTTCCAGCAGATAACACAGGGCATATATCAACAACCTGAGTTAACTCTAACACTTGAAAAGTGAAAGTTATAAGTGTAATGTTATTTGCAAAGTATTAACAAACACAGTGTTAGGAGCAACATACAAAATAGCTACACTGTTTTAAATATTTATAAATCATTACCAAAAAAAAAAAAAAAAGAATAAATGAATCAAAAAGCTGAACCTTTTGGATCAACAGCCGTAGCTAAGAGTAAAAGATAAACTACTTAGCTAAAAGCAAAATCAACAGTTGAAAAACTTGGCTAACAATACTGGAACATTGTTTGAATGCTTATCTAAAAGGGATAAACAGTTGTAAGAGCCTGCTAAAGATCTTGTAAAAGTGAACAGTTAAATGGTTATGATATTTACATGGTGAAAAATAACTCATAAAAAGTTGTCCAGATGTCCAGCTTCTGCTCAGAGTGGTAGTAGTAATATTGATGCCTTAAGTGAACTGACCTTAACACAGATAATTCAACTTTAGCAACCGACAAAAATGTATTTATATAGAATTATTAATATCAGCTTTAAAATCAGTCGAAATTAGGATTGAAGTGGTGCTGACTGCAGGGTTTTAGTTGGACAGAAAAAGTTTAGGAAAAACCTATATAGATCATAGGCTTGACACAGATCATTTACTAGATGATCCATTATATCTACTGGATGTTTAATAACTTTTCATTAGAAATGCCGTCAATCAGAGGATATATAAAGAGGCAGACCAAGTGAAGACATACAGACAGGTTGATCCTACCTAATCCAACCACAAATAACTGACTTCTGAGTACAACCCGGTGTTTTAACCAGCCTGCCATCTGCTTCACTGATTCTCTATTGATATAGCGTGCCAATACAGCATCAGTGTTTAATCCATACACCTGCACTCTCTTTCTGACCGACAGGTTTACTCCCTGCCACTGTGGAATGCGGTTACATTTGAGTCTAGACTACGCAGTTTTATATATGAGGAAACAACAGTGTTGCTTACTTTTTTTAATATAGGACAAATTGAAGCGTCCTGGATAATTTGGGATTTTATGCCACATGTACCATGGGAAGTAAAAAATAAGTGAATTATTTGCAAATCCCCCTTTTCTCCTTAAATCGGTCATGAAATGTGATCTAGTCTTCACCAAAGTCAAGACAAGGCATTTGTGAGGACACCTATTGACAGGATGAATTCTATAGCCTGACTGTAGGGAGAACCTAATTCTAAACTAAAATGTATAATTGAACCTAATTCTTACACTAACCCTAATCCACACTGCATGTAATCTCCTGCCTGCGAGCTCATTCACTTATCTGAGGTGTAAAGCAATTATTCAGCAACCCCATTACTTCCTTTGTCCCCCTGTCTCTCTCGCTCATCGTCTCGCTGAGTGTATGTTTGTATGCTATCGTTCTCACATTACAGACGTGTCGAGTAATACACCACAATCTACAGCCTCAGTGACCACAGACTTAAATAAACACAACAATGGCCAAGTACTATCTGCATGTTATATGATCCCTCTACATGCTGTGTACTCTATGTAGCCATTAAATAAACAGGATCAGTCAGGTAGAGACGATGATTAGAGGTCTGAGACCTGAAATATGTCGTTTTTGCTGCTGCTTGGCCTGTTGTTGCATCATCAGCTTTAAGATTTAGAAGGATAAAAACCACCCTAGCTCCAGTTAGCGTGTATGGTGGCATCTATAGGTGCACTCTGACATATATACAGAGACTTGGCCGGAAATCAGTGAATTTCTCCTTAAAGCACAGAAATAAATCAGCACTGATCCTCCCACACATACTGCAACAGCGCAAACAAACACAGAGCGATGCATAGCGTACGTGGGACATACAGAGACACACGGGCACAAATTAGAATGACTCCCATCCCTACAGACGGGTGTTGTGGCTAGATTTTACGACCAAGGATTTCAGGAACACGGTGACTGGGGGAACATCTGTGCCGTGGAACAGTGTGGTTACGGGATTCAAAAATATAGGTCAGCACTTTAATTTATTTCTGTTTCTTCTACCTCTCTCTGTCTCGCTCTCTCTCTCTCTCTCACTCACACACACACACACAGCCACACTCCCCATCTTTCCCATGTCTCTTTCCTTCGTGTTAACTTAGAGCAGTGCATACACATAGGAGGCATATGAGCACACACAGACACATTTACATTCTGCACATGCAAAGGTGGAATGAGATGAGAGAGAATGAAGAAGAGACGGTGAGGTTTGGAGATGGGGTTTTTTGTTGTTGCTGTGACAACCAAATGGCTGCCTATCCCTGCTGTTTTTTTTTTTCTGAATGTGCACAAGCACAAACATGCACACACACCTCACATTTTTTCAAAGGTCACTTCAACCCCACTATTCCCTTCTGGGCTGACTTTTCTTACATACAGGGAAACACATACACATAGACACAAAAATACTATTTTCACAAGAATTTGTATAAAAGGAAGCAGAGCATTAAGTCACTGAAGAAAGAAAATAAGTGACACTGAGAGTCTAGAAGACAGATTATTGACAGGTTCACCTTCTGGACTTTTAAATGGTTCCTACAACAATTACTAACACTTTTTTAAAAGCAATTTGCAGTGTACTGTACTGTGATTGCAAAGGGCCTGCCAATTACAGAAAACGAGGCCCTGGCAGTCTGTGGGCGTGTGAATCTTGCCATGGTCATCTATGCTATGTCATCACAGCAAAGCAGTGAGAAGAAAAACCCTTAGATTTACGGAAGTTGTGCGAAGGAACAACATTCAAACAGGGAAATTATAGGCCAGATTACTGCACTACATTCAACTAAATGTCTCTCTTTTAAATGCCTTTTTTAAGATGACATTTACAGAAAAATCTGTTCAGTAAAATATTATTGCTTTCCATTTAAAGTTACAGTACAGTATGTAGCTTTTTGAAATATTTCTTTAAACATATGTCATTTAACTTCAGAATCTTTCAAGAATTTTACAAATTTCTTGATTTGTAATTTTTAGACCATTCTCATATATTATTTCGTCTTGTAACATCCTGAAGCGCTGGGTAGAGTGTAGCAGAGCAGGGAGGCAGGGAGCGTAATCTGCTTTTTTTGTTAGTTTGTTGGTTTTTTCTTTTTGGGACCTAACTGTTGTTGGTGGTGGATAATGGTGTCTCCATAAAATTCCAAAATATGAGCTGAAAGGATATAGAAGAAATCAAAAAGAAATCCACACACCCACAAAGTAAACTAATTTTAGGTTAGCTGGCAAATTTTATTTGTCACTCTGCTTAGGCTTCCACAAGCTGGTCAATCTAGACTCAGGGTGAGGGGAACCTTAAAGAGACAGGAGCTAAGACAAAATATTTATTACAGAGGGGGGAAAAAAAACAATGCATGAAGAGTTATTAGAAGAAACAAGCATTTTTTTGACAACCCCACAATAAAAATATCAACAGAGAATCATGTATAAATGTAATGGTACCTCTTAAATTTGCATCCCTAATTTTAGTGATATTAAAGTGGATGGGCAAATAAGAAAATTAAGATATTAATCAACAATATTATAATAGATATAATTACCAGCTGTATCCATAACCCACTTTGATTAAAGCTACAGTAACTTTAATCAATTTTTTGGTAGAAATATGCTCTGGAGTAGAGGCGCAAGGAGAGGGAGGGCTGAATGGAGATGAGTGGATTGATTTTGACTGTCACACCAGCTGTAGCTCAAGTTGCTTATTGTAGCTTTAAAGATGTGACATTTGCCATTTAAAGTATGTAGGTGAATATTTTCTTCATATTCACTGTATTAATTTATACAATGATTCTGGAGCAGTCTGTCTTTCTTATTAGTTAATATTATGTGAGACATTTGGTAGATTTCAATTTACAAGTTTTTTACATCATGTCTTCTAAATGTTCTTACAGTTTTGCAGCTTGGACTGTCTGGCTTTTAATTATTTTGTTGTTCTGTCCTCCAACAATTTATAAAAACATAAATGTGGTTTTATTTGAAACTCCAGCTCTCTGATAATTTTACTTGGTTTTCTCTTTTAGGGCAGCACAGTGGTAGAGTGGTTAGTGCTGCTGCCTCACAGCTAGAAGGTCCCCAGTTTGAACTAGAACTAGTGCCAACAAAGACCAACTACTGTGTTGCCTTCACTGGCTTCCACTGGGCCAACAAGTGGTGCTCAAACACATCGCAAAGAAGAGCATGTAGCTCTGCACGCTGTGCACTTGTGTGAGAGGAAGAAAAAGAGGACCTACGACCGCGTATGTTCAAATGGTAAACGAAGCAGCACTATCCTATTGTAGTGGAGAGAGGAAGTACCGTGTGAATTGTTTTTCACACCAAGTAATATTCACCACAGTGTTCTCTGGAGAGAAGGGCTCTGAAGGGTTGATTGAGCATTCAGGGCACTCTGTCTTCGTAGCAAACATCCTAATTCAGTCCCTGGTGATTCCAGATTGCACAGATCCAAAGCACAGGCCAGACCAACTTCAACCTGTATCCCTGTTCTTTCTTTTTCTATACATAATTATACGTTTCTTTCTCCCTCCCACTCCCAGTCCACCTTTGCCCTTCCCCTTGCCTCATCTCCATCTAAGGTCACTTTACCTACCAGTGTGACAAACACAACAATGAATATGTTCCTCAGCTTTCTGTTTCTGTAAGCTCTGTACTCTCCACACCCCCGATATCCATCCTATCCTCTGTCTCCATCTTTCTGTTGCCTATTTTTCTCATTCTCTTTTTCTGTCCTGCTCCCATGGAAACTGCTGGTCTTTCCGGTAAAATAAGGAGAGTTTATCTGGAGAGAGTTGCGTTAGTTGTAAGTTGTGATGTAATCAAGGCAACAGTTTCCAGGGCTGCCGTTTATGGTCATGACAGTGGTAGGCTGCTGACGATTAGGCTTCCTCTAGTCTTACAATGGCACACAGAGGCTCTTTGAGGTGAGTGATTTTGTGTGTGTGTGTGTGTGGGTTTGTGTGTGACAGAAAAAAAAATGCAATAGCTGTGTATATATTGCTACAGAGCTCTAACAGCAACTCTTGCTGCTTTAATGATATTGTAAAGGTGAAGAAAACAACATGGAGGTGACACAATGAATTTGGTAACATTAATACAACATTAAATCATGTTGAAACAAGTTCTAAAATTATTACAGTAAATCCAACTAATGTCAGTGTCTGAAAGATAAATCTCATTAAAACCCACAATCTGTGTGTCTTTAGGTCATTATGGTAAAAACAAGATCACTAAAAGACAAAACTCAGGGTTCATGGTATTTTACAACATAGTTTACAAGGAAGGGCAAATTCCTCATTTATGTTAGTTGGAGATGTAGCAGTTATTGGACGTTGTACACAATTGTAGTCTCTGTGTGGTTGCATCACTTTCACCTCCTTAAACCTATAATATGTAACCTAAGATGACGCCAACATTAGCCAGGCCCTTTCTGCTTGTTGTTTTTGAAAATAAAATAAAAGAGAATGGTCCAAAATGCACTAATCCTGCCAAAACAACTGAAATTTTCTGACTGGTTTGACGATGCTACAGTTAGCTTGAATCATTCTCTGGAGATAGTACAGAAGGTCACTGCAGTGAATTAGAATCTGTTGTAGTCTATTGATGAAACAAACAGCCATTGACAGCGCCACACCCCAATGCATGGCTCAAAACAACCGATCAGACATTTGTAGAGAGATTAAGAATGAGGAATCCTTCTTCCTGTGAGAGTGCCAGAAAATGATGGCAACAGTAATGAGACCGACATGGTTGTAGAGGCTGGCCTAAAGAAATATCAATCAACAATGTGTTACTTTGTACTAAAGCTGGGATTATGTGTCTCTAGGCTGCATTTTGCCAATCATGCACAGTGGTTGCTCAGATACGTTCCCCGGTTTGAATCTACCTACTGGCTTCAGCCTCTGTGCTCGTCCTCTACTTTCCTCCCACAGTTTAAAGACATTCACGTTAGGTTAATTGGTGAGATGTCCCAGTTTGTTTCAATACCTCGTGTTGTCTCCCCTCTAGTCTGCAGATATCCAACTTCCCGTGCCCTGCCTTATCTGCACACCTGGCTTCTATTGTCTCCACATCTGCTGCCCATTTCCCAGTACCTACATGTCATTCACTCAATCCTCTTTAGGATAGTCCATTGTGCTGTCGTGGCCATAGTGTTAAAGCCACACCTGCCTGTTTCTGTTGTTCCTGTGTTTAACCTTTATTAGACAAACGAACCTGCTGTGGCTCTCTCTATCCTTGATTTTTTTTTGACATTTCAGATTTCTTACCCATCTTTTACGTCTGCATGTTTATTGACTTGGCCTATGGTCTTTTGGGCTGTTTGTAGGCCTTATTCATCGTCAGTAAATTCTTTGCGTTCCGTTTTTTTATCTACACTTGGATCATGACAAGAGAAACTTAATTACAGCTTAAGTTGCTAAAGGTGAAAAGACAAATCTTTCCTTAAGAGACATTGGTTGAAATGAACGATTAACAGAAAAGCCAAATGAAAATACAGTATATCAGGCCATTACAGAAGACATAATTACATACAAATCAATTACTTATCATTGCATGTTCACAGTTTTTGTTTTCTATAAGAGATTAATAAATATATTTAAGTTTCCCTTTAAAAAAAAAAGTGGTTTAGGAAATCTGGCTTTGTTGTTGGACGTATCAGGCTGGCCAAATCCTGGCCAGTGCTACAAAAATAGAACCACATTAGAATAAATCAGAACTGTCCTCCAAGTTTAGCCGGGGCCACAGGCCTTCAGGTCAGGAAATGTTGCATGCACTTACACACAGCTTGTAGTAGTTTGAATGAGCAGAAATATGAGATTTCCTTTCTCAGACTGATGGAACCAGGAAAGCTGCTAAATTTTAGATGAGGTTTGTAACTGAAAAAATCAAGACTACTACTAATATATTTATAATCTATTATATTTTTAGTATGTTAATATCTGCTGTTTTATTTGGATATCAGTTCTAGCCTAGCAGATCAAAGCGTACACATTTTTTTCTGTCACCTGTACATCTTGTAACATCTTTGGTTCTTACTTAATTGTTCCAATAGCAATGGACGTTTTCTTTATTTTTAATTGCTAAGTTTTACAAAATACATATCATTATTCAACACCTTGGACCCAACTGTTGTTCTTCTCACCGCCCATCCTTCTTTGTGCCCGCTCTGCTCTGCAGCATGACAAGAAGTGTGACTAGGGTATCTCTCAGACCTTCCATCTGTAGTATTAATGGTGTCTTCACTCTCCTCCTCTGTGATCTGTCTGCCTGACACCGCCTGACTGGAGTGCCTCTGTGTGTTAAATCTCCGCCTTCAGTCTGCCATGCCATAGAGTTAAACCCCCAGAGTGGCTTTGTTGTGCTTCTGCAGTAGAATCTCTGCCTTCAGCCTGTCTGCCATAGAGCTAAATCTCAGCTGAGTAAGTGTCCAACTTCGCTGCCACAGACCTAAAAACCTTGTGTGTCCTCAGTTCTGGTTTCCGCTAGTTAATATTTACAGAGGCATCTTGAGTGCGCAGAATTGATTGTGCACCGCGTTTACGTTGACTGTGACTTAGCATTGTGGGGTACCAAAATGTAAACATATTTACTAGTTTGAAGATTTGATCCCTGATACTTTTGCACATAAAGTTCTAGAGGAGTTACTGCTTGACTATTAGTGTTGAAATATTGTTTGTGTGTAAATTTCACTCGAATAATGTGCATTGCATTGTACCTGGATTATTTGTAGGACAGGACATAAGCAAAAAGACAAAGATCTTGCCCTTCAGTGTAAGCATTACATATGCATATTAATACTTCTTCTAGCACCAGCTTTCTTGTTTTGTTAAAAAGTTGTCTTCCGGCTTGTGAAGTTTTTGTACAGCAATCCGGCATAATATTAAAACCACCTGCCTAATATTAACGGAATCCCCCTCAGCTGCCAAAGCAGCTCTGACCCATTAAGTCATGGACTCCACTAGAGATCTCAAGGTTTCCTCTGTCTTTGGCTAGATATCAGCAGAATATCTTTTGAGTCAGTTGTGGGCAACGGTTCTCCATTGGTTCCTCCATGGACCAGCTTTGGCCTGGATTAACCACTGAGTACTGGGAACAACCCAGAAGAGCTGCCATTTTGGAGATGCTATGACCCAGTCATTAAGCCATCACAATCTGGCCCTTTTCAAAGTTGCCAGATTGTGCTCAGTTGCTCAGATCATTGCACTTGCTAATTTTCCTGCTCTCAACACATCGACTTCAAGAACTGACTGTTCACTTCCTGTAGAATATTTCCCGCCCGTTGACAGGGGCCACTGTAATGGAATAATCAGTGTTATTGACTTCACCGGTCTGTGGTTTCAGTGTTTAGCCGTTGTAACAACTGTAACGATATTAGTTGTAGCCAGCGGTGTATGTAATTAAGTTTTTAGATTTTGTTAAACTTTACAGCCTAAAAAAAGGCATTTTTATGACTTTGCCACAGTGTGAAGTTTACAGACTATGCTTGAACATGTGGGTTTGGCCAGTGGCAAAACCACTAATGTGCATTTGAATTTGAGATGCACAACAAGGAAGCAAACCGAGCAGCTCTTTGGATTAAGTGTCAGATGAGCATTTTTTTCCAGCTGATTGGGCATCGTATTTGAGTTTGGAATCCATTTCCATATCAACTGTCCCTAAGCTACAGTAACTTAGTTACCATTAGTTACCTTGATGACAAACAAAGCCAAAAACTCTTTTGTGTGTGTGTGTGCGCGTTTGTATGTTTGGTTGTGTATGTGCGTGTGTGTGTGTGTTCATAATAATTCAAAGTTCATAAACCACAGAATAGCTCTAAGAATGAACTTTGCTGTGCTGTACTGTGTTGCTGTGGTTCCAACAGATCTAACAGCGTTAGATCAACTCATCAACTGAACATGTCACATCAAATTCTCCCAGTAAAAAAGTTGTTCATATGTGAATAAACCAAACATTTATGGAGCAAATAGCAACTGGAAAATAAGCTGTAAATACACATTTATTCAAGATGTGTTCTTCTGCTGCTAGAATGTATATAGTATAGTATTTATCTTCATTATCATTGGTACTAACTTTGAGGATAATTCACTATCAGTCTAGCTTTTTCAGGTTGTAGCTGGAGGCAGCACAGTGGTCGAGTGGTCAGCGCTGCTGCCTCACAGATAGTAAAATTGTCTTTTACATGTTCTCCCAGTGCCTGTGCGGGTTTCCTCCCACAGTTAAAAGACATGCATGTTAGGTTAATTGATGACTCTAAATTGCACATAGCTGTGAATGTGAGTGTGAATTGTTGTGTGTCAGTGTATGTCTCTCTGTGCTGGCCCTGAGATAGACTGGAAACCTGTCCACCCTGTCCTTGCCCCAGCCATCTGCGACCCTGAACAAGATAAGTGGTTACAGATAATGGATGGATGGAGGTTGTAGTTGCAGGGAGTATCACGCCACTCAAAATTTCTTCGCCTTCCCATTTTGTTTTGTGTGTGTGCATGTTTTAGGTTTTCATACATGACTTCTTACTTAATGACTTTACTAAATAGTGACATGAACATGTATATGCATTCACTAAAAGGATTGAAAGAGTTGAATAAAATTCAGGGCTCAGCTTAAATAAAATGATAAAATCCTATACCCATATTCAGATGTTAGAAATCTACTAGTTAGGTCAGATTTCCCCTGTGTGTTTCACACACTCTATGTTTAGTATTTACTATTTCAAAAAAGACATGAATCAATGTTTTTTATTTACTAAAACAACTCTGAGCCTTTTTTTTTTTCATTAGGTAAAACAGTGTTTGCAGACTTCTTTATGTTCTGGACTTTACGGTAAAAAACAATTTTGCTGAGATTTCTGACCGAAGCTGCACCAACATGTAGACTGTGAAGAATGATCCAACACCAAAGAACCGACCACCACTGACCATCTTTTTCTGTCCATCAGCCTGCCTTCTGAATACTTAAAGGAAGCAATGTCACAGGTCTGGGGTGTGTCTGCTTCCTTAGTTAAATCAATTCGATACAGCAGTGTGGAGTGTTGTATCGAAGCACTTCTAGCATGTCATAATCTTAGAATTCTGCCAACTTTCATCAATTTCCTGTGCTAAAATTCAATTACATTTGTGATGTGGGTAATTTGACTTTACCCACATCACCATTCAATGTGATACTGATGATACCATTACTTGCAAGGTTTACTTGTGGATGATGACCTTTGGTGTTCACTGTGTTGCTGATGTTGCTGTTTCGCTGTGCTTGGGTCTACCCTAAACTCTCTCTCGCCTCTTATCAACAGTGTTATCATCTTAGAGTGAGCATCTTTAGCAGTGCTACAACATCTGCTCATGCAACTGTTCTCAAAGCGGCATCCAGGGCCCTAGTCCTTGCCGCAAAATTAGAGATAATTTCATTTGAACAATTAAGTATGGTTAGTCAGCATGATGGTGTAGTGGTTTACACTGTCACCTCATAGCTAGAAGGTACCCTGTTCGGCAGACTGTGGCCTTTCTA
Source organism: Channa argus (assembly GCF_033026475.1). NCBI lineage: Eukaryota > Metazoa > Chordata > Actinopteri > Anabantiformes > Channidae > Channa > Channa argus. The sequence goes on from NC_090200.1 coordinate 26,759,843, forward strand.
TGTGGAGTTTGCATGTTCTTCCCGTGTTTGAGTGGGTTTTCACCGGTACTCTGGTTCTCTGCCACAGTCCAAAGACATGCATATTAGGTTAATTGGTGACTCTAAATGTTAGTATGAATGGTTGTTGTTCTCCGTGTGTTTTCCTTTGTCAGCTCTGTGATAGACTGGAGACCTATTCAGTTTATCTGTTTGCCCAATGACAGCTGGGATTAGCTACAGGTTAAACGGTTTCCGATAATGGGTGGATGAGTGCTTTTATTACACATTACTTATTGCAACAGTAATTACTTATTACTCATCAGCAAAACTCACACTATATATTACTTTGCTACTCACCCCAGTTTCGTCAAGAGTGTTGACCAGTAAGAATGCAGCAAATGAACAAAGGTTTCCCTGCTGTTGTTTATTTAGCCATTGTTTAAGCTTTGTACTGATTCCTGTCAGTTCTGATTGGGGTTTTAAATTTAAAGGTATCATGTTCAATAACTTTGAACCTTTAACTGAAAAAGTCGAGTAAGTCAATGTTGTTTTGCACCTTTGAACTCTGCAGTTCCCACTTCCTGCCTCTTTGGTCTTCACACCCTAATTTTCAGATTTTTTGTGTCAGGTGACAGACCACATCTGGGGCAAGGCCAGTTACACACTTGAATAGGGTTTTTATGACTGAAAACATTAGTAAGTTTTAAAACTTAACAAACTATGCTTTTGAAGAATTTGGGGAATGATGTCATTTCATTGGTTACTGACCCATCACCTTTAAAGTTTGTATAATGACATTACCAGCTTGATAATCCTGACCCTAGATGATCCCGCAATAAGACATTTGTGATAAAATCATAGCATGCATGTACATTTGAGCTGCTTTAATAGATCTGGTCTTATCATATGTTGATCTCACAGTTAATCTTTTTCCTCTTTCTGTACATTTAATTTCTCGTTTTGTTCTCATATTTTAATCCGCTTTTCTGTCCTCTTGATTCCCCCTTCTCCTTAGCCTACCATTCAGTGTGTCTCCAACATTCACTCCATTCACACCATTCTCCTCTGCTCCCTCCCTCCGTACTCAATCCCATGATTCAGATCCACTACCTCTCTTTAGTGTTAAGTATTTAAATATTATAGTGTTTTTTTTTTCTATTGCTCCCTTGTTCACTGTCTTTTTCTCCCTCCAACTTTCTGTCTCGCTTTCTCCTTCTCTGCCTTACTGTCCCCTCTGTTTACCTTGCTCTGTCCTCTCTCCCTCCTCTTCACTTCTGCACCATAAAGTACACAGCTTAATGATTCATCCCTCTCTCTGCCCTCGGACTGTTGTGACCCTTATTTTACCACACGGTTCAACCAGACTCCCCTTTCCTTCATCGTCGTCTGTCTGTCCTCTGCAGCCATTGACACTTATCAAGCAAAGCATCTACTGTTAACACAGATAACAGCCAGGACTGGAAACAATAACCGATCCTTCATCTGCTCAGTAATTATTGCCCTGCAGATATTTAATGTGAGGTTTGAATACAGTCAGGATTTTACAGCGCTATTGATTGAATCTGGGAGAGTTGTTTGTGTAGCCATTATGATCTTAGGCACTGGTTTGATTTAATCTGGCTCCATTTGATGACTGTGGCTTTCTACTGCCCAGACGTCCTCATTCATCATTATGAGATGGGCCGATCCACGTTTTAATCATAATATCTCCTGCAATGTTGCTACATCTCACTTTCATCCATTGCTTGGTTGAAGTGTTTTTCTATGTGACTCATGATATAGAATAAGGCACATAATGAATGAGTCAGTGTTTGCAGACTAGGTATTTCCTTCTGATTTAAAAATATATCCACGTTGATGTAGGGTTCAGGTTCTACTTGAACTATTTCAGCAGTTCCAGTTTATTTTAACTTGTCTGTTTACAGGCTTGATAAATGTGTCATCCAGGGACATAACTGGAGAAGCCCATATATGTTATCACTCTGCACAGCTTTGAACGACCAGTGGACTGAATGTTTCTGGGATTCTAAAACCCATCAACGCAGAATGAGATATATTATCTAGTAAAACTACCAGCTGATCTTGCATCAGTTTCATAATCCCCCAGTAAAAATGGTTATATCATGTCAATAAAACCACCACTTAACCTAACATGCATGGCCCACGCAAGCACAAGGAGAACATGCAAACTCAACACAGAAATTCCTCGTTTGGCTGAGGATGCAAACCTGCAACCTTATAGGTTCCATACAGTGAATATAACATTTTCTGATAAACTAAAATATTTAATACCCGCCTATCCCAAACATCAGCCATCAAGTATGTCAAATAAGTATGGAAATACTGATGTGACCTCAAAAAACTAAAAACTTAAATATAAATCAATTTTCAATGGGGGTTTACCAAAAATAAGTTAGGTAGTATTTATGAGTGAAGACAAGCCGTCAGTGGCTTAGGTGGTGGCTGCCTACCCACGATAGGGTCGGAGGTTCGGACCCCGCTCTTCCCAATCACATTTCAAAGTGTCCCTGGATAAGACACTGAACCCCCACCAGCCCCTCCTCATCCCCAACCGTGCAGCACCAGTCCTAAGCCCAGTAGAAATTGGGAGGGTTAGATCAGGAAGGGCATCCAGCCTAAAACAACTGTGCAAAATCAACATGCGGACAAATGATCCACTGTGGCGACCCTGAACTCACAGGATAAGCCGAAAGGACAAAAACAAATAAATTATGAATGAAGAGACACTCAGATCCCCCATATATTCTATACAGAGAACTCCCCATTCATTTTTAAGGGAATGCTGAAAACGGACTTCAGGATACCAAGCAAACTGAAGCTACTAAATCCTGCAGATGAGCATCATGTAAGTACAATTTACTACTATTATGGCTTTGTTGTTTTGGCTTGTTGCTAACATTTAGTAAAGTTACCAAATCAAGCCTGGGGGCTTTGTGTAACTAATGGTACAGTGTCAGGTTTATTTGCAATTCTAGTTTAAGCCTGTGCTTTTAGTTTTGCTTTAGCTGATTTTAGCAACTTAATGCTAACATATTATTTTTGTTTTTAGGAAATACATCGTCACATCATGTTGCCAATTCTAACATTGGATTCTGCTAAGAGGACTCATTGGAGGAACAGCCTTCGTCTTTTACAAGCCTGGGTTGTGTAAACAATTACATCAATCTCCATCTCCTAATGGGATTCGGACATTACCTGGGAGTCACAGAGACATTTGATGCACAGAGGACAGACCAGCGGTTTTATTAGCTCTCAAAATCAATGCAAAAAGTGTCCAAGCCAATCTGACTGATTTCAAGAACTTTCATATTTTTGCCCTTTGTTAATAAATGATCAAATTTAACTGCAGATTTCAGTGAGATATTTTTTCACTTGTATAAACTGTTACATTAATGTGAATGTGCTCTACTAAGCTGGTTACATGTAACATGGATTGTGTGCACAGTATAAGTTAGGATAATCTGTTTCACATGTCCTCATTTAAATATTAATTTTTCACCACACCATGACTGGTATCAAGACAGACAAATATCAACTAATGTGCAAAACAGCACAGGCCAAATGCTACAGGACCTTCAAGTTATTTGTATTAGAGTTGTCTTTTCACATATAAGTTACCAATAGCTTAGCGCGATGGATAGCTTTTCTTAACCAAAATAGTCATAAATGTTATATAAATTATGTTATTGGAGCTACTGCCATATAATGATAAAAACATTGATACATTGGGGGGCAAGTGTTGACGTTAGTGCACTATATGGTAGTGTTGACTTCCATCTCCGGTGTGTGAGCCTAGAACAGATTCTTCCCCAGCCAGTAAAATTTTGATGATGTTCTCCTGAAAAAAGACAAAGCACTGCATTTTATATTGACTGGAAAACACTACACTGGGGTTATTTTGAATCTGTTGAATTTTATTACAATATATTGACATGGTTCTATTACTGAGCTCAGCACAAATATCAGTAACGCTACATAACAGCAAGCTGTCTGTGTACAGTAGATGCAGTGCAGATGAACACACCAACATGAAATGATACGTGAAGCACATTTGTAATGAATAGAAAAGTAACAATACTACATGTAATTTCACGTTAATATGTGTAAGTGTGACATAACACACATGGTGTTGTAAGTGATTACTGAAACAATAGCGACAAATGTTAGCCTCTGATAACCCCGTCATTATGTGAAGTAATATGATACTTTTCAACAGAAATCTGACCTGAACGCAGCTGCTTTTTGCTGCTAGAGCTGAGCAGAGGTTGGTTTTTGTCCTGGCCTTTGTCCAAGTGTATCAATGAAATGGCTGTTTTTCATTTTTCAAACCCCACCTCATACTTTCACCCACTAAACTGCATTAAAGCCCCCTGGTTTGAAGTAGGCGATAAAAACCTATAGTTTTCAAATTTAATACACCTTTTTCTCTTATTATCCTGACCCAGAACACCCATTTCAAATGAAATTGCAGATTTCAACAAATATCTATAAATTTACTAGTTTTTTAGCAATGAAAGATCCCTTTAAACTTACATTTAGTTAGTTGATAATTCATTTATTGAGATACTTGACAGTGTAATTCAATGTAATGAGGCAGTTTACTTATCTACACCCTTAATACTAAGAAGACCTGTTTAAGCAGGGGAGCATGTGTGATAATCATTGTTGCCAACTTGGCCACTAGATTTAGTACATTTTTAGTAGATTTTCTAACAGCTTTAGCAATTTCTTTTTTCTTTTTTAAAAAACTGACCAGTAACTATTGGCTGACTTTAGGTAAATGCCTTGAGAAAAGTTGTAAAAATGTCAGTAAATGCATCTCCTGACTGTGGTTAGTGTGTGGGGCAGGGCAACAGCACACTCAGCAGCCGGTGTGTGTCCTGTTGCCCTGGTGTGAATTGGCCAAAACAGTCAATCCTCTTCATACATTGTCCCAATAATTTACTTGTCATGCGTTTTGATAAAGTTATATTAACGTTTGGGCCCTGAGGGAAGTGTCTAATGGCAGGCTAAAGCTAGAGTTGGATTTTGTGTAAATGTAATTTATTTATGCAGATGTCATTTTAAAAACAGTTATGCCTTTGTGACATCACAGATGTGCAAATTAGCCTTTATCATCATCTAGCAACTTCTAGTGACTTTAGGCTGGTTTTGGCTACAACGGCTTTCGGCTTGTCCCTTTAGGGATCGCCACAGCAGAACATGCACCACAAGTTGATTTGGCATGAGTTTTTACACCAGGTGCGTTCCTGCCACATCCCCTTTCTGATTAATTTTAATTAATTTTATTTTAAAAATTAAACAATACAAAAACTGCACAAATATATGATTTTTGCATGTTTTTTTATGTTTCAGTTGACAGATACACATTTAAAAAATGTCAGTAATTGTATTATATCACAAATTCTCATTACATCACATTTAACAAAAAAAGAAAATATTCCAAAAAAACATTCCTATTAGCATGAAGCATTAGATGCTGCTCACAAATCTTAAACATTTGTTCTTATAGGTCACAACCAATGTCACATGCTTCTATTTGAATCGATACAAGTACTTTTTTAACTGTAGAATTGAAGAAAACTCATTAACCAGTTTTCAGGACTCAGATATGCGAAAGTTCTTCCTTTAATGGATGTAGACTGTTCTCACCTAAGAGCAAACTCAAAAACATTGATGAAACTTAGAATTTGTGAAAGTTGCAAAACTGGATTCTATGAAGAAATTTCTTCTTCAGAAAGGTCAACTGACGTTTAGGTTATTAAACATTGTTAAGGAAGGAAAGAAATACAGTGAGCTAGCACTTAGAGCCGACCTGACAGGACTATACAAGACCCCTGAAGTGGTTTTATTACATGGCAAAATAGCTTACATGCTCTGACCTTAAGAATTACCATTACCAGAGAGTGTTCAGGTTGCATGTCAGAGGTTAATTTAATCAAAATTAAACTAAACATATGCCGAAGTACTAAGAAACTATTTAGACCCACTGTATAGTAGTGACTTTGTCAGGATAAATCCTCCACAGTACATTAGTTAGTACAAGATAATGAACGACAAACAGGCAGACATTTACAAAATACACTTTAAATGCAACTTTCAGTTTTTCACTCTACTGTTTTTATCCTGAAGTACATGCCATCAGCAGTGTTGGCAAATGGTGCTATTGTGACCCTGCATGCTAAGTGGTACCATAGTCTAAAGGTCAGAAGTGGGTCAACTGTAAAAAGTTCACCAGGGTCTAGCTCATTTAAGCATTAACACTACCACAGTGTTATTGGCTGTTAACTGTGTACGTTATGTTCTCTAGACGATGACATTATCGCCCTAGATGGTAATAGGGGAATAAGACATCATTAAATGTAAGCGTATGCTGCTCCCCTTCCAGCTGAGGCACAGGGGAGACATAAAGCCATATTCTGCAGAATTTAGATCAGATAAAGTATAACAGAGAAATAAATGTTTCTTTTTGTACATGCTTCCTCGTGCCAGCTCTTGTACACTTCTTGTATTCACGTCTGGGACTTTTTATTTATGCCTGTTACTTTATTTCATTATTACCTTTCAGCTGTATTTCAGAGCAATAAGTCAATATTTGCCAGAGTTATTTTTTTTATGTCTCAGGCTCTTTGTACTTCACATCTTACTACATCTACATTTTTCCAACTTAAGGACAACAAACTGTCCATATAATGTTTGTAATGAAGTACTGTGGCTCTTCTATTAAAGGGCAGTTTGACTAGTTATCTACAGTGTTTGTTCCACTGCATAAAGAGATGTGCAAAAGGACCAGTAAGATGTTGCACATAGTTCAGTTTTGAAGATAGAGATTTGAGTTTTATGGGCTGGAAAGTTGTAGGTTGTACTTTTTTCTTTTTACACCCAGACATGTACACTACAAGTACTGATCTTTGATTCTAAACATACAGTAAAACTGCAAATACTTTACATCATTGACTGCCACATTTAAATGCCACCAAATACAACAATGATAATAATCGTACTGGCTTACTGGTAGGAAATAGGTGCCCTACTGAATCCTAGAAGGGTGACAAAGTTCAAATTTACTTTTATGTCATTATTTATTTATTATATTTTCAAGCCAATATTAGTAGTTTAGACTGCCAGAACGTATAAACAGTGGTTGTTCTGGATGTCTTTTAACTTGATGAGTTATATGGATGCAAGTTTGTGAGTTCACTTAAATGATCATATCAAGTTTTTCAGCAACTCTTTTATAGTTTCAAACTTTGAAAGTGTACTTGATGGAACATGAACATTTTATTAATGTGTCGTGATCTGACCCTTCAAATTCACTTCATGTTCTGGACGTTTATTTTGTAGCCCTTTCCCCACTTCCTGTTCCCAGTTTATTTCACTATCCTCACCACTCATCGCCGTTCACAATTGTTTACACATGTTCCCCTGCGTATTTAGACCCAGTTCTCCCCACAGTTCCCTGCCAGATCCTTGTCTTTTCTCCCCGATGGAACATCATGCCTTCTGGTTTAGTTTTCATATCTGTTCCTTACTAACTCTGTTGTTGTTCAAGTTTCACCTTACACCCTTAACTAGTCTGCCTTTGATATTCATGTTAGATATTACACTTGTTTATGCCCCGCTCAGTTGATGTCCTGCTTCAGGTTACCGGGTTTCGCTTTTGTCGTTACTTTGCGCTCCACTTCCCCGTACTTTGGCATTTCTTTAGTTATCCCAGTCTTGGTTTTTGTTTGCCTGTTAGTCTTAAGTAATTCTAGCCCAGCCATGTGTTTAAGTTTTCCTGGTGAGTGTTGGCCAGCTGCATTGCAGCTCCCCCATTGGTGTGTAGAGTGTGTGTTTGTGTGTGTGTGTGTGTGATTGTGAGTGCGAATGGGTGAATGAGAAGCAGTGTAAAGCGCTTTGAGTGCCAATGGGTACAAAAGCCTATTGCCTCGCCTGATTCCAACCTCCTTCTGGAGTGAATTTTGTTATCTTGTTCCTTCCTCTGTGTTTCAAAATGAAGTTCCTTTGTTTAATCACATTGCCTCTCACTGTGTTCGCTGTTGGTCTGTTCTAATACACAAACCTTGACATATCGGCTTTTCAGAATAATAGCCAAAAGAGTAACAATGATTAAGGTTAGTGCTGAGTTATTGCCTACTCCCAGACACTTGAAGAAGCAGATATTGTCTTTGCACTGATTTTCTATTTTGAAATGTTCATTCTACAAATGTTTGGTAAGTACAACCCTAATTCCAAAGAAGCTGGGACAATGTTTAAATAAAAATAGAATGCCCATCAACCCATATTTTATTAACAATATCAAAGTTGGAACAAGTGCAATTACTGGCAAAGTAATTGCCGTACATCAAAAACAAATGAAGGAGCATTTGACAACTAATTCGATTAATTAGGAACAGGTCAGTAGCATGACAGGTTATAAAAAGAGCATTTCAGAGACGCAGAGCCTGTTGCATGTAAAGATGGGCAGAGGTTCACCAATCTGCGACAAAGTGCGTCTTAAAATGGAATAAACAATTTCAGAAAAATGTTCCTCAATGTAAAATTGCAAAGACTTTAAAGATCCCACCATCTGCAATATATAATATCAAAAGATTCAGAGAATCAGGATCAATCTCTGTGCACAAGGCCAAAGGTCAAAACTGGATGCGTGATTCGCGAGGCACTGCATTAAAACAGACATGATTCTCTACTGTATATCCCCGCATGGCCTCAACACTTCAAGAAATTCCACAGTGAACACAGGTTACTGTGCACTCCACAAATGTCTGGTAAAGTTTCATCTTGCAAAGAAGAAGCCATATGTGAACACAATCAAGAAACACTGCAGTGTTCTTTGGGCGAAAGCTCATTTACAATGGTCTGATGCAAAATGGAAAACTGTTCTGTGGTCAGATTAATTTAAAATTTGAACCTTTTTGGGGAAACCATGGATGCTGTGGACTAGAGAGGAGAGAGACCATCCAGCTTGTTATCAGCAGACAGTGCAAAAGCCTGCATCTCTGATAGGGGTGCATTAGTGCCTATGGCGTGGGTACCATCAATGTTGAAAAGTACAGAGGTTTTAGAGCAACATATCCTCCCATCTAGAAAACATCTCTTTCAGGGAAGGCCTTGAATCTTTCTGCAAGACAATGGTAAACCCCATATTGCATCCATCACAACAGCATGGCTTGACAGGAGAAAAGTCTGGGTGCTGAACTGGCCTGGCTGCTTTCCAGACCGTTAGACCAATAAAAACATTTGCAACATCATAAAACAAAAAATCAGACAACAAAGGCCAAGAATACACTTTAAGAATGTTGTCTCAAGAATGGGACAACATTCTTCTTCAAAACTCCAGTAACTGCTCCCCTCACTTCCCCGATGTGTCAGAGAGTTGTTAAAAGAAGGGATCCTACACAACGGTAAACATCTCCCTGTTCCAACTTATTTGAAAAGTGTTGCTGCCATCAAATTCAAATTCATCTAATATTTTCCATGCAATTATAAAATGTTTCATTTTCAACAACTGATATGTTTGTCTTCTGTTGTGAATAAAATATGAGTTGGAAAGACTTGCAAATCATCGCATTCTGATTTTATTTAGGTTTTACACATTGTCCCAACTTAGTTTGAATTGGAAATGTAGAAGAACACAATAAGTGAAGTGCCACAAGGGTTAAATTGATCTAAACAGCCTCCCTTGTGCTGTACAACTGGTTTGATGACTCTACTTTCATTTCCCTTACCTTTTTTTAAGCTTAAAAGGTTTTTTCATTTTTATTTAGTTAGTTAGACATTTTTGTTTCAGTTTTAGTTTAGTCCTTACAGTGAACTCAATTCAACTTTCAATTTCAGTTTATAAATGTTTAACTACAAAAACCTAGTGGTCTACTAATGTTAACTAGTTTTGTGTACTGCATTTAATTAAGGTTTCACTGTAAAAATGTATGACTATGAAGAAAAATATTCGTAAAGTATGTAAATGGATCATAGAGTTCACTGCAACAGGGAGTTTATATGCAATGAAGTAATGAGATTACTTACAGAGACCAGATTATGTGGGGAATCAGAACACATTTACATGCACTGTAATCTGGTTACTGTAAATATGCAAATTATATTGCGTTGGAAACGTGGCTGTCTTATTCTAACTGTAGTGAGAGTTGATGGTCGTGACTTATTATAGACACATTGCTTTTTATAATTTCTTTTAAACCACATTCTCAATATTTACTTGTAGCCTTTATACAATTAAAGTTAAAGTTTTCTTCAGAAACTGTAGGCAGCATCTCATAGGGGCATAAAATGTTTCAGCACAGGTAATTTTTAGATGTTGCTGCATGAGGCTATGAACAAAAAAGTTATATTAGAAGTTTTTAGAAGGTGTATTTTCATCGTGTCTGTGGTAAATTAAATTTATATAAACCCTCTTGTCTAAATTTGATGGCATACAGCAAACACACACTGTAAGACTGAACCTTTAAAAACAAATAGGTCAGCTCTCAATTGGCTAAAGCAGGTAGAAAAAAGGTACCAATGTGTGAAAATATCCCTAACCCGTCATAGCTTTGCTGTTTATCTGACTTCACGGTGCTGCCCAGACACAGCCATCTTTGTTAGTCTTGAGGTCTTCATCATTGAGCAGTGGTTATTTGGGAGCCGCATCAGGGTCTCAGAGCTGAGCTGAACTGCCACTGGTTGATGAAATATGTATTGGCCAGAGATTGAGTTGTGTGACCTTGTCTTAGAAGTGTGTATGTGGGAGTGTTTTTGTGTGTTTGTGCGGTGGCTGACCAGAATAAGTCTCCATGGGAGCATTTAATAGCACTTCAGAGTGTGTGACAGCTCTATCTAGTCAGCCTCTTCCACTGTTATTGCATAGTCATGCAATGTGTGAGTGTGTGTATTACTTGTGTGTTCACAGTGTATTCCTCCCACAGACAGGTAGATTGGAGAGCAGATTGCCAGTAGGTCTGGAGTTCTGAATATTAAAATGACTTCTGTTCCATTATTTCAAAGAGTACAGTCTGCGTGTCACAATGAATTTCGAAATCTGTACATATAGAGAAATAATACATTATTACCAATCACAATTACCTCATATCCCGACATTCAGTAAAAAATATATTTTCCAGACAGAGACCTGCTCTACTCAGACATGGGGTCAATCAGACAGTGCACAGGCTTTGCCTTAGGTTGCTGCTTCAGCATGGCAGAGTCTGTTTAACTTCTGGTCCGACGGAATTGAACATTTGTGTTCTCATGTACGGCTCCTTCAGGTGCTGTGTAGAGATGTTAAGGGTTGAAGTAGATAAAAACAGCTTACATTTAAGTCTAACATACTTTAAGCAGTTCCACATCAGTAATAGCAGTATTTAATGCAAAAATTCATCAAAATACAGAAGAAAATGTATATTTCTCAAGTCTCTGGAGAGTGAAAATGATTTTGATTCATAATTTCACCAGAATTATGTAGCCTCACTCATAAATATCTGTATTGATGTGTGTGGGCTAAGGGGTCTCTCAGCAAACCTCAGAACCTGTTTGTATTTATTCTATATTGTGTTATATAATCACCATTTGCATCAGTTTTATCATGAGTGCCCTTCTTTGCCTTCTGAGACACCTCTGTTCAGAGATAAGCAACAGTTTTGTGTTGAAAACAGCAACAATGCTAATTATATTTCTGTCCCTTACAGTTACATCTCTTTGCTGTGTATGGAATAGAAGTGTATTTAAGGGCGTTATAGGGTTGAATGTTTTTATCTGTCAACATCAGTGTTTGGTCATTATTCCTTGCAAATATGCCATCAGGATTGCCACTGATCTGATTGTTATGATTAGGGGATGACTGATTGGTAATTATAAGAGCATCTGTGTGTTTTAATTGCTGTAGCCAAAATTGGGAGTTTCTGTTTCATGCAGATTAGCCAATTGCGAAAAGATATACTGTAGTTAATATCTAAGTATTTCTTAGCTCTATAGTGATAGTGGAAACGAGCAGATTTCCCTATTTTAATAATTATTAAAGCTTGTTGCCACTTGAGGCAAAAGTATGACAGTCTCCTTCTGACAGAGAAGGTTTCAAGGCTCCATCTGCTGTTGGAGAAATTCAAGAACAGATATGACAGTGTTCTGCCAAAGTAAATTTTTCTCATCTTCAAGTATATGATTTGTGTTCATTTCCTTCAGTGACTGTAGTTTCAGGGTTGTATTAATTTAAAATGAGGCCAGATAATGATGAAGAAGTACTGCTGTCAAATAATACTCATATTCATGCATTTCTTATTAAAATAAATGGAAGGTTATCATGCAACTTTTGTATATACAGCATATGAAAAGTCGTGTTGTTAAATGTGATCAACCAAGCACAGCTGCTGATCATGCAATGGTCCTCCTGAGAGAAACCATGATTTACCAGGACACATCTCATCCCAGTGATGAGCCAGCTGCAGGAAAAACAACCCAAACTGGAAGCCTAACAGCTGATTTAGCATTTGAGTCATTATGCAGCTTTTGATCCCCACCACTCAGTGAATGTTAATTATTGAATCACATCACAGTGCTGCTTTTCTGTGGAACCTTGATTCACTGGTGTTTTTCATTAGTGAAACATCACAGAGGACTGCCCGAAAACAGGATAACACAACATTTAGTTTGGTTCAAGTGTGTGTTCTTATTGTACAAAAGGAAATACATGCAGCACCTGCAGTGGCTGTAATAGACAAATGGAATTAAATGAGCTTGTGTTTTTTATTTCTGCATTTTTAAATTCTAATGATTATTGTTTGTAAATTAATTTGTCGTTGGTGAAAGCAGCTTATTAGGATCCATGGTTCAGTTTTAATATCATGTGTCATTGAAGAAAAATGTCAGTTCTTCAAGCAAATGCAGGTTTAGGTAGATGGGTGACAAAGCACTGGACTTTACCATGTGGCGCTACTTTGTGTTTCTCATTTCACACTGACAGATGTTTTTTTATCATGCATGCATGATAGGCTCCTCTGGCAGTATCAATCTAGTTCTCATCTCACAATCTTCTCATGTACACTGTTGTATCTGAAGTGAATCCAAACTGAAATTAAATTTTGTACTAAAGAGTTTCTTGAGAATTAAATGTAATTAAATATTCAGCAAAAAACTAAATTTAACAAAACAAACAGGTGAAGCAGTTTACTGAAAGAATGACAATAACAGCCATTTTAGTTCATTCACAGCTGCATACTGGTCATTCATGTTTCTTTCTGGCTGTGACAACTGAACATACTGGTGCCCCCTTTAACACAAAGTCAAGGAGCCGTGGCCACAGGAAAGAATATTCAGTGACAAACTTCATCAACTTTCCTCAAGAAAAGTGCATTTGTAACTAGTTGCTTTTTCAACACAATGTTATTAAAGAGGTCTTAACAGCAGGGAGTCATGTGACCACAGATACCTAAACAGGTCCTCCCTTTACTAAGGGTGCAGATTAGTGGTTCTCAATGTTTTTGCATTGGAGTACACCCTAATTGTAATTAAGAGATGCTAAGCACCCCCAGCCTACCACAACACTGAAAGAATAATGATTTATTATCGGTGTAATAAGTAAGTAATCACAGGGTCCCAAATTATGGTTTTGGCCCACTGTGACTGCTTAATGAAAATATTACCCAGTCAAGCGTATTGTTTTACCGGCCAAAATAATAAAATGCTTTTCTTTGTTTCAACTATTATATATTTGTTTCAGATATTGATCAACAGTGAATAAATTCCTTTGATTCATATTTTATTAAAAAAATAAAGGTCAAGAAGTCTTGCTCTCAAAGTTCTACACTTAGTGTTTCCAAAGCATAGATGACCTACAGTCTGTACTGTAGAAAGTTAAAAAAAAAAAAGAATTTAATAACGTTGAGTGATTTTGTTTGAGTCAGAATGTTCACACCGTGGACAGGATAGTGCATCCTGCTTGGGGAGGATCAAAGTCTGCAGTGGTCAAACATACAGTAGCACATAGACAGTTTGGTTCAAAAGGCCAAGGAGCAGCAGCACAAAGACCTAAAAGACTGGATAACACAAAAGAATGAAAAGGGGGTTATGAATCATTTGTTGGAATACTGCCAGTCCTGTTTTAAATAAATTAAATATTTTACATCTATAGGTTAGGGAGTGTTGAATTAAAATTATATTTCTGTTTCAGTGTCATCAAAGTGATGCGACTTTAGCAGCAGGCCAATTACTGAGTGTTATCTGTTAGTAGGTCTAGTAGTTATAGTAGGCTCAGAAGGTTGTCAGGTCATATCATGTGCAGGATCTTTGTTGTTATGGCCAGAATAATAAATGTAGAGCAACAAAATATTGAAGTATAAGCAAAAAACAGGTTGGTTAGGTTAAGGGTAAAGATCATGGTTTGAATTGTTTATTAACTAATTATTGCCTAATTACCCCACTTATCAATGATAACCTCCCTTTAACCTACTAGTAGCAGCCCTACTAAACCATAACTATAGACATGAGAATGACTCCTAATGACAATTTACTGGCTAGGTAACTCTTAAATTAGCCGATGTGGCTCTGAGATGTGGCTCTGAGTCAACACCACAACCAATTTGCTTTGCACTGTTTCATCTTAATAAATGCCACGCCTGCTTGTTCCTCTCCTCTCACCTGTTCACAATGTGCGCTACACTGCCACCAAAAAAAAACACAGACCATCTGCACTTTTTTTTTTGTACATAGGAGCTCTCTATGACTAAATCTAATTAAATACCAATCCATAGAAGGGTTTAACATGATATTTTTATAGACCTATCTATTTGGAGTAGTTTAGTCTCAGCTATGCCTCTTAATAATACAACCTATGCTCTGTAAAACTCCATACAATAATATTTTAATATTAAGCTATTCTCATATGATTCTCAGAAATGCTGTAGGGCAGCACATAAAACAAATCCAATCTGACTTTTACCCTATACATCTCAACTGAGTCCATTTTCTGTAAAACGTTTCCTGGCCGGTGAGTGTCAAACATTATGTGGAGTGTTCTGACATCACCTGCAGTCCATAGTTATGAGAGTCAAGGAAAATATTTGAGAAAAATGCATCAATTCGATATGAACCAAATTTTAAGTGTACCATACAGGATTACTAGCACAGGTTGCACAAATACACACACATACACACACACACAGAACAGTGAACTCTGAGATCACACACATCCAAATACACACTCTCACATAGGCACCACTATAATTAATTTATGATCCAGCCCTATGATTTATTTTTGTCCCTATCTGACCTTATGCGCTGCTTGAATGTGAAATGTCCTCAAGGATTTGTGGAGCTTGGCGGAGCTGAAGGCAAATGTGCATGCACACACACGCGCAAACACACACACAGACACATTCAGTACCTCCCTGGCTGCAGAGCTCGAGTCCTTCTAGACCATGTATCATAAACCTTCATTTCTCCTCAATTGCCTGAACTCCCTCACCTTCCTTCTTCACATCTTTTTCACTAATTTTCTCCATCGCTCTCTCTGTTCATCCCTATGGACCATCTGAAAATAGCAGCCAAGGGAAAAGTGGGTCATCTGCCATGTGTGTGTGTGTTTGTGTGTGTGTGTGTGTGTGTGTGTGTGTGGGGGGGGGGGGGTCTGTGTATAGTGAGTTTGTCTCTGTGTGTAACATAACAAATTTTCAAACAGCTGCACCTCAGTACCTCAGAGTTTTACTTTTTTATCAATGCAACATTTGTAAGACAAACAATTCATTGTGTTCATAGCCACACTCACTGTGTAATGATGTAACATGTAAGTAGCAATTTTCATCCATACGTTATTTTAGTTTTCATTTTCAAACCATCTACTATTCTTAAATTATTCTAACTCTCTATATTGTCTGTGATGGAGCTGGATAATGAGAAGTAAAAAAATATATTTGTCTCATGTAGTGGGCACTTAGGTTTCCAGTGAAGCACAGAATTCATTTATTTCAGGTATTTTCCTGTTTATCTTTGGCTCAGATTGCTACTGTTAACTCCGATATGTGTATTTGCGATATTGCTTTGTTACAGTTAGTTTCTCCCTCAAATTAGGGTAAATACTGCTTAAGAAACTTCCTGGCAGACCACCAACAGGAAATTTTCTGTACTGTCACTTTGCTGTTGATTGATATTGTCCCAATTCATAATTGAGCGAATTTACTAAACATACATTTAATAATATATATTGCATAATAAAATAATCTACCTGTATGGCACTTAGGTCAGTGTTGTTTGTTATAAAAGATGTTCTATAAATAACTTAATCTGGCCTCAACCCTAACATTTAACCTTAACCTCAGGGTCTTGACACACCACAGGCAGCTATCAGTCAATGTCTAGCTGTTTAGCTGGCATAGTTTCTGCAGTGTGCACTGCACCATTTGCACTAGTTGGACCAGTTTTCAGCCGATCCAGCTTGTTGAATATTCCATTCCATTACATTCCATCTGTGAGAAACACCACTCTCTCGTCTTTGCGGTGTGATCAACTGCTACCTGTTGGCTCAGACAAAAAGTTACATGTCTTCAGCAGTTGTTTTTTTTTTCGATACAAGTTAGTTATAGTTATAGTTACAAGTTATACAACTTAGAGCAAGTAATCACCCTTAAATTCAATGAAGGCAGTGTTCCTACAACGTCAGCGTTAATCTTGGTTCCAATATTGTGAAATTGATAGTCTTTAATGATCTGATACAGAAAGTGCTATATTCTATGTTATTTAAGACATTCAGGTGTAAATACAATTAAATAAAAACTGACATTTGATTTGATGTCCAACTTCTGATCATAAACCCAAATGTCTATAATTTGCTGCAAAAACATTTAGCCTTGATGTTGCAATCCTTTTGGTATCCTCTGGTATAATATAAATGGAAACTGTAGGATTCTAGGCTTTTTGGAGCTAACCCTATTTTGGGGACTAAAAGCCAGGTTATGTCAGCTGCTGCTACTGCAGCACAGATTTTGACTTCTTTCTTCTCAGTTGGGTTTAAAAACCTTATTAATGTGTGATGCTAAATAACTACAACACAGATTTGTGTACATTTCTTTCTATAGCCCTTCAATGATATCCAAAAGGATTTGATAAGCAACCGTTATGTATGATAGTATCTATAGATGAACATCTAAGAGCAGAATCTGCTTCTAAAACCACATCACAATTGCAGTGTTCCTGCTTCTCTGATAAAAGTAAAAGCATTGTTGCTATTTTGACTGGAGCACTTATTTACCACACAACAGTCTTGTTTGTTTTCATCTGTGTGCAAGCTCGGCTCATGTGGCCCAGCAGTTGATCTAATTATCTGTTATGTTTTAAACTAATATAGTTAGGCTTAATGGGTCCCACACAAACAACACAGGAGGGGATTACTGAACACTATAAAACAACCAAGAGAGGTAGTATATGTGACAGTGTATGAGAGTAAAAATAGGCAAACGTGCACAGATTAATGCTTAAAAAATACTACACCATGATAAAAACGTAGCCAATAAGTCAACCTTTCTGATGTAAAAGCCGTTGTCATGCTGGGAGTGATGGATGCCGTTTGGTACAGTATAAAGGGCAGGTTGGGATTTTTCCAAATCTGTCTAAATAAAACAACTAGACGCCATAAATAAGTGTACAGTTGGATGCAAAAATTAGCATCTCCTTATTTTGAAGTGGCAAAAGGAATAAAAGAAAATTGCAGCCAAAGATCAACGCCTTTTAGATTGTCCCTTTAGGGGTCACCACAGTTGAACGTGGCCTGGATCTTGATTTGTCATGAGTTTATTTTTATGCCAGATGCCCTTCTTGTCGCAACCCTCTCTTGGGTGGGATTTGATCCTGCGTCTGTCTGCATCCCAACCCTATGCTCTACCCACTGAGCCATCAGGCCCCCAAAAAGAGAGTTGCAGCCATCTGTATAATATATAGAACATTGAAAAGTTTAATTATTGCTGTCATCATCAGGACCCATGCAGCCTGATAGTGTATAGCCTGGCTCAACATCTCTGGATTTGTAAAGTGGACTACACACCACATTTATGACAAAATATCAACAAGATAAGTTGTTAAGAAGTTGTTCAATGTTACTGATTGGTTAGGTTTAACTAATGGGATGCTTTTTTAAGCCAACAATCCAAACTTTGTATGAATATTAACTGTAGTCGACCAGCTACACTACAGGCGTTCTGAATTTCAGCTCAGTGTCTCAGAACAAACTTATTTAACTGTTGATTTTTTTCCCACACATTCAAGATATATACAATAAAAACAAAGGAGCTGTGAATTGAACTAAGAATTGGTTTCAGTTGCCTAAGAGAACTGAATTAAAGGCAACATGTGGAAAAGTCATTACTAGTATGTATCTGTCTATATTGACCCAATAAAAAAACACTGACTGCATAAAAAGCTACCTTTGTGGAGCTGTAATTGTAACAGCTTGAAATCAAATGCATTGTACAGCTCAACAAATAAAAAAAAAAACCACATCTTTAGGCCCCAACACTACAATGAATGGCAGTTCTTTCCATTTAAAAGCAGTTTCTGGTCACAGTTACTCGATTTATTTTACTGTGTTATATTACCCATATCTATCTCAAAATCACTCATCTTGAGTATTTTTCTCTAGATGTTTGGTTCATAATGTATTGTTTTATGTGTTAGAGCCTCTGTAGAAATTTCAAACATCACTTGCATTTTCACCAGTTGAAATGTACATATCACTGTTAGAGACCGTTTCTTCCAGGCTACTTTCTTCAACAGAAACATGGGACAGTTTGTCATAGTTTGTCATTAGATGGGATCCAGGGTCCCTGAAGAAAAGCAGCAACACTTAAGTGGTCTGCTGATAGGTAATTTATCACAGAGGCCCCAAGACTTTTTATCACCTTAGAAGATAAATGTGTATCATCACTTAAAACTAAAACACAATTATTCTTTCATGGTAAGACGTGAAATAAAACACCCTTTCTAGGCTGTTGAATGCATGGTACAATTAAAGATCATGATTATGCTTTTCTGAGGTCTCTGTGTATGTATTTAAATTTTATACTGATCAGCTCTTTGCTGTATTTCCTAGGATTCAAGTGTCCTGTTTGCTCCAAGTCTGTGGCGTCCAGTGAAATGGAAGTTCACTTCATCATGTGTCTAAGCAAACCTCGTCTCTCCTATAATGGTAAGCAACACATTTGTCTATTTCTGTAGTTGTGTTTTTTCTTTAGATGGCAGGAGGCCTGATCTCATCCTTGGAAAGAAAAGCCAGTCTCATTACTGTGCTAGTAAACAGTGAACGGATTTTCTCCAAAGCCTTTAAACATGAATGCACTTTTCCATATTTATTGGTCTTCCCAATACTGTGCCAAGTCTCCAGTTTGTGCTGCTGTGCTGGTAAATATTCATGACAAAGTGGGTGGGTCTACAGACTGACACAAGTTGTTGAGTTCGCCCCTTCAAAAAACTAATAAATATGAATGAGAGGAAATGAGGAAAATCATAAAAATTCATGGAATGAGTTTACACAACCTGACATATTTAAACAGCCACATGTGATAAGGCAAACACAAATCAGGCAGCTCACACCCCTAATTGCAGTCATCTTGCTGTAGCATCTTTAGTTTCACAAGATGTCACTGGTACCATTTGACACCATTATGGCTGTGTCTGTGAACTACAGGTCGGATTCTGAAAGAACCAAAAAGCATAGTGCAAAGTTGAGAGTTTGATCCAAAAAAGCGACAGGAATTGGCCTTAATTTAGATGAAATCCAGTGCATTTGTCAATTTGGCTTGTTTGCTTTAAGGTGCTGAGACAGCTGTTAAAAATCTGGTGTGGACTAAAAAGGAATAAACTGTTAATCCCTTCAATTTAGGTTAAAGTTATGAATGGAAAATAATTTTTACAAGAAATATGCTCCATGCATCTCAATCTGGAGAGGTGTTGTCAAAGCCTGCTGTGACCCTGACTCATTGAACAGCACTGGCTACAATAGAGAGGCATTCACTAAATGTTTTCGAACAATTGCCTCTGTAACCAATCCGAGAATTTCAAGAATTTCAGCTTTATCAGTAGCCTATGAATGCACCTGCATATTTTTTGAGCGTACCTGAGTGTAGCAAAGGCAGGGGGATGAAGAGTGGATTTATTTCTCATGTTAGCAATGGCTTAAGTTGCTTTAAGGTAACTGAAGTAAAGAAAACATGCATAGTAAATTTAAGCTATTTTATTGAGTTGACTGTTAAAGACAGATTTGCTTTCCTAACATTTTTGTTTTTGAATATTTTATTTAACCCTTATTTATTATATATATTTATTTAATGAAGTAGATTCTTTAGAAGATTCCATTTTTCGAAGCCAGACCTACCATAAAGTTAGTCCTTTATTTGAGATGACAAACATACATAAATTAAAGTGATTTTAAGTATGATAGTGGGGATTCATCATTAATCCATGTCATGGTGAGCCTTATTTATATTGTTAGAAAAATACATCCATGAATTAAATAGTTTTGTTTCTTTAAAAATGTTTAAAATGTAATGATTTAAGCTAAGTCATTCTCTATACTCATTCAACTTAGAATTTTAGTTCAGAAAACAGCAAATCATGTTTCATACAAGAGTGGCCTAAAAATAAAACTAAATATTCTAAATTGAACTTCAAATTAACATATTAACATTAAGCCAACATGAAAACATTAGTTCACTGCATTAAATTTTGATTTGATGTTTTTCATTGTACCGAGAGCCCCTATGAACAAGGTGGTCCTGTTGCAAACATGACTAATAATCTTCTTAATCAATTTTTGCTTTTTCCCCTGCATGCTATCACACTAGCAAAGATAAATAAACACATACATTACAGTAAACAACTGCAGCCCTGTTACATATTTCCCTAAATGCAGGAATTGTGTATAGAAGGTTTTTAGCTGTCTACTTGCCGCACATTATTTCTGAGCGTTTTATTGCAATATTCCAAATTAAATGAGTTGACTGCCAAAAACCCTCCAATATCTGAGCCTTCAGCTTTTACCACATATTAGTTGGCAAAAGTCTCAGAAGCTCAGAAGATCAGAAGCTTGAGGTATAATTTTAGAACATAAACTAAAATACGTTTTAAATGAAAGCTTGGTCAGCTTTCATTTAATGTGTCATCAGACACATGGAATGTACCATCAATAACGTTGCGGATCTACGCTCAGTTTTCACTCACTGGGACTCCACGTGATGTAAAAAACCATGGTGTGTAACAGCATAATACAGTGCTGTCAGAGCCAGACATGTCTGGAATTTTTTTTCCTGTATTGATCGCCTGTGTTACTCTTTTAGCTCATCCCTCACTGTCTCTCTGTGCTGCACTGCTGTTTTTTCTTCTTGTTTTTCACCCACTAGTTGAATGATTGGATTTTGTGACTGCTAATCCGTTACTCCTTCATGTTTTGGTGGAATGATACCTGACGTTTGGAAATACAGGAAACAATCATCCAGCTGGAAACAATATAACAACATTCAAAGAAACTTATTCGATCACTGGCTAATACTTCCACTCGGATCCAGCTTGGACTGTTTTAGGATAAAATCCTTTTTAGGATATAATCCTAAAACAGTATATTAATCCTCCAGGAATTTGTTATGATTATGTTTAATTTCTGCAATTTTTCAACTTTATCCCTCTATACTGTCATTTAACCAGAGCTCCTTAGTTACTTTGTTAAAATAAAAGGATCTTCACCGCAGAAACATATGATAGGTCCACTTACATTAGAAAGACAAGAAATATTAGACTTCTGGGATTTTGTATGTAATTTGTGTGTGTCAGGAAGTCACTTTCAATATGCAGGAGACTTTTTGAACTTCTGGGATAGATTGGATCTCTCCCACAAGGTAGTTCCCTGATGTTCTGCACAAATAGAGGGTAAACACTCCATTACATAACAAAGTTGTGGTGGAAGACAAACAAAAGTTTGATACTAATTAACTACTAAAGTCTGATACTAATTAAATATTCAAATATTTTATAAATGAAAGAATTTCTTCCTACCTCATTGACCTTATTCTGCTGAGTGGCAGAATAAAACATGAGACTACGCCAGATGCATCTGACCTGCTCACTGGGTCTTAGCAGCTCAATTTTAGCATTTGATATGTTGACATGTTATCAAGAACGATACCATATTAATTTCCTTCACTGAAATGCCTCCTCATGTTTTCAATAGATATTATTGGCCCAGTACTATAAACATCCACAGCTGTCACATTAGTGGGGCTGTACCACTTTGTACTGCTGCTCATCTTCATGACATAAACTGCAGACTAAGTTGTTTTTGTTTTTTGGCAGTTAACATGAGCTTCAACATACTAAATAAATATCCAGAATTCATCTTTTTAAAAGCTAAATGATCAGTTGTTGCTGACTTGCCCTAGAGGTCCATTCAATAAACGTAATTCATGTTTATTGTTACTCTGTGGCCATAGTGATATAATAATATTGCTCCAGACACACTGTCTACCTTCGACTCTTGGCTTTATTTCCTTGTGCAGGCTGCTGTTTTAATTATGCCCTGGGTTGCTACTCCTGGTTGCTTTGGAGACACATGATTGACAGCAACCATCTTTTTATGACCACTAGCAAATATGTTGATTGACAGTTATATGTTTGACTCAAGACTGTGGATATGTAAATCTGATCTGCAGCCTGAAAGTCACCTTGTAGGGGCCTGTGTTTGTGTATCTACTGTATGCACAGTGGGAACAGTATTGTTGCCTTTCAGATGTTAATGGTACTGTACGCACACAGTCTAAATCATGTAAAGTTGTCAGAAGGAGGGAGAGGAAGGAAGTCATTTTTCGGCTCCACAAATAGATATCAACGAGGGGCACAAGGCCAGAGCAGTAAAAAGTAATGTAAGTTTCAAGCCTGCAGCTAAATTCAGGCTGAGGGAAAAGAAGATTGAATAAGAGAGACAGAGAGAGGAGAGTGAAAGTGTCTTAAGGAAGATGGGATCCAGAGTGATGGAGTACCCTGATGGCTGATAACGGACCAGAGGAGAGAGGGTAAAAGGAGAAAGGCTCGGATAATTCCTACGTTTTTCTCCAGCTGTGTCTGTCCTGTCACTCTTTATTTCCAGCAAATTACACTCTCATCCTCTCTCTGTACCTCTCTCTCCTCACTGAGCCTGTCTGTTCACTTCTGTTCCTGCTGTGTAATCTTTCTAATTTCAACATCTTTTGACTCTCTCTACCTATCTCTCACTCTCTGTTCTCTTGGGATTTTTGAGACCAACAAAACAAGGCGAGCCACAGCTTATCTCGTTTCCCAACATGCTCTGTCTATTGTCAATCACCTGGACTGTTGCACATCAGCACATCTATGAGCAAGGCCATTCTGCCTACACTTATTTGCAATGAAACAGATGCAGGAATATAATCACAGACTTGAAGACTGCATTGAATTCGTGGGGTTGAGCCTGATTTGTCATTTTTTTTGTAATATAAAGCTAAATGTTAAGATAATGGGTTTAAACGTGAAACTAAATACTTTAATAGATAATATTACAATACATGGATTTTACCTCCTTTGGTATATCCCTACCATGTAGCAGGTACCAGCAGGTGTTTTGAAGAGCATATGAATTAGTGTGCAGACTTTTTTGCTCTATTTGTGCTGTACCTGTAAGTACTACATTGCTGTTTTAATTGCAGTTATAAATGATGCTTAAGTATGTTTCAACCAAGGTTTAAATGAGTTACATTTGCAGGGGAAAAAAAAGAATAATAAAGTTTTTTGTCTAAGAACTAGGCCATTTCTCAATCTGCATTTTTCTCTGTGCTTGTGTTCTTGTGGACTTGTCAAACATTATCAGTTAAAGTCCAAGTATTGTTGCAATTCAAAATGTGCACCTAGCCGGGAATCAGAATGTATTGCAATTCTACTGCCATTCTTGGTGTAGAGTTTGAGCTAGTCTCAGGCCAGGAAACTGGATCATATATGTGGTGATTTTATCTAAATGAAGTCTTTTTTTTGCGAATTCGATCAGATTTTTTTCGACATGGTGAGAAATATTCTGTCAGACAAGGCAGTGGTTATGTCATCCGCCTGCAGCTCAGCTTTTGTAAGGATCTGACCGGTTAACCTCCACTGTCATGCTGGGGGACTATAGGCTGTCGGAATTTTATTTATTTGGAATTATTTTGCTGCCAGTTTGCCTAAAGGTAAAATGTACACATTTCATTACATAGTACAATTATCCGTGGACTATGCACAAATTCATATACAAAGTTTATGTTATATATGATATATGAACAAAACCTAACAGAAATATTTCAGTGTAAATTGAATTTAGTGTTTCTTTAATATAGGACTTCATCTATATAACCTAATCTATCTTTTGTCACAATCACTTTGCTTTTTCCTTTTCTAAAAAAAAGTTGCATTTTGTCACTGTACATCAACTACTATACAATTACACATACTGGCCACAACTTTAGGTTGTACTGTCTAATGCAGTGAAGCTTGTTTGCCTCAATGATTTTAAATAGGGTGGCCTCTTAATATGATGCACTCCAGTGCGACTCTATCAGCCACTATGACCATAATAAACAAACATAGTATTGTAAAAATTCTGACAGTTTAAACCTGAAAACTGACAAATTATAACCTTGTAAAAGTACAACCCCAATTCAAAAAAGTTGGGGCGATGTTTAAAATGTACGTAAAAACAGAATGCAATGATTTGCAAATCTCAACCCATTTTGTTCACAATAGAACATAAACAGAGACATTTTACCATTTTGTGGAAAATATTAGCACATATTGAATTTGAAGGCAGTAACAAATCTCAAAAAAGTTGGAACAGGGTGATTTTCTAGAATCTTGTCTAATTCTTGACAGATGCAGGATTCTAGCTGCTTAACATTCCTGGGCCTTTGTTACCGGATTTTTTTGTTTATTATGCATTGAAAGGTCTGGACTGCAAGCAGGCCAGTTCAGCACCCAGACTCTTCTCCTGTGAAGCCATGCTGTTGTGATGGATGCAGTATGAGGTTTAGTATTGTCTTGCTGAAATATGCAAGGCCTTCCGTGAAAGAGGCATCGTCTGAATGGGATCATATGTTGCGTTAAATCCTCTATGTGTATTTTAGCATTGATGGTGCCTTTCCACATGTGTAAACTGTGCACGCTATAGGCACTAATGCAACCCTTTACAATCAGAGATGCAGGCTTTTGCACTGCCCGGTCATAACAAGCTGGATGCTCCCTCTCCTCTTTAGTCCCCAGGACACGGTGTCCATGGTTTCCGAAAACAATTTCAAATTTTACTTCATCTGACAACAGGACAGTTTTCTATTTTGCCTCAGATCATTTTAAATGAGCTTTGGCCCAGAGAACACGGTGGCATTTCTGGATCGTTGTTACGCCCCCACCCTGAAATGGACCACGGGAAGTGGGGGCAGTAACACAAGACATCCAAAAAAAATAATAACATTGGGCAGAAAGTGAGTCATACCATTTATTTTCTGTGAGTCATGAAAAAAACAACAAAACAAAAGAGTGGGGGAGGTCAGGAGCGGGAGGTTGTGCCAACTCAAAGAAAATAATAAAAGAAAACAGCTCTTACCTGCAGCATGAGTGAGGAAACAAAAACTGAAAACAAAAGCCTGGCTGTCTAGGCTACAAACAGCTTCCATTTAAAATACAATAAGGCACCAACCTCTTAACCTAGTGTCTCTAACAAGGCATTTCATGTGTGTTGCATGTGTAAAGGGTACCCAAACTTACCTACATCCAGCATCCCACCCCATCATAATCAAAGAATACAGAGGAAAACAAGGCAACGCCCCAACAAAAAGCTCACAAAAAATGAGAGAGACCAGGCAAAGGAACTGCCTGCTTTTGTAAAAATCCTTGGCAGCAGATCAGGAAAGCCAGTGGGTGTGGACCAGTTAGGTTCAAATACACCAATCAGTGAAGCCTCAACACCTGGAATGAAGACAAGAGAAAAAAAAAGAGGCAGAGAAAACCCACAGTGCCACCTACCCTGGCACGTAACAGTAGTGTTCACATATGGCTTCTTCTTTGCATGATACAGCTTTAACTCAGATTTGTGAATTGCACAGTGAACTGGGGATCTTTAAAGTTCTCACAATTTTATATTGAGGAAGATTTTCTGAAATTGTTCCACGATTTTTAATGCTCCTTATATACCCAGTCGTGTTACTGACCTGTTGCAAATTAACTCAATTAGTTGTCAACTGCTCCTACATTGGTTTCTGATTGGCTGCAATTACTTTTCCAGCCTTTTGTTGCCCCTGTTCCAACTTTTTTGAGATGTCTTGCTGCCATCAAATTTAAAATGCGCTAATATTTCCCATGAAATGGTGTAATGCCTCAGTTTCAACACCTGCTATGTTGTTTATGTTGTATTGTGAATAAAATATGGGTTGATGAGATTTGCAAATGATTGTATTCTGTTTTTAATTACGTTTTACACATGGTCCCAACTTTTTTGGAATTGGGGTTGTAGACTTAATGGCAGAGGTGATGTATTGGATTGAATTAGATTATACAGGTGTAACTAATGTGGTGTAATCTATTATATCAGAATCCAATGCTCACTAGAGGTCTTCACAGCTCCACTCCTAGTATCCAAGACCTGACCCATAACCAAGTGAGACTAGAAGCAAATTATACTTCTGGTGTGCTATGGACCAATTATACCATGGGTCAGGCCTTTATGTCGCTATCTGAGCCATCATCAATAACTTGAATAACAGTTAACAGTTTCCCACAGGTCTTTTTTGAATTGGCCCCAGAAATTTGGACCCATACAGCCCTCAAAGGACTTTATGTAAACTGTGTTTAAAAACAGCTAAATATTTTATTTTAATAGTATTAGTTGTTGTATCTATTCTTAAAGCTAGAATATGCAAATTCTGCAAATCATGGTAGGACTGCTATGATACTCAAAGGCAAAGCACTTTGATCCTCCCATCCATTAAGCTTTTCTCAGTCCTTCACCTTGTTGAGTCCGCTGTCTCAGCTAATGCAGGAATCAGGAGCGTGCTACATAGCATGTGAGTCAGCCATAGTGACGTTTTCCAGCAGCTAATTCTGCAGTAGCTTGAAGTGTCTGTGCAAGCAGAGAAGTACAGTAGACCCTAAAGTGCACTGATTGACAGCACTGAGTTCACATCCTTGACACAAGTCTTCCCTCATTGGTTAGAAGAGTGAGTCTAGTATATCTAAAAAAGTTACATATTGTATCTTTAAGGCGTGGAAGTGCTGAAAAACCGCACAATTACTCTACTAAGGCTGAGCACGTTCAAAGACTCTGCTGACATTTTCACTGCAACAAATAGGTGAAATAACCTCACAAATGTGACACTTAAAGTTTCTTCCATAAATCCAAATGTAGTAAATCAAATGAACAAACCACAAACCAAAGGTTTTATTTGTGTCTCATTTTGCCTATTTGTTGGTACAGTGTGTGGGCCAGTTATGTGCATGAGTTTGTGTGAAGCAGGTAAGGGTTATAGGTAGCACACTGAATCCACGTGAGCTGACCACCGGATCTTTCCTGGGCTTTGACTTTGCATGATGATATTATAATTTCTCCCACTAAATTTAGCCCCTCGCAAAGAGAGTGACGGGGAGCCACAGACAGGAAGAGAAGTCAGCAGGGTGGAATGGAGGCACAGGAAGCAAATGGTGAAAGGCAGTTTTCCACTTGCAGTTCAGGTCAATGTAAGACACAGAGTACAGAAAGAGGGAGTTTAGTGCCATGATTCAGAGAAGCAAAGAATGACTCCTCTAACTCAGAATTGATGTGAAGTTGCTGGATGCCAAATATCTGTTGGCAAGTCAGCAGACGGGAGAGACAGCTGAAAGTCAAGAGGGAAACAAGGGCAGGTGAGAATAGAGCTAATGATTGAGTCTGCACAACCGGAGAGCTGGGTTACACTCATCTCCTATCCCAGTTTGTTACATACCTGAGATATGCATTGCTTCATTGTGTCTTGATATTGTACTGTACATAATTATGACTTTGGTTCTTTGGTTTTATTCTCTGCTACCTCTTTGCTTCACTTCTTTATATTATTTGTTCCAACTGAAAAATTATAGGTGCTGTATTTCTGCCTTGTTCAGCCATTTACTTTATAATGAGCAATAAAGTGAGATTTTAGTCACTCATAAACCACAGTTCTGTGTTTGTACCATCTCTGACTAGAGGCTTGGAATCAAAAGCAAGATTAGTGGAACCAGTGGTTAAAATTCAAACAAGCTCTTTACTTAAGTCCAGCATGGTTGGCATCTGTGAGTCAATCTGGATAAGCAAAAAAAAAACATTTCAGATAAGGGTCAGGTGGGCGAAATACGATGCAGCCAAAGGTCAGGATCAGGCAGGTACTAAGTAAACCTAGTAAACTCACTGCAAACTACAAACTAGACAAGTGCTAAGTTGATCTGATAATCAAATACAGCAACAAGTCAGGTTTATGTACACTAAGAGATATTAGCACAATAAACAACAGGTGTGCAGATGGGAAGGGAATTCAGGGACACAGAGGTAAAATTAGCATCTATACAATCAGAAAAATTCAATACATTTTTGGAATAGTGGCAAAAAAGTATTGCCATAATTTTTTCAAAAGACCATCGAACAAAAACAAATGTACTAATGAGTAATTTGTTTGAACTAATTTGAAAACAGCCGACATTAGTTTGGTTTCATATTTAGCTGGACAACTGGTTTTGAAAATCTCTGTTTCACTCAATCTAACAATCTATTGATTTTGTGTCTAAACCTAACCAAAATACAGTATAAACTTAGGATTATTACAGTAATCAGAAAATTTTGCATGTATTCTTAAAAAGCGCATGGACAAATTACATGTTCAGTCTTTTGATTGACAGACTGGCTTATAAAACATTATGGCTTCTGGACACCACTAACAAGTCTTTCTACGGGTTTTCTATGTTGTACAGTGTGTCACTACCTTCTGCAGTGCAATGACCTAGTTTGAGCTCTGAGAAACAGGATTTCAGGTCGCATGCTGATTCTTACTATAGCTTTAGGATCTTGGAAACCTTTATAATTATATATTATATATTATAATATATACATATTATATAACTTTACAAAATCTTATAATAAACTGTAAAATTTAGTTGGAGTCAGATTAGCTAGAAAAGGGGTTACGTGTCTCTGTGTCATCTAGGTAAAAGCTTCTCAGCTGTAGTTTAACGGTAAAAGTCCAGTACTGAACAACCTTTTTCACTTGATTAAAAAAGCTGGGGTCAGTTATTGATTCAGATTTATCCTTTATACACCCAAATAGAAACAAATCGTGTCACCTATGGACTTTATAGCCTTTTTGGCAACTGATAAAGTAAATTTTAAGCAAGACAAATAGGAAAGCTATTAGGTTTTTAAATGTCTGTTATTTAATCCTCTTATTTAATCACAGGTGCTCTGTGTTTTCAGAAGGGAGATGGGGACAGTGATTTGCAACAGAACAGGTTAGGTCAGGAGAGGTGAGCGATGTGAAGAAAGAGGGAGGGTGGAGAGCAGAGTTATGGGAGTTTGTTGGGGAACTAAGGTGATTTGTAGTCAGAACACATTGGTTAGGCTTTTAGTCCATCTCACAAAGTAACTCCTCTTCTTTTCTTCTCTATCTATCTATCTATCTATCTATCTATCTATCTATCTATCTATCTATCTATCTATCTATCTATCTATCTATCTATCTATCTATCAAGGCACAAATGAGAAGCTTTAACGAAGTATAGTTACTCAGTTATCATGCCTATAGGGAAACTGCACTGATTGTCAACTTACTTCCTATGTTTCTAGTTTGGGGAGTACATGTATGCGACATGTACAGTACATGTATGCGAATGACTTCCATGTACTAAAATAACCTGCAGCTTCTTGCTGAAAACTCCTCTAATGTCATAAACTCAAGACTTTGTTGTTGTTTGTTTGTTTGTTTGTTTTTGTCTTTTTGTCTTATCCCGTGAGTTCAGGGTCACCACAGCAGATCATTGTCCGCATGTTGAATTGGCACAGTTATTACGCTGGATGTCCTTCCTGACACAACCCTCCCCAATTTCTACCGGCCTTGGATCGGCACTGCCCAGCTGGGGAGGGAAATGGGCTGTTAGGGTTTCAGTGTCTTGCCTAGAGACACTTCGACATATAGCTAGGGCCAGGGATCGAACTGCCCCCTGTCATAAACTCCAGACGATGGATGTAAATTAATAATTTACTCCACAATAACTTTACAGAACCTAAAACCAAAATTGAATCTTGTTTTTTTATTGCTTGTCAGTCTGCAGCCTAAATTGCCTTCTGTCTCTGTGCTGTAGACCTCTATTGTTGTCCAAAAACTATACAAACCACATCAGTCAGACACAACACTTAACCACTGGGTCGCATGTTTCTTCATTCCAAAATGTGTGGTCTGCATAAACATTGTCCAAATTTATGTAAATTGCAATAACTCGACAAGATCTCACCGAAGAGCAGTTGACCACCCATGTTACTAGGAAATACCAATTTAGTGCATGTGGGGCAATATTTGTTAAAAATATGGCAACCAAAAATTTCTAAAATTATCCTTAAGAAGGATGTTTTATATCACTTACATGTTAATCTTAAATTACAATCGTCTTTTAAATGTTTAACAGCTGCAGTACTATTTTACTGATATAATCTCTCAGTTCTAGAGAACTCCTTTGTTTATTGTGATATTGCGTACTCTTACGATTTACTTCAACATTTAGTGGTTTAGTCATTCGTGTGATGAACCCACTGAGAAATAATCCTTTCACTCTGCAGTTTCCCTCAACTCTACTGAGCTTTGTGGTGTCTTTAATCTTGTTGCCGCTTTAATGTTTGGCTCATTTCCACAGCTTTTAGCTGCATTAAAGGATGCCTTTTGAACTTGCTTCTTTTGGTTGTAGTTTGGGTAGTACGTGTACATAAATGCTGTTAAACTTCCCACTGAATTCCATATATCAAAATATCTCGCTGCTTCTGACATCACTTGAATGGAACCTTCATTAAAATAAGTTTCTTTTTCTTGTTATTATAAATGTGTTTTCTAAACTGTAGGTGAAAAAGAGTTTAGTTTTATTTTACAAGATGCGTGAACATCTTTAATATAAAGGATATATGGTTACAAAAATAAAATAAAAGCTGGCAATGTGCCTTTGTGCTCGTAGATCCTGTTGGACAGCATGTAGACCATTTAAGACTTTACAGTGCCGATATTAATTTCCCTAAGTATATAGGTGGAAATAAAAATAGCCAGTGTTGAATTTAAGCATGCTGGACAATCATATTTTATTGTTCTGGAAACAGACTTAAGGCTCCTAATTCATTATGAAAATCTTCCAACCACTACATCAAATGTGTGCACTGAACCAATTTCCAATCCTATGTTTGATATGCTGTCTGAGTCTGAAATTGTTGTTTTTGGTACATACTAATATGCATTCTCCTCTTTGTGGCAGTGATTCACAAAGTGTGTGTGTGTGTGTGTTTGTGCGTGCGCGTGCATGTGTGTGTCTGTGTGCTTGACACCTTAGATGATGTGTTGACGAGGGATGCCGGTGAGTGTGTGATCTGTCTAGAAGAACTGCAGCAAGGGGACACCATAGCCAGACTGCCGTGCCTCTGCATCTACCACAAAAGGTGACATATACACACACACACACACACACGCACGCACACATACACACACACACCCAAAGATTTGAATCACTGCCTGTATTATAATTTTGCACTTCTTGTAATTAAATCCTCTCACTGGACAGTACTGCTTGCCTATGATGTAAAGGTTACTCATACAGTGTGTTACTCATATGCCACAGGATAATAAAGGTGTGGCAGGTAGCATTTCCAAAGAATATTGTGCCACGGTAACTTTGATAGAATGGTGTAATTAGTATAAGCAAATGAGCAGGCTGAAGATGATTGAAGCAGCACAGTGTTTATCAAAGGTGTAATTGCGTAATGTGTATTACTGTATATATTTTCCATCTGACCATATTTATTAGCTAGTGACAAACATAAACATATTAAGATAAGTTTATTTTAGGCTTTTATCTACAAAAACACAACATTGGAGGCTCCCAGTCGAAAACAAACGTATTGATTATTATAATTGATACACACAACAACTTTAATCATAAACTTATCAATAAAAACTATAAAATAAGTCCACCGTTTTGCAGTGCATTTGCACACACAGTTACTCAGTACTGTTCTTGATAAAATTAATTAAAAGCATAATTTAGGATATTAAAATCTAGGACTTCCACACTTCTGGTTTTATTAATTTATTTAAAGTTTGAAATAACATCTTTCAAGTGTTTTTCTGTATGTGAAGGATTGTTCAATCAAAATGACACAGCAAACGTTCATCACACATTTCCAAACATTCAGCCAATCATAATGTGTGACATCAGCTGTAAGCGCAGGACCCTGAGCCAATGTGGAGGACCGAGCTGATATGGTACCTGAAGCGGCACTCACAACTATGTTCACACTTATTGTTGCCAGAAATGGAGCTTGACTGTGATCCTCCATAGGAAGCATGCTGTGGCCATTATGCTTTGCCTCAAAGTGCTTCAGATGAAAGACGTACAAGAGGTCAATTATTGATGTTTTAAATGTAAAAAATGTAATTATAAATTGTAGAAGAAATTGATTAGAACATTACTGGAACATTTTCTGTGATAGTTATATCAAGTTTTACTGTAATCCCTCAGATTTAAGTATTAATTCAATTCTATTCAATTCAACTTTATTTATATAGCACCAAGTCACAACTAATTATTAATAATAGTTTATCAGTTTAATTAAATGCAGCACTGTAGTTTGCACCTTTATTCGGTATAAGTTATAAGTTATAAGCTTTTTGTCAAGTTTTACTATGGCAAAGAAACAGACACTTTTTTATATTATACTAAAGCTGTGTCAACACAATCGTTTGAAGTAGCATCTTTTGAAGTAAAAAAGTGAAAAAAACAACACTAAAGAAATAAGAATAAATGATTAAAAACAACCATACAAACAATAACCTATTGTAACTGTTACTATAACATTTATACTTAGTAATATGCTGATCAATGGACATAGGGAAACACTGGCATAAAAATAGGCCAATCGCAGGGATTAAGAGTATTGACAGCAGGTAAATACTACACTGGCCTGCTTACTAGTCAATTCATAGATATGTCCCTTAAAAGCTTAAACTACCTTGAAGCCTTGGTCCACCATGTTCATGTATTGACTGACAGTCATAACCCCCCCTCCCCCCATTACGATAAAAAAACACTAGTAGTACCAATTTGCTTACAATAATATAATGTACTGCTATACTAAAACTGTTTTTCAAAATTAATTCTTCTATTCATATAACCATAGTTTAACTATAATAACATTTTGAATGCAGAATTTGTGTTCTTCCATTACCACACACATTTACTAACAGAACTGCTGTATGATGTTAAATGATTCCATAAAACATAGAGAAAGTGTGAAATGTTATGAGCTTTATTAAAATAAAGTGCATGTGAGTGTGTTGTAACACTGCTGTTATTTCCCCTTTGGGTTTCAATTATATTTTGTATATCGTGTATGTTCTACTAATGTGGGAGTATATGGATTTTTTCCAACATGCCTACGTGTTACTTTAGCAACAATCCTCTATAGTACTGAATCCATTAAAACTTCATTATAATTCTTTTGTATTTGTAGAATCTCCTTTGCTTCATTCTTTAGTAATTTGTGTAATTTTAATATTAATATAATGTTTAATATTGACTGATTGTACAGAATAACACGTGTGTGTATTTACAGGTGTATAGACACATGGTTTGAGATCAATCGGTCCTGCCCTGAACACCCCTCGGACTGATTGACCACAAGGCCCACTATGAATACTGTTCGAGGTGAGCACATTTGAAAATAATGGATTTGATATCGTTGACTGGATATAAATTCACTGTAGAAATGATATTGCTGCGGTAGGGAAGCTTTTAAATACAACCAGAAATTATATTAATTTGAATATAGATATGTTTTGAGTATTAGAATTACCATTAGGATAACTAATATAATAGTAGTAGTATTTTAACAATACTTTAACTAAGCTAAATCTCCGGCCATGTGAGTAAAACTGTGAAGCTGCATGCTAATGTTAGCTCAGCATGGCCGCTCTGAGCAGTCCGTAGCAACACAGTAAAATTCTTCACTACAAGTACTACTTCAAATCTTTTATTCCAGTAAAGGTACAAAACGGATTGTCTACTGCTTATACTGTACAAAAGTACAAAATACTCCACTGCAAAAACAATGTATTAAAAAATTATGTTAATGTAAATTATGTTAATTATGCAAAATGTGCACAGTAAATACTAAAAAGGGGTCAGTTGCTACTATTGGTAAAGGTGGAGCTGATTTTATCCACTTTTGTGCTGACAGATTGTTAACCTATAATGATACATGAGCATTTATTAGTTTATAATATTTTTATTACAAAAAAACAAATTTAGTATTTTAAATAAAGTTTGTTAATTTTGTGATAGATCAGTGGCTGTCATTGCTTACCACATTGGGTACCCTCTGAGCAATGCTTAAATATTTTCAGGGTTAATTTTAGCTCATTCTTCATGACATAGTCATGGGCCAAGTCTACCAGATTGCCATGAGCTGTTCTTCTGTCTTCAATCTATCCACATGTTTTCAATAATTTTTAAGCCTGGAGCCCAGGAAGGCCATGGTAAAAAAAATCACCTTATTCTATTATAATTTTGTATACACACCTTGATCAATTTTGATACTTGTTAAGATAGGAACATTTGTACGAACTAAATGTCCAATAAATATTATGTTGACTAAAAAATAATACCCTTTGTTTTACTCATTTAGCCATTTTAACATGAGGAGATGCAAACTTTTTCACTTAACTGTGGCTAATAAGCACTTAACAAAATGAATCTCAGTTTTGCACATTTATTTTCATAGCTACAAGTTAAAAACATTTTAAATTTGTTCTGATGATGACTCTTTATTAAAAACCAGATGTTCAGCAAAGACATTAGGTTTTAACCCTGAGTTGTTGAGACATTTCACATTTCACTCTCATTGACAAAAATGTCAAAGCACTGGTGTTGGGGATCACAAAACTCATAAACTTTGTCCTCTGGGCACCATAAATGTCTGTACCAGATTCCACTACTTATTATAGATATCAGTCTGGACCAAAGTGTAGGACAGACTGAGCAAAAGACATTGCATCATAGAATTGTAAGTATGACAGAATGTTGCAACAATTAGAGAAAAAGGCCATTTTTAGTATTTTTAACAAGTCTCACACATGGAATAATACCAGCAATGACTTGTTTCTACTCAACATGATGTCCAACACAACCTAATTTTCTCATTCCCATTTAAAAAGCCTAAACTGTAAAACTAAGACTTTGACTCACTTTGACTTCTTTAATGCCATTACAGTTATGCATTTTTTCATTTCCTTGTCTGTCTTGTCTCTGCTCCACTCTTCCTTCTCTGTGTCTCCAGGACATCTCCTGGTCCTTCCATATCTGGACTTGCGCAACCAAATCTGATGAAACAATCAAACAGATCAACACATACTTATTCTGACAGAATCCATCATCCTAACCAAGATAATTATTACTCCTGAACTGAACCAAAAAAAAAAAGACTCTCAAACCATTGTACATTAGAGGGTGCCATTTTATGTCTGCTGAAGAGACTGGTTACACACTCTCTCCTTCCTTCCCCTCCCATGTGCAGTTCTACAGAGTCCCTTAAAGGGCTTCATCGGGCCTCAACTGCCCTTTCAGCTCAGCCATGGCCAGTTGCCTCCCTGACATGTTCAGGTCCTTGCAGGTCTCCAACAGCTTGTATCTGAATCCCTGCCTGTCAGTCATTCGTATCCAGCTCTCCTAAGGCCTTAACTGTGGAGAAGGGAAGAAGCAGAGCAGGGGAGGGGACTGGACAAAGAAGGAAGGAAAAGAAGAAGAAAATGACGGGAAGGACGAAGAGGACAAAACAAACAAATGGATTGTTGACTTGCTTGTACAAATATGCGGTGGTCCTCTCATCTCATTACAGGACTCTGACTCAGTGACGTCCTCTCATGACAGACTGGATCCCGGTGTGCTTCTTTATCATACTTCCTGCCTCAGTTCACCATCCTCACCAGTTTGAATCAAAAAAGTGGAATAATCCCCAAAAAGCTTCTTAGATCTAGTTTGTGCACACCTGGGCAGGCAGGGAGGGACAGGGGTGAGTGAAAAGAAAAAGACAACCCTGGGATGTCAGCTACTCTTGTATGTCAGGGTGGAGAGGCACTGTTCAGTACATAGAGGGGGACTTGGGGGGGGGGCGTTGGAGAGAAGCAGTGATAGCATGCTCAGTTCTGGCTGGGAGGGAGGAAGGGGCCAGCAATGTAGTTTACGCTCCTAGTGCGTGTGTGTTTGGGATGCCCCAGGCTTCACCCGCTATGTGTATGTAGATGACAACAGCTTCTGCTGAAGCCTATGGGTGTGTGTGTGTGTGTGTATTTGAGACAGCGTGAATGGTCAGTGTATAAGGCCTGACTGGGACAGTGCTGTGTGTGCCTGTGTATTGAAATGTTTACAGTCTAGATATCCATGTTCCCTGTGTGTGTGTGTGTGTGTGTGTGTGTATGTGTGTGTGTGTGTGTGTGTGAGAGAGACTGGCAGTCCTCCCTTTACTTTGCTGATGTTTACAGCTACAGAGAAGCAACATGACATATTGTAAATTAAACAGGTAACCTCTCTTCTTTCTTTTTAGATCTGCCAGATTTTTTCGTGTGATCACGATTAGTAAAATTCTCGTAAGAGGCTTGAGTGTGAGAGATTGTGTGTGTGTGTGTGTGTGTGTCCGTGCGTATGACTGTTCGCGCATGTGCGTTTTTGAGTGTGTGATTCATGCTACTGTCGGTTCCCCCATGTTGTGTTTCTGCTAGAGTAGGTCTGAATGACTTCGACAGGAGACGTGAGCCACTCAGACCTGGAAAAAAGGACTCTGAATTCCCACTGTGGGTCCACTGAATGTGGCTTATTTATTCATTTGTTCATATTTAACAATATTTGTTTAATATTCCAACTATGTGGGGTGTTACTCACTCTTCAGAATGCCAAGAGGTGATGTATGAAGACTACTACAAATCAACATACAGACAAACTGCATTTACAAAGCTATTGTAAACAAATGGTGGAATAAATTGTGCTAGATGACAGAACCTATTTTGAACCTTCATTCTGTGACCCAGATACAACTTACTGTACACAGCAGAGCAGCACCAAGGTTTCCGATCAGATATATTAATCCTGAGATTATTGTTAGCCAATGGACGTGCAGCAAATTATTATACATAGCTGTAAAAAGTATTTAACATCCTCTTGATTTCATCTTCTCTCTCTTTGTGTGTATCTCACATATAACAGTTTCAGATCCTCAATCAAAATCTAACACACAACAAAGGCAACCTGAGCAAACACAACTCATCACAAATACATGACAAGCTGCTTTTTTGGTCAAAAAATTGAAGTGTAGATATTTTTCCCCAACAGTTCCTCTGTACACTTCATGATAAATAGTCACAACAAACCTAGATGGTGTTGACTTTTGAAGGTATAAGTTACTGAAGTTCTTAAGTAAAACATTCATGGTTGGTGAAGCTGCCACTTTTGTGCTTTTATACCTGGGAATTTATGGCTCCATGCTCCCTTTTTTTATGTGTTACTACCAAGAAGTATAAAATTTAACACAATTTAATCGAGTCAACTCCCAAAGGGACCTCTGTGGTGCTTTGAAGCTGACAGGAAAACTGCCTAAGATGTGACAGGTTGGGAGTTACACTTGATGAATGTTAAAATCAGCTCAATTCGTTGTGGGGACCTTTATCACCTTTTCATAAAGCATAGTGCATAACGAGGCTTTATAAAGATTGCAAAGACAAATGTAAAGGCATGCTGTATAGGCACCAATAAAGATGAAAATTGTTTGGGCATGAAAATTTAATGTGAAATGAGTCCTCATAGGGACAAATCTATTGGGAAGCATTACCCAACTCTAGAGTTCCCCTCAGCTTTACAGAATGTGGTTTTTGTGTTCCCACCTTTATTTCTGCTCTGATAAAGCTTTAGGTGATTAAGCTCTGATGAAACTTTCATAACCTACCTGTCGGGCACCGAACAGCAGCCAGACACTGTTAGTGACTATAACTGTTGAACAGAGGGACCCATTCAGTGGTTAGAGATGTTAAAGGTGCACTTTTCCTCATTTTTCTATTAATATCATGTCACTAAAGTTAACATGCAGTACTGCACATGCCTCTAATTTCTAAAAAACTTACCTTCTAACACGTAGTAATAACAAGAAAACCAATTTATTTAAGAAGAATAAAATTTATAAAATGACTTAAAGCTCAGTGATACTGCGGTTTAGTTTTCAAATACAAAACGATTACATCCAATTTTTCTTGCTTTCTTCTACAACGACCTTGCTGTCTGCTGGTCCATAGCACTAACTTCAGTCTGGGGACATTAACAATGCAGATGAAAGTGGGGACTGCAGAGCTGAGAATAACATTTTTGTGAATGACATGCAATCACCCAGAGAGAAGATTTCCATTAGACGGGACAGTGTTGGGATGGTTACTTGTCAAAAGTAATTTAATACTTAATACTTGTGACTGTTACAAAAATGAATAAGTTAGGTAAAAATATTATTCTCAAAAGAACTTATTACTTTTAAGTTACTTTTGTGTTATTTTCACAAAACATCCCCATAAATGAACATTTGGACTATGGACCACCAGTTACCAAAATACTTTAAATATACAGTCAAATATTACCTACATATCTCTACAACATTTCTCATGCTCCTCATAACAGGTCCATTGCTCTAACACAGACAACCCAAACATTCAAGCATGCTACTCGCGTATCCTACTGACAACAGGGATTCAGCTCCAACTTCTACTGCTCTGCACCTTCCTTTTGCCGACTACCTGTGTATCATCAGAGTCTCTGTGATTGTTACATGTGAGTGGAGCAGAAAATGCACAAAACATTTCAGGGGAGATTCAGTTTGTCCAGATTACATTTATTGCCTTTAGTTATATATAAAAATCACACTATGGTATCACAACAATTACTATAAAATTACTAAACTGATGAGGTAATGCGTTATATTACTGAGTTACTGTGAAAAGTACAATATTACAGAGGAGTGCACGTTACACTAAGGAGAGGTTAGTGAATCTAACTAACCTAAAAGAGCGTGAATATTGGACTTCTAGTCATTAGACTGCTAGAAATAAACAAATGAACCCAAATGAATCCTAAAATGTTTCTGTGAAAACTGAACTGTTTTCTAACCTTTGCATAAAATCTTAAATAACATAATAAATCTTTAAAAGTTATAGTTTGTTCCACTGCCAACAATATTATTGTAGCTTTAAAAAATAGAAAACAATTAGCAATAGAATGTCTGAAGGCCTTGGCTACAAAGGTCACAACAACTACTGCAGCTGTCTACAAATAAAAAATTTTTCTCGGTATGGTCACCAGACTTTTTCCCCACATTTTATGACATCAAAGCATATTAAAGCACTTGTGATCATGATGTGGTTTTGATGCCTTGTGAGCACGGCTTGAAACAAAGTGCTGCAAGCCTTTTAGTACTAAGGTCATCCGTGTTTCTTATTAGGTTAATGACACACAGAGGGTTTGAGACAGAGAGCATTGTTAACTGCAGCAAAGATCAGTATCTTGGTGAGTAAGAGTCAGCCATAAAAGGCCAAATAAAACTGATAATTGCCTATTTGTGTTGCACAATGATGCCACTGTATAATGGCCTTCAGCTAATTAAGCGGATGAGCTCTCTGGTAAATGAGTTCTGGTTTGCAGGATGAAAATATCCAGTGAGTCTCTCAGATTTTTGACAGTAGTTCCACTGTAGTACCTGCACTCTCAGCTCAGACACACTGCTCCAAAAAACATTACCTTAGTTTACTATGGCTTTTTTTTTTGTTCATTTGATTGCTATAAGTTAATGACTAATTTTGCTTGGTGGGGATGTGAGTGGCGCTGTAGTTTGGGGGTGATGACTTCTTTGTGCAAACTCTGGGTGAGTATTAATAATGGCATATCCTCTCCGACCAACCGTAGCCCAATTTCGGACATTGTTAACCCGATCCGTTATGGAAGTCCGATTGGGTTTTTAATTTGCCACGTGTTTACCTCGGATGCCCTTTTTGACACAACCGTCTGCATTTATCCAGACTAGATAAGACGCTGGCTTGTGCCCCCTTGTGGTTGCATTAAGTAATAATAATGGTAGATAATCTATAATATCATGAATGTCAGAAAGATGGACGCACTCTCAGAGCCAAATTGTTAAGTTGCATGCCTGGGTTTGAATCCAGCCAGGGACCTTGGTTACATGTCATACCTTTTGTCTTCCCTTATGTTTTATATCTGCTCTCCATTTCACTTCATAAAATAAAGCACAAAGATGCCCCAAATATCTTTATATAAAATAAAGTAAAAATGGCTCACATCTCCTTCTTAGCTTTGTCAACTGGAGGTCTTCTGACAGACTACAGTAGGATTTAACGTTTCACTGAATTCATTTGTCATTTACCAACTCATAAAGGTGATCAGGACAATTGAGGGGGGGATAGGGCAAAAATAGATGCATGTAGCATCCAAATTTCCTTTGCTTTCTTTTTCCATTTTAAGTTGATGGCTATTTAAGATTGAGTATCCAGCCTTTGAAGTACTTGCCATAATTGCATTCTGTTTTGTGTTATTATAAGTAATATTAGTATTAGTATACATATTAAGATACTATAATTATTTTTTATAACTACTACAAATAGTACAAAAGAGGTCCTAAAATTTCTCATAGTAACACTATGACCTCTAATGGCTAAATTTGTAACTGCAATTGACTATTTATGGGGAAAACGTATTTTTAAATGTGTTATTAATTTCAGTTTGAGACTAGCATACTACCATGTTACACCTCATTAATGGAGTATATTGTGTTTGAAATGAATATAAACGTTATTTTTAGCTTGTAAAAATAACCACAAAACTTTCAAAGTTCGAAGAACGCAACAAAAGTGCAACAACTAAAGTTGAGAGCATAGGAAAAAGAACTATCAGCTGTGTACATTAAATAATTCTTGATTCGGTTTGATTAAGATTTGATCGATTGCTTTGGTCTAGCCCCAGACCTTCAAGCATTTCTCTGATTGGTCCACACGTCATGGCGCCAAAATAGCAAAGAGAAAAATACTGTAAACATAACAGAAGAAGCGTCCGCTCAAGAGTAGAGTACATTTGTTTGGTATTTTGGAGGTTTTTTTTGTGTTTTATTCAGACAAATGGATACACATTCGTATCTTCCTGTGCAGCCCGGAGTGGGGAAGGAGGAGAATTTCCTGTCTCTCGATGATATTTTGCTGTCTCATGAAAGACTTCCCGTCCGGACAGAGTGCACTTTCCCCCGGCTTGGATTCCTGGAGAAGTCGAGTGACACGCAGGACATACCGGAGGTCGGTAACGTTATGGTCGGAAAATGGTTTAAACGCAGTGTCAGATAAATTTTTGTGAATATTTATATCTTAAGGTAACTCTCTAGCACTTGTAACTCAAAAGGAGCACAGTCTATTTTTGTTGCGTAAAGAAACGTAATGTTAACCAAACGTCTTCCGTTTACTCTTTACTGTGTCCTCGTAGAGACGGATGCGGAAAGAATAGTACCATTGAAAATAAACACAATTAATAGTATATGAAATTATTTTGTGACACGTATTTGTATTTAGAGAAAGATAGGAGACATGTTAGAATCGGACAAAGCTGC
Organism: Channa argus; assembly: GCF_033026475.1. Lineage (NCBI taxonomy): Eukaryota > Metazoa > Chordata > Actinopteri > Anabantiformes > Channidae > Channa > Channa argus. The sequence continues at coordinate 26,801,766 of NC_090200.1, forward strand.
TTCATTTTCAGGAACTTTCTCATTGTTATGGTTTACATGGACCCATGAGTTGTGTCATTGTAGTTCAGTTTTTAAAAGAACATTTAAATCAGTGTTACTTATGTGGCAGATGTTGGTTTGAAAGCTCTTCATCTACAATTAGCATTAGAATGTACATTACCTGTACGTTTCCTGTACGTCAGGGTCTGAAGATGGAGCTGCCTCTATGGCTCTCCAAAGGTCTGTATGAGAGGAAGAGGAGGGTCCTGTCTGTTGAGCTCCCCAAGGTGTATAGAGAGGGCTGGAGGACCGTGTTCAATGCTGACCCTAAGGTGGTGGACCTGCATAAGATGGGGCCCTACTACTATGGCCTGGGATCCCAGATGCTACACTTTGACAGCCCAGAAAACCCAGATATTGCACAGACACTGCTGCAGGTGAGCAACACGCACAAACAGAAACACAGATGAATTCATCAAAAGTAGCAAGAAGTGTTTATACTTGTGTAGAACAGTTTATCGTAGTATCTAGGTCTACAGTTGACAAGTATCAAAACATAATTATTAAGTCAGAAAGGGGCTCTTGTTACTCATGACATTTCTGCTGATTTCTTTCCTTCATTAAGGACACAGCAGGTCTCTGTATATATGTTAATGGATTTCTGAACACAGCATGTAGCTGGGAGGCGAGACAAACCTACAAGGAGAAGAAAAGGACACACACTTATGATAGTGCAACATTTAAGAATGAACACAAGATTAATTTTGCACCCATTTTAGTTTTGTTCAGCTAAAGTCTGTGCTTAACTGTTCTGATCCCTTTTCACTGCCACATGTGTAGAAAAACACAGAGTATGTAATAATATTAACTTTTATAGACATCACTGCACTACTCTACAACAGCCCATTTAGAGTCAGTGTCAGTCTCTATGTAAGACTTGCTTGTGAGTAGAAGTTTGTGATGCACACCTGGTTCCTTTTTGGATGTAGTTTCAAGTTGCAAAAATATGTTAAGCACCACAACCAAAGTTGAGCTTTGCAAAAGAAAAAAATGATGATGCATAAAAACATATGATAACTCAGTGTAAAAGTCTACTGCATGTCTTGTGACAGATGCATTGGATTTGTCTAGATAAACATTGCCCAAAATACGATACATTGTCTTATACAAGGCAAGTAACATTTCCCTGAATTAATTCAAACAGACCTGCATTGTCAATTAGTTATGTTTTATTTAATCAGGAAACCTCTTTAAAGATAACCGGTCATTTTCTAAATTAATCATATTGTCCATAATTATCAACATTCATTTGTGCATTAGAGCTCCATTGTTTAATTAGAACTGGACTGACAACATATTATTCAGTGGATTTATATTACCATTAAAAGCTGTGATTCTGTTTAGCATCAGTACTCAGTGTTAAAATATGTTCATATATGTCATAGGTTTTCCTGCAAGGACAAACAGTAAAATAGGCCGAGCCTAAAGCTTAGATTTCATTCAGAGTGAGCTTTTTAGCTGATATGTTAAAATCTGCAAAAAGTCGGGAAACCCTATTAAACCACAAAAGTATATCATCATCCTTATATTTTTCTTCTTTTTTTTATCATTATCATTATCACTGTTATTATAATTAACATGTTTACTTTCAAATACATATTTTTCTTCATTAGGTGAACCTCCAACAACTTAACATTCTTTGTTATTACCCCCCAAAACACTTCAGGGACAGAAATGTTCATTGTTTTCAGTCCAGTTTCCAGTATTTCTAACAGCTCACCCTCTGTCTTTTAAACGTTGACTCTGATAAGGCCTCAAGAAGAAATCACAGTAAGCACTAAGTGTTGTAGTCTATACTCAAAGCTAGTCAGAGTAAATCTGTATATAACACATGGAATGTCTGCAATAAAATGTTATTTAACCCATTACAGCTAGGGGGTGCAATCAGATCAGAATCCATATTAGAATTCTGGGTGTTTGGTGCAGCTGTTACAAGGCAGATTAAAACTAATCTTATTGTCTGATATACAGATACATGTTTGTTGTTGTTTCTGGTGTGGATGGTCCAAAACTACTGTGTTTGTAACTACCAAGAATCAAAGAGTGAGGGAAAACACAGGTTGTCATTAAGCCTTGGTTGGCCTGCGTTCAGTAATGTGTACTGCAGGCAGCATGTTTAAACATAAGAAACCGAAATATACAGGTGTATAATCTATGGCCAGGCTTTAGAAATCAGTAACATAGCAGAGGCTGGAAATTTCACTCTTATGTTTTTTCCAATATTTGTAAGATAATGTTTTGAAAATGTTTCTGCCATCTAACATGAAATTGTACATATCTGAAGACATAAAATATATCCAAGGTTCTTCATATTGTTGTGTACCCAGACATTTATCGGTCGGTTCAGACGGACCATGGATTCATCCCAAAATGCCTACAACGAGGACACATCCATGCTGGTGGAGCGTCTGGACTGTCTGGAGAAGGTTCTGTTCAGGTCCGGCCAAATTGGACTCCACAGCTTCCAGAGCTGGGAGAAGGGTCAGGCCTCACAACTCACCGCCTCCAGTCTGGTTCTCAACTACCGGAAGAGAAAGATCAATGAAATGCAGCCTTGACATGCAGCTGCAGTTAACACACCAAACACAGGTCCTACTTTGGTCAGGACTTCAATGCATGGCAGTAAAAGTTGACTCTCAGACTAAGTTGAGTTTTTTTTGCTCATGGACAAATTTAACAGCAGAGCCGTGGGCAATTGCTGTATAGTGTTTTCCATCCATTATCACATGCTTTGACATTGATGGTGTAAAAACTGACTTATGACAAAGTTGATTTGTGATGCACATGTAGTTGATTTATAATATGAATATTGACTCCTTGTCATTTTGGATTGTTTTTATCATATAGCAAGTAAAGATTCCCAACATGTGCTGGTTATGGTTTTAAAATTACAAAACGTTTGCTTTCTCTTAGGGCTGTCAATGTTAATGCAATAGTAACGCATCAACAGAAATTCCTTTTAACGCCACTAATTTATTAGCTGCCGCTAACACAGGTTCGGTTGTTATGACTCTTTGGCTCACTGGTACATTGCTTGTGTGCGATAGATACTAAAAAAGATCAGTGAGTGATGGTGACTGATTTCTATTTTTGTTTTAAATGTAAGATAGTGAATATATGAGGATTTTTTTCATTTTATTTTATGTAGCTACTAAATAGATATTAAGTCTGTGAGTTTGCTGTTATAGGAATTATTTAATCAATTTTCACTCAGTTGTCAGATCAGTAGGAACCGCAAGTTAGTACCCTCACTTTCCACTCTTATGTTGATAAACGTATAAAAACCTGGAACAATGTCTTGGAAAAACTTGGAAAATTATAGCAAATAATGGTCAGATAAAATGTGTGATAATTTGCAGTTAACTATGGGCAGCCATGCGATTAATCACAATAAAAAATAAATTGGTAGCCCTACTTTTTCTATTTTCTATCATTACAGATACAAAGTGTAGCAGTAAAATGTCTATTTGGACACTGTGTTCAGTCTATTCCCACAGTGTAACTTCTTCACTGAAACCCGCATACACTTCCTTACCATCGTCTTAACTGAATTCAAACACAATGCAGCAGATGGGTAGATGATTCAAAGTGCCAAAGCAACACGATCAAATGTGATATGGGGAAAACTGTGTGTTGAGGTCCACTTGTAAGAGATAACAGGCTTGGTCTTTTTTTTACCTCTCCAGGGTCTGTGATGTCTTTACTAGGAAAGGAAATGTTTTTATTACCAATTCTAAATCTAAACTTTTATACTACATGACCACTACTTTTCCCATATGGTAACAAAGTGTGGAGGTATTTTTCAAATCAGTAATGAAGTGAATGACTCCAATCAACAAAAAAGCTAAACACTGCATTGATGCCAGTGACCAGCAAAATTAATTATTTATATGTGACTTAATAATGCTACAATATGCAAATTAATGTTACAACATATTTTCACCATTTTCAAACCACTTTACATTGCTTTTCATTAGCACTGGAATAAGTTGCACATTATAGCTTTAAAATAGTGCAACCAGTGTCAGGGGTGTTTAATGTCCCGCTCCTCTGGTTCAAAACTGTACGTTGAGGTGTCCTCAAAGGGGCGGCTGTAGCTCAGTTGGTAAGGCAGTGTCTCTGGGCAAGTCACTGAACCCCCAACAGCCCTTTCTCATCCCAAGCGAAAAAAAAGAGGGGTCCTCAAGCAAGACAGTCAACCCCAATCTTCAAATGTGTGTTAATGTCCCAGTACCTCTCTGAAAATATTTTGCACATACACGCACTGGCCACTACATCTGTACAATTCAATGCAACCTAATAAAGCACCTCTGGCATTAATTATATTATTATTTAATATTATAATTATAATGTTTAATGCAACCACAAGGGGGCACAAGCCAGTGTCTTCTTGTGCCAGTCCCAAGTTTGGATAAATGCAGAGGGTTGTGGCAGGAAGGGCATCCGACGTAAAACACATGCCAAATCAAACATGCGAATCGTGACAAAGACTCCCATACCGGATCGGTCGGGGCCCGGGTTAACAACGACCGCCACCGGTGCTGTTGACCTACAGGGCACCGGTGGAAATTGGACTACTGTTGGTCGAAGACGAAGAAGAAGAGGAGGAAGGTGTGTTCGTAGGCAGAGAGAGAAGAGGAAAGCTAAGAATGTAGGACTGACAGTAGGGACTTTGAATGTTGGTACTATTACAGGGAAGGCTAGGGAGTTGATCGACATGATGCAGAGAAGGAAGGTGGACATACTGTGTGTCCAGGAGACCAGGTGGAAAGGTAGCAAGGCTAGAAGCTTAGGAGCAGGGTTTAAGTTGTTTTACCATGGGTCAGATAGGAAGAGAAATGGAGTAGGAGTTATACTGAAAGAGGATTTTGTGAGGAATGTTCTAGAGGTGAAAAGAGTATCAGACAGGTTGATGAGTCTGAAGCTGGAAGTTGAAGGGCTGATGTTCAATGTTGTGAGTGGTTATGCCCCACAGGTAGGATGTGAGTTAGAAGAGAAGGAGAAATTCTGGAGTGAGTTAGATGAAGTGATGCAGAGCATCCCCAGAGGTGAGAGAGTTGTCATTGGTGCAGATTTCAATGGGCATGTAGGTGAAGGGAACAGAGGTGATGAGACTGTTATGGGCAGGTTTGGTGTTCAGGACAGGAACGCAGAAGGTCAGATGGTGGTTGACTTTGCAAAGAGGATGGAAATGGCTGTAGTAAACACTTTCTTTCAGAAGAGGCATGAACATAGGGTGACGTACAAGAGCGGAGGGAGAAGCACTCAGGTAGACTACATCTTGTGTAGACGTTGTAATCTGAAAGAGATCAGTGACTGTAAAGTATTGGTAGGGGAGAGTGTAGCAAGACAACACAGGATGGTGGTGTGTAAAATGATGCTGGTGGTGAGGAAGATAAGGAGGACTAAGGCAGAGCAGAGGACGAAGTGGTGGAAGTTGAAAAAGGAAGAATGTCGTTTAGTTTTCAGGGAGGAGCTGAGACAGACTCTGGGTGGTTTGGAGGTGCTTCCAGATGACTGGACCTCTATAGCTAATTTGATCAGGGAGACAGTTAGGAGGGTACTCGGTGTGTCATCTGGAAGGAGAAAAGTGGACAAGGAGACTTGGTGGTGGAACGAGGAAGTTCAGGAGTGTATACAGAGAAAGAGGTTAGCTAAGAAGAAGTGGGACACTGAGAGGACTGAAGAGAGTAGACAGGAGTACAGGGAGATGCAGCGTAAGGTGAAGATAGAGGTGGCAAAGGCCAAACAAAGAGCATATGAGGACTTGTATGCTAGGTTGGGTACTAAAGAGGGAGAGGTGGATTTGTACAGGTTGGCCAGACAAAGAGATAGAGATGGAAAGGATGTGCAGCAGGTTAGGGTGATTAAGGATAAGGATGGAAATATGCTGACAGGTGCCAGGAGTGTGATGGGAAGATGGAAGGAGAACTTTGAAGAGTTGATGAATGAGGAAAATGAAAGAGAACGAAGAGTAGAAGAGGTGACTGGTGTGGAGCAGGAAGTAGCAAAGATTAGTAAGAGTGAAGTGAGGAGGACATTGAAGAGGATGAAGAGCGGAAAGGCAGTTGGTCCTGATGACAAACCTGTGGAGGTATGGAAGTGTGTAGGAGAGGTGGCAGTAGAGTTTTTGACTAGTTTGTTTAACAAGATCTTGGAGAGTGAGAGGATGCCAGAGGACTGGAGGAAAAGTGTACTGGTACCAATTTTTAAGAACAAGGGAGATGTGGAGAGCTGTGGAAACTACAGAGGAATAAAGCTGATGAGTCACACAATGAAGTTGTGGGAAAGAGTAGTGGAAGCTCGGCTAAGGGCAGAGGTGAGTATTTGTGAGCAGCAATATGGTTTCATGCCTAGAAAGAGTACAACAGATGCAGTATTTGCTTTGAGGATGCTGATGGAGAAGTACAGAGAAGGTCATAGGGAGTTGCATTGTGTCTTCGTAGATTTAGAAAAAGCGTATGACAGAGTGCCGAGAGAGGAGCTGTGGTATTGTATGAGGACGTCTGGAGTGGCAGAGAAGTATGTTAGAGTGGTGCAGGACATGTATGAGAGCTGTAAGACAGTGGTGAGGTGTGCTGTAGGTGTGACAGAGGAGTTCAAGGTGGAGGTGGGTCTGCATCAAGGATCGGCTCTGAGCCCCTTCTTGTTTGCTCTGGTGATGGACAGGCTGACAGATGAGGTTAGACAAGAATCTCCCTGGACTATGATGTTTGCAGATGACATTGTTATTTGTAGTGAGAGCAGGGAGCAGGTGGAGGAAAATCTAGAGAGGTGGAGGTCTGCTCTGGAAAACAGAGGAATGAAGCTTAGCCGCAGCAAGACAGAATACATGTGTGTCAATGAGAGGGACCCAGGTGGAATGGTGAGTTTACAGGGAGCAGAGGTGAAGAAGGTGCAGGACTTTAAGTACTTAGGGTCAACGGTTCAGAGCAACGGTGAGTGTGGAAAAGAGGTGAAGTGGCGAGTGCAGGCAGGTTGGAACGGGTGGAAAAAATTGTCAGGTGTGTTGTGTGATAAAAGAGTATCAGCGAGAATGAAAGGAAAGGTGTTCAAGACGGTGGTGAGACCAGCGATGTTGTTCGGCTTAGAGACAGTGGCACTGAAGAAAAGACAGGAGGCAGAGCTGGAGGTAGCAGAGCTTAAGATGTTGAGGTTCTCTTTGGGAGTGACGAGGATGGACAGGATCAGGAATGAGGACATCAGAGGGACAGCTCATGTTAGATGTTTTGGAGATAAAGTCAGAGAGGCCAGATTGAGGTGGTTGGGACATGTTCAGAGGAGAAAATGTGAATATATCGGTAGAAGGATGCTGAGGTTGGAGCTGCCAGGCAGGAGGTCTAGAGGAAGACCAAAGAGGAGATTTATGGATGTAGTGAGAGAGGACATGAAGTTAGTTGGTGTGAGTGAAGAGGATGCAGAGGATAGAGTTAGATGGAGGCACATGATTCGCTGTGGCGACCCCTGAAAGGGAACAGCCGAAAGGAAAAGAAGATTATAATTATAATGTTTCATTTTTTAATTCGAAACAGTCAGAAAGGTGATAGTTGCACAGGTGTACCTAATGATTAAAATCAATTTTAATTATGTCCAAAAAGGAAATTTCATATGGAAGTTTCAAATATGTAAAGTTTCTGGGGCTTTATTCTCTTTTACTCCTTTTCGAAACTGTTGAGCTTCTTTGTGCAGAATGTGGCCACTGAGAACAGCTCAGATAGCAATGCCTTGCCTGAGAGATACATTATTATTAACAGATTTTCAAAATGACAGTCACTTTGATGTTTGGCCATCAAAGCTGCTACATAAGTAAACTTACTAAGAGCAGCGGATTATTATGGTGATGTTGATGATGGTATTTGTAAGACCTTTGTGAAATCTGACTCACTTCTGATTGGTATTCAACTTAATGAGTCACTTGTGTTGCTGCCTTTGTAGCTGTGATTTAGTGACACTGAAATCATGTAAAGTAACAAAATAAAAAAAATTTACAGATTATACTGTACAGTTGATAAATAGGGAATGTATTTCTCTCCAACACTTGATCTGCTAAAAAAAAAAAGCCACCAATTAAAATCAACAGATCTGACAGGTTAAAAACAAAAGAGAAAATTCATTATCTTCACCATGGTGCAGCTTGTGTGTTTGAAATGAACTTCTCTTTTAGTTTTTAATACTTAAGCTCAGTTGTAGTAGCAGCCACAAGCCACATGGTTTCACTGATTAGGTGGGTTAATGTCACATTTAGTTTGGTTGATAACCACTTTTATATTTTATTTCCTTCTACAATTCAAATTATTTCAGCTAGTTTCTTTTACATTTTTCTTTTTTGGAGACAAGGTTTGTTCATTTCTCTTTTTCGATATTTTGGAATTTTATTTCATTTTAGTTTCAGTTTGACTTAACTATAAAACCTGGGTTAGAGCCTATCCAACTTTGACCTTCTTAAATGAAAATCTTTGTTTCCTATTGTTACTACAACATGCCACATATGCTCTCAGCCCAAACTGCAAACAGGAATGCATGATCATGATGATATCATTGCAGGTCTTTTGTGATTGGGCAAACAGAGTTATCATAATGTTCAAATGTTAACATTGGACTAAAAAGCAATGTTTCTCTGCCCCGTCTGGCTGAAAGATGCCCAGTGATTTAAGTGGCACATGAATCTATGTGGAAAAAGCATTAGTGTAACAAAAAATGTGAGGATAGCTCCATCAGATGTTTGCTGACGTGTTAGATATGGGTCAGAGGATGGGAAGCAAGTTCAGAAATATAGTACCAGGTCACTGGTGATACAAATATTGATCTTGGCTCTAGGCTGTTGTCCATGAGTTGGGCTTGCTCAGGCAGAAAGAGGAAGGCACACAAAGTGCTGTATTACTTGGACTCTGTGTCTTCTGGTTCATCGTGTCATCGAATGTATTTTTAACAGTAAGATACCAATTTGAGTTATTTTATGTGCTTATTAATACAAAAGGTTCCCCTGCTAAGCATAAACAACCTAAGAGACTGTTATGGAGGATGCATGTCACACTTCCAATCCAGCACCAAACTAACCCTCCACTTGCCAGCTGGTCAATTGCTTCCTTCCTCTGAATGCAAATTATCATCAGAGGCCCCATCAGGGGTTTTGATTAACACACCAAATGGCATCACAGAGAAGTTAGACCGAATTTATACTCAAAAGAGGCTGAGACCACAAACAGAGATGACAGGCAGGCCTAATGGAGTGGGGATGTATGATCATGGCCATGAACGACCAAATCTGTTCTACATTACATTTCATGTAACCCTTTGCAGTATTAACCAGGTTTTTCATTTATAACTTTCAAAGTTGCTGTGCCTTGTTTGATGTTTGTGTGCTTCTCATGTCACAGCTCAGTCTGTAACTTATATCATTCTTTGTTACCTAGATTATGGTGGTTAATTCGAGCTTTGTTACAAAGTCTTGGCAGGCCACCAAGAGAGTCTGTTATTATTTTATTATTATGATGCTCCATAAAACATGTTGGAGATAAGTGGATTGAATATGTATAATAAGTATTTGTAGTTGTCTCAAATTAATAAAGGAGCGAATTTTCTACACATGCACTTAATGCTTCCCTCCTTTATATAAACCAAAATCAGATTTCATAATCAAAAACAGACATCCAAATAAAAGTACTAAATTTCCCTGTAAAAATGTTACTACTTTTTGATGGAGCATTGCTTATAGAGTTTGAATGTTTTCATCTTTGAAAAATAGTCTAGCTTATCTTTGTGCCAACGTGTTTTTGGATTTGGTCTGAAACCAACACAGACCAGACAAACCACGAAATTTTCCATGAGTTCCACAGCCAGCATTAGTGAGGGTGACATAAACTTTGCTAAGTGGCACCACCCCATTATGATGGTGGCACAGTATGAACTGCTTTACGTGTTTGTTCAGAAGATGCAAATGCAAATTTCCTTGGGAAAATTGACTTAATATCTCAGTTTGACCCAGCAACGAAATAAGAACTAAGGAGAGTTCAGAATAAAGTGAATTACTTATACTTCAGCAAACCCATTCAACATGAATCAGAAAGTCTACTGGGAAAGAGAACACTTGGTTGTGGAATGGATTGTACCCCTAATGTAATAAATCAGGTGGCAGCTCCCTTGAGCTAAAAAATGAGAACGACAGAGTAAAAGCTGCATGCTACCAGCTGCCTGAAATGTGAAGGCTCTGTTTCCTCTGAAGAAGTATGGAATAGAAAAACAGGATACAGGTGTTGTTTCATTTGCCAAGTAATGCAGACATGGCCATTTATCCTAAGGACCATAGTTTGGTACAATGTGGGGTTCAAGATAAACAGAGTGAGAATACAATCTATAAAAGTACTGCGGTTTTAATGGAGACACCATGAAAAAAAACTATGGGAGTGACAGAAAACAAACGTGTGTTCAGAGTGTTTCTTCCCATTATAGACACAGCTGCTGTCACAATATTGGGTTTCTCGTCTGGCAATCGCCTTTGAGCTTTATAGATTTCTCCAGCCATGTGGCATGACATAGCACAGTAATGAGGGGGAAATTGAGGGGTTCTGCCAGAGATTGGAACAGCAAATGGAAGCTATTGATGCAAAAGATGTAAAACTGAAAATAAAGGGTGCGATCAGGGTGTTCCCCTCACATATATCATCACCACATCCAATGCCTATGTGCACAAATAAGACAAATGTCCTTGAAATGCCCTCACTTTGAGCAAAGCCAGAAGACAGGCTCCTGCTGAGACAATGTTTTCCTCTCTAAATTATATTAAGGGTTATGTCAGATCAACTATGTCCTAGAAAAGGCTGTCCTCACTTGCTGTTGCTCTTCATGGAGCATGAGGGCAGAAAATCATTGCATATGCACCATGTAATAAAAGGATTTGCAGACCTCAGATAGGTTTAAAATTGAAGTGAATCCTGCCAAACTAAACTGCCACTAATGCCGCCAGGGATAGAAGATGCAACCAAAAAAAAAAAAACTATTAAAAAAATGAAGGGTTTTTACAAACAGACTTTTTTGTATAAACTGACAACCTGTCCTAACTCTAAGCGTTACTTTCTCACATCTTAATAGTGTAAGGGGATACAAAATTAAACATAAATCCAACATAATAATGTAGATTCAGCTAGTATAAATGTTGGGGGATTGTATAAAAAGTTATAGTAAATTAATGAAAATTATGCCAGTCCAAAGGTTTGTCTCCTGCTTAATAAATAAAAAAATGACTTGAATTTCTGATGAAGGAACATGTACTAGCTGAATGTTCATCAATTGTTATATTGATTACATTTTTTAATCTTTTTGCCATTTCAATATAAGAGGATATAAATGTTTGTACCTAATTGTGCTGCACTCATGGTTTCTATTAGGCTGGGAAAGGAGCCGATCTGAAGCAGGAGCGAAAAAGGTTCCTCAAACAGCCTTTTAAGAGGTACAGTAGTTCCTGCAGCACAGACTTATTATCAGCATGTCAGTGAATGTAAATTGTTATTTATTAGTGTTTAGCCTGATTCTAATCACAATGGCTATGCTAATGTTGCCTTTTTGTTTTTGAATAATTTCATTTGTTTTGCATTATTCTTAATCTTACGGTCCATCCAGAGAGTATTCCCAGCACTTAACTTTTTCTACATTTACTTATGTTACAGCCTTATTCCAAGATGGATCAAATTCATTATTTTCCTCAAAATTCTACAAACAATACCCGATAATGACAATGTGAAAGAAATTTGTTTGAAATGTTTGCAAATTTATTAAAAATAAAAAACGAAAACAATTTGCAAAGATTTTTCTTTCACATTTTCATTATGGGGTATTGTTTGTAGAATTTTGAGGAAAATAATGAATTTGATCCATCTTGGAATAAGGCTGTAACATAACACAATGTGGAAAAAGGTACGCGATGGGAATACTTTCTGGATGCACTGTATTATCTTATGTAGTATTTTGGATTTGGGAATCTTACACTTAGACACATTCTTTGGAGTCTTGCTTGCTTGTCTAATAATAAAAAACCTGCACTAGTATCTATAAGTATTTTGAAAAAAATCCTCTAGTGCCAAAGATCCTACTGTCCAAAAGAGCTGTCTTAGAATAATGTTTCCCATTCCCCAACTGTACATTGTTAGTATTACTATTAATGTATACAAAAACTTAAAATTTATGAAACTAGTGTTGTAACTGAGCCACTTCAGTAGCAGGAGAATATGACTTTAAGAATTTGTGTCATTGCTTCTACACTGATTACTGATTAGGTTTGAGGTCATGCTTTTCACAGTGAAGAGAATCTTACCACTACCCACACACAGTTACATGTTACAATAATGTTCTTATCAGCTTTTGTCTCAACAAAATCTAAATAATAAGAATATTTCCCTCTGCTGAAAGTCAAATTTGTCTTTGGTTGAAGTCAAAGTATTGTTACTCAAATTTCATTTTTAACTTTTTACACTACTCATTACTGTGAAAAGGAATGTTATTACAGTGGTCCTTGATGACTAATGTTTCATTTGTTTATACAAAATATTATATTCTTTTTTTTATTTTGCCAGGATCCTCTGTGACTGTCTGGCTTTGACAGCTTTGATTACTGCCAAACATATTTCAATATTATCAATTCTTCTTGGCCTAATTGATCATTTCTTGTCTCTGTTTAAAGAAAACATTGCTGGCATTCTTTCCTAAAAAAAAACAAAACAAAAAACAAAAGTTGGAAATTGGAATCTAATATACATAAACAAACTGACATGCTGTAGATGTAGTAATTTCAAGAAACATGACTGTGAATATGTTCAACAGCCTCTTTCACAGCATAGACGCCTATTTTTAGGAGCTTAGGGACACACCCATGGGCAAAGGGGCTGTGACTGTTGCAACCTGGCAGGGGCAGTGTCTGATGGCTCTTGCACTCCAGGGGCAGTATGCAATTAGTCTAACCAACCTGGCGACTACTACAGGTGGCACAGTCACCACACCAGCTAATTCTGCAAAGGACTCCAGGGCCAGGCCTCTAAGTCGAAAAGCCAAGCTGTCGTTGACTTTGTTAAGAAAGTAGGAGAGGGAAAAGTCAGCTAGGGGAGCACCATATGTACTTTATCAAGAAACTTAAATAAATGGACAATTTTTATATACCAAACATTTTTATAATTGTTTTTTTAACCTAAAACTGTTGCTGCATTTATTGTAGCTACCTATTTCATTGTATTGTATTGTTATTGATAAAAATGGAAATTAATTCTTAAAAATATGTTTTACTTAATGTTAAAATCATACAGAATAATATATTTTAAAATAATTAAATAATTTCAATATTTTATCTGACAGTTAAATTACTCTGTAAAAGTGCAGGCTTGTTTACTCGGAAATGCAGGTTACTGTACAGGGGAACTCCCTGGATCCTCCTCCTCCAGGAAATCACCTACTGCCACGCAAACTATCAGTTCTACCAGATCTCTACTGCTCTGAGGAAGAGCACCTTCCCAATGCCAGGTTTGCATTCTTGCCTTCCATCTTGCCTTCCATCTGCCTTCGGCAAGATGGTGTTATGGTAACATAATGCTACATAAGAATCATTCATCTCTCAAAAGAAAGACACCAACTGGTGGAGACTAACTTTGCTTGTACATCAGTAATTGATGGAGAACAAGTACATCACGCACAGGACCTGTAATGCCAAAATAAATGTCAGGAAATTTTCCTTTAAGATTTCCTCTGTGCAAATACTGAGGACAAATACTCAAATCAAAGTGGAATCAAATGGTTGATTCCATTTATGTGATGTTAGACACCAAGCCTTAGATCATCAGGCCGTCGATGAGGGGGGAGTCAACTAGTTTTTTGTTTGCACTATTCAAACCAGCATATTTCAGCGTATTCGAATCCACTGTAAGAAAGACTCTTCAGAACAGCTTGCTACCCCACACTGGACACCAGTGACTTTTAGGTTTTATCACATAACAGTTTTGTAAAGTCCTTGGGGTCAGGAAATACCACGTCATCTTCGAACTGTACCCCAAAATTGGGCCGTCAAGGAAGGTCTGCTGGCTTTGTCTTTGTGGCCTTTCCCACTCTTTTGCCATTAGTTGGACCCCTCTTGGTGACATTCTACTCAATTTGATATGTTTATTTGGCATCTGTTGACTTCTGCCAGTTGATGAGTGAGACCACTGGTTGCAACTTCCTATGAGACTTGTCCTTGATTAAGAGAAGTTTTAAAACTTCTGCTATGTGCCAGAGTGGTGTCAGAATTGTAAGGTAACTCTAGATACAGTCTTACTCGTGTCCGGAGGTCCAAAAATGATCCATTCCAGTGATCATTGTATGACAAACACTGAAGATTTATTGAGTCCCACTTTCCAATTGAGCGAGTAACAAAGTAATTCTGCAGAAAACGTTTCTCGAATAATTCGACAGAACAAGGTAAGAAATCGTGTACCTCCACTGCTACACACTCAACTTTCCACTACTACCTTGATGCACTCCCCCACCAACTTGTAGTCTGTTCCATCGCTTCACTTCTTAATCTTACATTTACATTTACATTTACATTTAGTCATTTAGCAGACGCTTTTATCCAAAGCGACTTACAAGTGAGGTACAAGGAAAGCAAAAATCTAAGTCAAGGAGAAAACATCAAAGCAAAGTCCTATCAGAAAAGTGTTCACAGTTCACGAGATACAAGTGCAAGAGAGCAGAAAGGTTTTTTTTTTTTTTTTTTAAGATTTAAGTGCATAGGAAGATGCGGAAGAGTTCAGTTTTCAGCAGTTTTTTGAATATTGGGAGAGAGTCAGCTGAGCGTGCAGCGTTTGGTAGCTCGTTCCACCATCGTGGGATCATTGCGCTGAACAGTTCTGCTTGGTGTCTTCTATGCGGTGCTGGGACCACCAGACGTCGTTCGTTGGCAGACCGCAGCGGGCGAGAAGGACTGTAGACTTGAATGAGTGAGTTGAGGTAAGCGGGAGATGTAGAGTTAACAACCCTGTAAGCAAGAGACAGAGCTTTGAACCTGATGCGAGCAGCAACAGGAAGCCAGTGTAGAGATCTAAAAAGTTGTGTGACATGGGTCTTTTTTGGCTGATTAAAAATTAGGCGAGCTGCTGCATTTTGGATCATCTGCAAGGGTTAGATTGTGGATACCGGTAACCCCATCAACAAAGCGTTGCAGTAATCAAGACAAGATGTGACCAGCGCCTGTACAATGAGTTGGGTTGAATATTCCGTGATGTAGGGTCTGATCTTCCTGATGTTGTAAAGAGCAAATCTGCAAGCCCTAGAGACTGAGAAGATGTGGTCCTTAAAGCTCGGTTGGTCGTCCATGATGACCCCCAGATTTTTGGCCGAATTAGTGGGGACAATCACTGTAGATCCAATGTTGATGCTGAGGTTGTGTTGCATCAAAGGTCTGGCTGGGAAGACAAGGACTTCGGTCTTAGAGAGGTTGAGTTGAAGGTGTCTCTCACTCATCCAGGCTGAGATGTCTGAGAGACAGGCAGAAATGCGCGATGAGACAGTGGAGTCGTCCGGTGGAAAGGACAGGAAGAGCTGTGTGTCATCAATCTAACTAACCTTTCCAGACACAGCTGTGAAAAAGTAATAAACACAGCAAAGAGAAAACCCCCAGTAGCTCATACATACCCGGATCCTAATTGTCCTTTAATATCTAAAAGAAACAATTACTACCTTACTATTAGAAACAAGTACTAAATTATTTATACACAAAAAACACAAAAACAAACCATGCAATAACCTATAAACATAATAACCAATTTCCTATGGTCTTTTCTTTTTTTACTTCTGGTGTCTGAGGTTACCAGCACTTGACACACTGTAGGAGATCAGTCTTTTCCACTGTCTCATTCTGATTCCTTGAGAGGACAGACCTTGGTTATGCATCTATCAAACTCATTGGTCTTCATTTTGATAAGAACCTGGTGGACTGGGCCATGTTCATATTTTATTGTGAGGAGGATTTTGCCTATTACCTACGAGTTTCGGGGTCATGACTTATCAAAAATCAAAACAGTGTCCCCAGGAACAAAATTGCGGTTTGCATGTGACCATTTTTGCTGCCTTTGGAGCTCAGGCAGATATTCCTTCGAAGCAAAGGGTGGACTGAGGGCTGAAGCACTAGGCACTAATGCTGCCTCTAACATTTGGTATTTGTTAGGAAACGATTTTTATACACGATAAGAATCTGGGGGAGGTCCTAGCATTATTTGTCCTCCCTTGTTCACTATGTTTGTCTCATAAGCCTGTTGGGCATATGAACTCACATGAGAAATCAGCCTGAAACATTGTCTGGAGTTGCATTTTACACATGTAACATGCAGCGGGGAGATCGCCTGAGTCCTCACGGGAAAACATGCGTGATTTCAGTGCGTGGTCAGAATGTGAAAGAGGCAAACGTAATAGAAAAATTTAGTCTCTTTTGTTTACAGTACATCGGAGCCATGCATCTAAAAAAAAAAGGTTCTATTACTTGACCGATGTGACAAACATCATCAACGCACCCATTTGCTCGCTTTAAATCCTCATGACAAATCAGGATAGAGCAGCGTGCTGCATGCATGGTCTGATGCACATTATACAATCTTAGTACTATGGGGCTTGCAGGATACACGGCTCTGGACAAAGCTGGGAGAATATCAGGGTTCCAGTGCATGTGTGATGTGCATGCAGGCGCTTTATATTCTACATACATTTTATAGAAACAATATGCAACTTCTTCTGTTCTAGTATTTTCTTTCTTACCTTCTCTCACTATGGAGATGCTGTTTCTATTCTGAGCAGAGCCACCAGTACACTATACCATGCAATTAACATTTTATCATCTTCACTCAACTACAACCAGCACCATGTTACTCTTTTTGTTTAGCACATCACTGGACAAGAGTAACACGTTGCTTTACAAGTTTCAACACAGCAACAAAATTCATGGGAACTTGTTTGCTTTTAGTGAAATATTTATGCTCTGTAGTTCACATTATTATACTTTAAAGCTGTTGTTTGACACTGGACTATTGATTTATGGATCACATTGGGAAAATTGTGCACAGACATCCAAACTGTCAGGTCAATGAGCTCTGTGTTTTCTTGGATTGTCTAGAAGAAAATGCTGGTTAGTCTATTAGCCAGATGAGTTTTTGCCAACATGAAGTGACAAGGCACTGTGCGTACAGTAAAAAACAAGCTAATAGAATCCAGAAGAGCCCTCCGGAACAGTGGACTGTGCCATGTCTACAATTACAGTTGAAAATCAAATATTACTCATGGATCATTGTTGCAAGAATCTGGCGGGTGTGACTGACTTTCCCCTGCCTATTTACATACATGAAATGGAAAGAAAATAATTTACTGATTCACTTTTTTGAGAATTTTTTTTTATTGGACCAGTTTCTAATTAGACAAAAATAAAAAAACATCTTCCTGTAGTTACTCCCCAGAAACATTTACATTGTCATCTATGTTGTTTCCATTACATTTCTGTATTTGTTTTTGTTTTCTCTTTCTAATTTCAAAGGCTAGACGACAAGGGCATCTCGTTTGTAGGTTTTAATATGATTTGATGATGACTGATACCTGAAGGGGGCAGAGCATGGGAAAGTGTGGCAGAGTAGAGCAGAGTAAATTGATTACGAATCTCAAGGTAGCATTAGCTTAAGCTGCATATTGTAGCTTTAATATTCAAAAAACATTGCTTAGTAAAATGTTTGAAACCAGTGAAAACTATCCCAACGGTTCAAACCCAAAGATTTTAGATTTACAAGTATAGATAACGGAGATGCATTTTTTTTTTTTTTTGTCAGGGCAACATGTAGAGCATGTCTTTTTCTTTCCCACTGTCTCGCATTCTCTCCTATTTTCAATCGTCAATCATCTTTTAAATTCTCTATTATGTTCTTTCTAAAAGCTAGCCCACCCTTTCTTCCCTTGTCATCATGCTCCAGAAGAGAGGGAATAAGTACAGGAGGACGAAACACAGAAGAGAGAAGTGCTTAACTATGAGAGAACAAAGACAACAGGAGTGTCAAGAAAGAGAACAGACTGAAAGGGAAGCAAGAACAAAAATGCAACTGGCAGAGGCACCCGCTGCAGCAGTCGGCCATATCTCAGGGATGAAGTGTGAGGATTAGCCGTATCTGGAGCAACGCCCCTGCTGTGCTCTCTAAATGAGTATTATCTCCCCCTCAACCACCCCTGTGTTGGCACAAGACCGAAGGCTCACATGTTGCTATGTTGTCAGGCCTGGGAGGAGGAGCAGGTCAAACAAGCTGTAGGCCGTGCTTCATTATCTGTAGCATGTGGCAGGCAGCTATTTAGTAGCTGGTGATGTGTGTGTCTGACTATGCAATAGCGATGCCAGTGTATCTGGACAGAGTTGTAGAATTATTTTGGACTCGGGTGTGTCAGACATTAGACAGTACAGCTCTGTTATTTCTCCTGGTCATGATTATGTTTTTCAGGTGATGCATATAATTAATTATTAGTAGATTTGTTTTAGAATGTTTGCTGAATTATCAGTTGAATTATTTTGAAATTACAACCAGAGGGACATTTTACTCTCTGGTAAGATGCGTTGAATAGATTCTGATATATTGATATTGTACAATGCAAACACATTTTTTTGCTCTTTGTATTAGTATTTTTATTTTTAGTCAGACAACTTACTGCAGTATTAAAGGTGCAACTAATAAAACATTCACTACTTTGCAGTCCCCACTTTTGCAGTCTCCCTTCACAAAGTAATTAGAATATTTGAGATCACTGTTTTATTTTGAAGGCTTACAACTACAATGATTTGGTTCAGTGGCAAAGTAGGTGCAGTTGTCAGTAGTAGCCATGATTATTTGATGACCAGCACCAAATGGCAGCAACAAGCTGTGGATCATTTTATAACATTTAACTTTTGGTTTAAAAATCCTTTCATGTACAGTTTTACCTTACACTGAAATCACAGATATAAGCATCTGTTTATCATGAAGAAACCCGACCCTTTGAAGTCTGCAGGATCAAATCCCAGCCCTTGCACTAGGAGTGTCCTGGAGATACTCAGCACCTAGCTCCCTGGGGGCCTCTGGTGGCTGCACACTAACCATCACAGGGGCAGGGGATAAATGCTGAGTTCAGATTCTAAATGGCAATGGAAAAAGATTATGTGACAATCAAGAGCAGTACCGTCAGCAGTGGGCTATAAATTAATTTTGCACACAATGGTTGTTCCTTGTATATATTTTGAGTATGTAAGTGTGTTAACTGGTGTTATGTGGTTCAGCAGTTGAGACCAGAACATCGCCGGAACATCCACGTTTGGAGACCTTTGCTGTACAATAATTTCATGGTTCACAATGCAAAATGTACTAGTTTCACAAAATGGGCTGTAAAAAAAACAAAATTATTATTTGGTTTTTTTTTGTTTTGTTCCCTATTTACTTGTATTGGCCTGTGTCCACCCCACATGACTGCGGTTTCTGGCTGTAAAAACAAATGACTGATATTTCTTTCCATTTTCAGTGGACAGTGAATGTAATGTTTTAATATATACTTTCTGCAGTGCAATGTGTCTTGATAACAGTTCTGGCAAGAAATATGCACGTATTATAACATATATATGTGTGTGTGTGTGTGTGTGTTAATACATGCATATATATATGCACATACTGTATATATGTACATATGTGTGTGTATGTATATATATATGCATATGTATATGTATACATGTATATATACATATATGTATGTATGTATGTATGTGTGTATGTATGTATACATACACACATACATATACAATCTATCTATACAATCTATAGATAGATAGATAGATAGATAGATAGATAGATAGATAGATAGATAGATAGATAGATGTTCAGAGGAGAGATTATGAATATATCGGTAGAAGAATGCTGAGGTTGGAGCTGCGAGGCAGGAGGTCTACAAGAAGAACAAACAATGAGAGAGGACATGAAGTTAGTTGGTGCAAGAGAAGAGGATACAGAGGATAGGTTTAGATGGAGGGGGATGATTCGCTGTGGTGACCCCTGAAAAGGAGCAGAACATATCTAGATAGATACCCAGACCACAGTCACACATAGATACTGTAGATAGTGTGTTTTTGCACATAACCTTCCTTCTTATATAACTTTTTAATTAGTGAACTACTACTACTACTCTCCTTATCCCGTGAGTTCGGGGTCGCCACAGCGGATCATTGTCCGCATGTTGATTTGGCACAGTTTTTACGCCGGATGCCCTTCCTGACGCAACCCTCCCCAATTTCTACCGGGCTTGGACCGGCACTGCATCGCTGGGGAGGGGGAATGGGCTGTTAGGGGTTCAGGGTCTTGCCCAGGGACACTTCGACATATAGCCAGGGCCGGGGATCGAACCACTCACCCCGTGGTCCGTAAGCAACTGCCTTTACCAACTGAGCTATTTTTGCACATAACCTTCCTTCTTATATAACTTTTTAATTAGTGAACATTCATCCAAAATACTCTAGTATAGCTGACATACAGGGATAAAACACATGACAAAAATTGCAATATTTAATAATATGAATAGAATTTTTTTGAAAATTTTCATAATAGCTAATCAACGTTATACCCTATATATTCACTAAAAGAACATTGTGAAGATCAATTTTATGGATTTCTGCTAGAAATGTAATCAAAAAACGTGTCCAAAGTAAAAAGAAAAATATGTTTTTCACTGAAAATCTAAGGAATGCTTTTGTTGGTATCTCACAAGTTTAACAGCCCATATCGTGACACCAGTATATTTTGCGATGTGGACCAACATAGCTGTTGTACTATATGATGTGAGAATGTGTTGGCAACAAGTTCCTGCTTATCACTCTGAAATAGCCAGTGCGCTGCTCCTCATGGCCGTTTGGTCAGCAATCTCAACAAGCTGTTAAGGAATAAATACTCTCAAGGCATTTTTGGGATATTATGTTCTGTAGAATGGAAAGGAAAAGAGGTCACAGTTGTCTTTGACCACTAAAATCTAATCGGTTCATCCCTGAATCCAAGTAAACTCACATAACTCAGAGTCGTCTCTCAATATTAAGCCAAAATGAACCAGATATGACCTTCTTTCATATTTTTTTTCTATATTTCTTCAAAAAAACAAACAAACTAAGAAGCCATGTATGTTTTTCAGAAATACCCAGACCACACTCACACATTCACACCTCTAAATTGTACAGTACCACCACGGTCTCATCTGTGGCCGCTGAGCAATGAGTTGCTGTGGGAAGTAGCACAATCAGAAGGTGTTTTGTTGCTTGATGCTTGGAGGAGGTGCTTCAGTGTGAAAACATGCTGTTTCTCTTTATCATACAAGAATGAAATTCATCAGCAGCAATAACATAAGTTTTACTCACGCAGCTGAGAGGAAATACAGCATTTTAACATAATCCCTTGTAGGAAATGTTCATGCACATTTCAATAGTGGTTGCATCCGATGGCACCCTGGGGTGCTTAGAGGGAGCTCAGGTGTCATGCTGAGGTCTCAGCAAAGGTTAAGCAATTCAATATTACACAAAGTGAAACGGTCAATTCATTGAGCCTTTTTCTCAAAATTCTACAGTTAGTACAAAGTGGGTTTTATGAGACATTTTGAAGGAAGGAATTTTTATGAATGCAGATGACAGTTATCAGAAATACTTTAATAATTACCCCTAATTTTATCTAGATGGATGTGCTGTAGACAGATTCCTATGTAACCACACATGATGTAACAAGCTACTGTACATCCTAAAATTGAGTAAGAATAAACTGTCAATACTGCACCAGAATGACGTGCAGGGTGTTTAACAGACACCTCGCACAGTGTGACAGTGTATTAATCCATGAATTATTTTGTTGACATTCAACCCTTGCAGCTCCCATCAGTTCATGTTTATGGATTGCACTCCAGGATTTTTTTTTACTGGGTGTTTCTCATTTTTTCTTAAATGTCTCCTTGTATTATATCCTCCCATCTAATAATGTTTATTCACAAAAAGCATTTTAGCAGCACTTTTCCATGTGTGCCTTTCATACTCATGTGACAGAACAGGCACACTCCAAGTTTAATCAATATAACTGTCCACACAGGTCACGTAACAGTTTGTATCCATTGGACCAAAGCAAAGTTTTAGGCTTTGAATCTGTTTTCCTTCCTTTTCTTTTGTAGATACAGTAAACTGGTGCTGCTGAGAGAATTGTGCAGAGCTTTGTGTGGTTCCAAATGAAAGAATTGGGAACTGATGGTGCAGTCTGACAAATATGGTGTGCTCCACAGTAATGACCAAACAACACCAAAAACCATTAAAACAGCCAGTAAGATTACAATAAAAACTGTAAAAGAAACACCAATATAAAAGGCAAATAACATCGTACTAACTTAAAAAGAGATAAAAGAATCAGTAGTGTTGAACTAAAATGTTAAAATTGAAAGTTTAAAGTATAAAATTTAAATTAGTAATATCTAATGCTCCCTTTAAAAAAAGAATTGATAGATAACTCTTCATCCCCCTGGAAATAAACTTTTGAAATAAAAAAATCCTACATGCCTCTCTCTTGTTTCTAAAAATAAATATCACCACCTCTTACGCTGGGTTCGATGACCTCTATAGCTGTGGAAAAAAAATCAATGACATGTGGTGTTTATATTAAAATGTCTAACATCAGGGTTAGTGATTTCACCTAATAGCACTCTGTTCTGTGATTCATTCTTAAAGATTGTTTGTTTTTGTCATATAGCATTAAAGTTCAAATCTATAAGTAATAATAGCCAAAGTAATAATCTGTATTCGGCGTTTTGCTGTTCCAGAAGCAGCCGTGCAGCCCAGGACATAACACAATCTCTACTATCCTTCACAGGAGCTTGTATGGTTTGGATGAGCAGATATTTTGTTCCTCTACTCGTTGGCCTTTCCATCTCTTTCCATTAATAACATCTTTGCATATAAATTCACTGGCCAAGGTGTGTTTGAACCCTGAAGATGGTGTGAGGCAGTGTAGCAGTCGACCGTTCTTTATGCTGAAGACATTTTAGGCATTCAGAATTCAGCAGAATGTTGGTGTATCGAAATCAGAAAATTTACTAAAGGCAGGTGGGTAGCGGGTGAAATAAACATGAAAAAGAAAATGGAAGTGAAAATGAAGGCATCGTTTATCTATACCGAGCACAATTTTTATCAAGACTCATTGTGGAGAGGTGATTAGCAGAAAATCTGTTATTTTTGTGGACCTGACATCTGAATGGGACATGTTTCCTCAGCCAAGTCATCTAGAGTGGTGGTTCCTGAACCTGGTCCTTAAGGACCCCTGTTTATGGTATCTTTCAGCCTCTGATTGACTGAACACACCTGATCCAGGTGATCAAAAGTGGGTAGTGGAGGGTTAGTTGGAAAACCAAACAGAGCAGGGGTCCTTCAGGACCAATATTGACAACCACTAATCTAGAGATAATTTTTATGAACACAATGAGCTTCACTTACAAGGAAGAATAGTTTTTCTTTTTAGACTATATTTTCTTTCCTTGAATCCTGCCGTATTAAGTACTTTCAATTAATAAACTGTATTTTCCTTTCAGGAAGATACTATATGTATACCATATCACGGTTCAGTGGCATTTCCTGTTTGTTTTATGGATGATACATCATGCTTACTACAAGCAGCTCACTCTCTGGCTCTAGATAAAGCTGATTCTCATTAAATGAACCTCTACTGTTGCATCTATCAGTTGCTTACAGAAATGTACCGGGGCGAGTTCACAGCATTACAGGCTGACATCAATTGCATTTTAGGGCTCTCAGGGGTCAGTCTGTCTGTCTGTTGGTAGTAAACACACAGTGCAGCCCCTGTGGCATCACTCACACAGTGTGGACTTTTAAGACTGGATCAATATGAATGGGCATAGGGAGAGACAGAGATACCAGGGTGTTGGTTTTGTGATTGGGCTGTGCAGCATTCTTGATCCCTGCCCACTGTATGTGTTTTCACAGTTGTTGTTCTGCCATTTTCTATTTCTGTGTATGAGATTTTCTTTCAAAATAAAATAATATAATTATATTTAGTGTAAGTTTCAGTGGTGTGCATGGTGGATCTTTAAAAAACTAAAGAACACAGATAAGTAGACAAATAGGCAACAAAACTATTAGTAATGAAATGCATAAAAGACTTTATAATATTATCAATAAGCCATCGGAAAATAATTTACATGATAAGACTTTTCATATCTCCTAGCCTTTCTTGAATGTCTCACTCATTTATTATAATTTCATAATACTAAATAAAAATAAAAGTAGTTGGACAGAGCAGAGTGGGGTGATTTTTAAAGCTCATGATATTGTTAGATTAGCTTGATTCTCAAAAGTTGCATCTTGTACATTAAATAACAAAGCCATGCCAGGAGCTATTTGAGTTTATAATTAGACACAGCAGATGCTTTGAGTGCAGGTTTTCATGTTGGATATCTTTGTACTTTACTCCTACTATTAGCATTTCCTGAACCCTGACGAATCTCCCAGTCCCTGCTGCTGAAAAACACTCCCACATCATGATGCTACCATCACCGTGCTTCACCGTAGGGATGTTATTGGCCAGGTGGTGAGCGGTGGCTGGTTTTCTCCAAAAACAATGTTTAAAAGTGAGGATAAACAGTTCAATCTTGGTTTCATCAGACCGGAGAATCCTGACAGTCTGAAAATCCTGCAGGTGCTTTTTCAAAGACTCCAGATCCGTAGAGGGCTGCATTGATAGTTGTCCTTATGAAATTTTGTCCCATCTCCACACAGGATCTATGGAGCTCGGTAAGAGTGACAATTGGGTCACCTCTCTAACTAAGGTCCTTTTCCCCCAATTATTCAGTTTGGGCTGGTGACCAGCTCTTGGAAGAGTCTTGTTCCCAGAGAGATATGTGCCTTTCCAAATCATGTCCAATCAATTTAAGTTATCACAGATGGACTCCATTGAAAGTGTAGAAACATCTCAGCACCTGAGCTAAATTTTAAGTCTTGTTGCAAAGGGTCTGAATACTTACTATATGTACATGTGATATTTCAGTTTTACATTATTAATAAACTTACAGACATTTCTTAAATTCTGTTTTCATTTTGTCATTATGAGGTACTAAGGGTAGTATAATGAGAAATAATTCATTTGAACGATTGTAAATTGTAACAAAATTGAAAAAAGTGAATGTACTGTAATTACATTTTTTTAATGTAGAACATAACCAGTGTAGTACATTCATGGAGTCAGTATAAAACTTGTTATAAATTAATCTCTATGGAAACAATTTGGACTTGATTTAAAGTAAATCTCTTTCAATAGAATGTACCGATATATATTTGGTAGGCATGTTAATGATGTTTTAAATTACATTACTTAACATCTTATATTTTCCACTTTGGCTAAGTCAGTGGAAAACCTGGTCTCAGTTGGTTAAAAGAAGCTATGACAGGAAGACAAAATCTAATATACCAGGCAGTGAACAAGATAAATTTAAAGATGATCTAAAAGCTTGTGACACGTGTCAACACATATAAAACAATTCCACATGACACAACTGAGTCAGGAAATATTGCTGCTAGCTGTTTTGGGGAAATGGGGGGTGGATAATATATCCATTATAAAATGTCCTGACACCCACCACCCCCCAGGCCAGCTTTAGCTTTGTTACTAAATTCAACTTTATTTACATAGCACCAATTCACAACAAAGTCATCTCAAAGCACTTTGTAACTTTTTATCAGAGGTATTGAGAAAATGCAAACTCCACACAGAAAAGGATCAGTCAACTGCAGGTTCCAACTGGCATGAGTGACAGTGCTAACCACTGTACCACTGGGCCACAGTTCATGTATAAATGGTGCTCACATGCAAAATAATTATATGAATTATTATCCAAAGGACCAAAGGCTTGAATGAATGATGACACTGATACAATGATGAAAGAACATTTGAAACTGAATGTAGATTGGTATTATACTATGTTTATTATTCAAAAATTTACTTTGATTTTGCCATTTGAAAATAAGTGATTACTTACTTTTGCATGAATGTAGCCCCAAATAAAGTGGTCTATCAGCACAATCATGTACTTATTATATAATGTTATTTCAATTTACTTAGACATTTTTTGTATATTTTTGTATGTCCGCCTGATAGCTCAGTGGGCACAGCATCTGGCTTTTGTATCAAATCCCATTCCATATACCAGGTGTGTTCTGGAGCAAGACCTTGCAATCTGGGTTTCCTGAGTGCTGACTGTGGGTTTCCACTGCTCCCCCAGGAGGATTGATTAAATGCAGAGGACAAATTTCAGTATATGTTTACAATGACGACAATAACACTTCTTATATTATATAGTGCTGGTACTGTGTCACAGGATATTTCAATTACTAAAAGGACTATGCCCCCTGCCAGATAAAATGTCAAAATCTTTTCAGTACCTCATTTCACTGGGCACAAACATTTTAAAAAGGCAGAGGTGGTGTGAGGACCAAAATGTGGTTTACTCACCCTGAATGGTTAACTGAAGGCTGCACAGTCCTAATCCTGAAGGACCACCAGAAGGGAGCAGTCCCATCCAAACTGTCGCCAGAGAACCTGCCTCTGCAAAACATGGCAGTCCCTGTCAATCATAGCAGCTAAGATGAGCAAGCACATGGATCAATACATGAGCAGAGCCGACAAAGTAACTGGTAGTAACACCAGTGGAGCAAAGCACCAGCTACTGGTAGATAAACGAGTCATTTGAGACTGCAAGACATACCAACCTGTGCACTGCCTGGATTGACTACAAGAAAGCCTATGAATCAATGCCTCACACATGGATCCTGGAGTGCTTGGAACTATTACTATCAACTCTAAGAGCCTTCATTGACAAGTCAACGGGGGAAGTGGGAGAAAACCCTAGAGGCCAACTTCAAGCCAATTATAACTAGTCAACATCAAGTGCGGCATATACCAAGGAGATGCTCTGTCCCCGCTTTTGTTCTGCATAGGCCTGAACCTCCTCAACCAGATCATCACCAAGTGTGGTTACGGATATCGACTGCACAATGCGCGAGTGACCATTAGCCACATACTCAACATTTGTGACATCAAGCTGTATGCCAGGAGTGAACAAGATATCAACTCACTGATCCATACCACCAAGATATACAGCCAGGACATCGGAATGTCATTCGGACTGAATAAGTTTGGTTGGCTGGTAACAAGGAGAGGAGAGGTAGTCAGAACTGAGGGGATTGTACTACCAGAAGGCAAGATAGCAGATGTTACCTGCCCGCACACCAGCAGACAACAATCTAGTGGATAGCTGAGACTACCACAGAATCATAGTGTCCTTAGCAGAGGACCTCAGTCTCCTCAGAAAGTGAAGGCGACTTTGGCCCTTCGCTTACAGGGCATCGGTGTTGTGAGACTTGAACAGTTTATGTTTGAGGTGTACACCCAGGTACTTAAAACTGTCCAATATCTTAGTGTCCAAGCCCTGAATGTTCACAAGCATTTTAGGTAGCGTCCTTCTCCTGAAGTCTATCACCATCTCCTTCGTTTTACTGTCCATGACGACTGACCTGTACTCCAGCTCATTCCCCTCAGACACACAGTGAACAATGGCTGGGTCATCAGAGGAATTCTGGAAATGACAGCTGCTGGTGTTGTATATAAAGTCTGAAGTATAAAGGTTGAAGAGGAATGGTGAGAGCACTGTACCCTGAGAGGGGCCCCAGAGCTGTAGACCAAAAACTCAGAAACACAGTTATGCAGCCTGATGTACTGTGGCCTGTTGGTGAGGTAATCAATTGTCCATGCCACCAGTTGGCTATTCACTCCCTCCCCCTCCAGCCTCCCTTGTAGTAATGTCGGCTCAATTATGTTGAAATCTGACTCTCACAGTGGTTCCATCAGTCTCCAGGTGAGTAGGTGCAGCAGATCAAATGTTTGGCCTATAGGCAAACTGCAGTCGGTCCATTGCTGTGCTTATCACAGATCAAAGATGGCTGAGGATAAGACTCTCCAAGGTGTGTTCAGTCTTCCAACCAGAACCATTTAATCAATGACTTGATTTAATTTAATCAAGACAACCCCAAAACAGAGCAAAGCAGAGAGCAATCTGGTAACTTCTTATTAAAACTCAGTTCAAAGCTGCTGTCAGACTGTGGGGTGCTAAATAGGCCATGTTGTCCATGTGAAAAAAACATATCAGACAGCTCCTCTAAAACAGTGGCATTTCTAGCTTGTATAGTGCACTGGCCAGACTCCCCCCTTCAGCACTCCATGCTAATATTTTTTAAAAAGCACTAATCAGCATTCTAAAATCTGATTTTTTCTTGTCTTCCCTTATCGCTTGATTCAAATAATAATAATAATAATAATAATAATAATAATAATAATAATAATCCTCATAAAATAGTGAGGTTGCAACAGGAAAGGCATCCGGTTTATAAATAAATATGAAGCTTTAAAATACCTGGAAGCATCAGGCATCATCTTATGACTCCTTAGTGCAGTTCAGACACATGTTCAGCAATTTAATTCCATATTTTTCTTATTTTATGTAAATGTAACAATTATTGCACATCAAAAAATAAATTGTAATTTGGTCTATTTCTTAGCTATGACCCACGGGATGCAAACACTCTAAGCTTATTGTTTGTTATCTTCTGAGCCAGCTGGTACACTACTTTACTGCCTCTTTTTATTAGCAATATATAATATGTCAACTTCACTGAGACTTGTGACAGGCTACATTTGGATGGAATACAAAGAAAACAAGACATAACTTTATCCAAGAGCAGAGCTAGCAGAAAGGAAAGTGGAAAGTGCCAAACAATTTGCAAATTGCAATTAGTGAATACTCTGGGGATGGGAGGTAGGTGAGGAAAAGGAAACAAATGAGAGGAGGAGCAACAGGAGTGGTCTAATAATCAGAGTGTTAAACCCATTACTATTTTGACATGGCTGTCATGTGTTAGGGAGGCATTTGATTTGTGATCATTAGTGAGCTAATTAGTGAAGACTTTCTCTTCATTAAGCTCTTAAATATGTGCAAGCTGGCTATTTAAGTTAGCAACCAACTTAAACTCCCAGGTTGTTCACTATACACGTGATCTGTTTGCAGATCTCAGGTAAATATTGTTCATGCTGTTTATTATTCACTTTTCTCATGGAAGTGATCGTGGTTACCACTTTTAGAAATGAAATCTTTTTTAACTTGGCTTAGATGCAACCGTTTTCTAAAAGTTATGTTCCCAAGCAACTAAACTATAAATGCGCTAAAGTTTTTTCGAGGAACATAATTTCAATCATATTACGTTTCCAGTAAATATGATGAATTAATCTGTAAAAAGTCCACTACTACAAAGTCCAGTTTGTCTGACTACAGCATGATTAAAGCATTTTATGGTTGAGTTTAGATAGGTAAAGGAGCTGTTTAGGGTCAGAGAAAGATCAAGGGCTGGTGGAATATAGGAAAATGTAACTTCACACAAAATATGTTTTCTTGCTTTTAAACACATCCACAATCTTTCTTTAACCCTAATGTCACTGGTTTTGTTCCCTGAACCTAACCAGACACAGGACTCTGACATCGATATCGGGTCTTTGGCTTAACAGTCCAGTGCTGTACAAACCGACACCCTCCCCAACCACCTCCTTGCAGCTTCCTTTCCCTTAATAAAAGTATAATTTTATTCATTCAAAAAATATTTGCATCAGAACATAATGAATAAATCATTGCATTTGAGTTGTATAGGGATTTCATTTTTAGGAGGCAGGGTAGATTAGATTTTGTATTGTAAATCTAGACATTGGTTCTTCTTGTTGGCACTATCCATGGCCAGATAATGATAAGGTGTCAAGCTCATTATAGCAGCAAAAACAAAGTATCACATGGCTTGGTGACGTGGGTGAAAAACTTCTGTAGCTTACTGTGCAACAGTCGACAGCTGCAACACTTCACAACTACTAAAATAATTTATTAAATAGCCATCAAAGAGCTTTGTAACTGCGAGTGATTTTCTAAACCAAAATGAACAACAAAAAATAAGAATACACATATGTCTACATTTTAGCATTAAGACAATATGTGTGTTGCATCAGGCTGTGTTGTATTGTTAACAGTACCTACAGTAGACTTGTTGAGTGTTTGGCCCTAACCCTGTTCACAATAACAACAGATGAGATTTGTGTACGTGATCCATTAGGCTAATGACATTAACTAAAGCTAAATGCTGTCAGGAGTTAGGAAAGCTGGAATGCAATCAGTAAAATAAGATTGGAGGTGTGGATTAGAGCTGTTTTGCAACCTATTTTTTTGTAAATAGTAAGACAATGTATCAAATGTTTGTTTGTTTTTCGGTATATTTGCTCATTTTGACATTGATGCCACCAATATATTTTTTAAAAATAGTTGGGAGCAGGGCAGCAAAACACTGAAAATGTTGTGAAATGTTAAGCAAAACACCAAGTGGAACATGTAATAAGGTTAACTGGCAACAGGTCAGTATCATGATTAGATATAAAAAGAGCAGCTCAGTCTTTAAGAAGTCAGGTCAAGTCAAGTTCGCCACTCAGAAATACTGCATCAAGAAAAAAGTTTAGCCACTTTGAAATAATGTAAATTTGCAAAACATTTGGAGATTTTTTAAAACATTAAGAGTTCAGTGAACACAGTTTGTCTATGCAGCCACAAATGCACATTAAATCTTTACCATGCAAAGAAACAACCATATATAAACAAGACCAAAAAATACTGCTTTCTTCCCTGTGCTGTGAATAGTTTTTAGAAATGACCCAGTCAGAGCCTAAAAGACATGCTGTGGGCCATTTATTGTTGAACGTTAAATGAGGCTTTCCTGCAGTTTGGAAGCTTTGTAGCCAATGTATTATTATAATTTTTTTGTCCTTTCAACTTATCCTGTGAGTTCAGGGTTGCCACAGCAGATAATTTTGTCCACATGTTGATTTGGCACATTTTCTACGCCTGATGCCCTTTCTGACGCAACCATCCACAATTTCTCCTGGGCTTCGGGCCGGCACTGCACAGCTGGGGATGAGCTGTTGGGCATTTAGCCTTGCCTAGGGACACTTTGTGGTCCAACCCTACCTCCAACCCTATGGTGGGTAGGACGCCACTCTACCAACTTAGCCACCTGGAGGATTTGGAGCCAACTGAGTCACCAAAATGCTAATTATTCAAAGCCTCATTTACATTAACAGTGTTCAATGTTACAGTGAATAATTAAGAGCAGCCAAATCCTAAACAACCACGTGCAGCTGTCACAGAGCTGGATCCAATAATGCTTCTTACGTCTTCATACTTTTTAATAAATGCTGTTGTCATTGTAGGCATTGCTTGCTTTAACTGCTAGATTAGCTGCATGATGTCATGGAGCCAAAGACTGAAATATAGAGGGCTTCATTTGCGAAAGTGCTTATGTGGCAGGGTATGAGAGTGCTTGTGTGATTGAAAAGTGCTCAGGTTAGGAGGAAGCTTTTATTGATTTTCATTTTGAAATAAAGCTTTCTCAACCATGATATTGTAGCACTCCTGCCATTGGCAAAAACATAAGACAAAAATGTAGTGAAGATTGAGAGACATGACGGTAAACACACTTTTTGGTCCCAGTATTCAATTGGCTACTAATAAATGCAGGATTAAACCGCTTGACAGTGAATTTACTTTATACTGTAATCAGAGGAAAAATTACTAGAAATAGAAAAATTTACTAAAAACGTGCAGTGCTCTGATTGGCTTGGTTATTTCTCCAACTGGTTACATTAACTTTCACTAAAGTGATATCAGACAGGATTCAGATGTGCTGTAAGAAACAGGTGATAATCCGACAATTTTTTACTCAGGTTCCATATGAAATCACAACATAAGGTGTCCAAGATATGAGATATCATTACAGATCAGCCCCGACTCCCCTGTCCTGCATTATCTGAGGAACATGGCTAAAGGCGACAGGAGACAGATCATCCACAACCCTCTTTAACAAATATGTGCTGGTGCAGAATCTGAAACACGGTTGATTCTTCAAAGAAAATAGGGTGGACCTGTTTCGATTGTTTTACAATAGACAGTTTCACAGGCTTGGAAATATCTGTTCTTATACACATGTTAAAATTTGGGGAGTTTGTACTAAAATGTAGCATGTCACTGATCAGGGACACATGGAGGATGTTGGTGTTAGTGGCTCCATCACTTCATTCCCCAGTTGGCCGAACAAGAACAGTTTCCTTGACAGTATCTTGAATTAGAAAAAAAATCTCTTCTAGTTAGCTGCAGGCTGTTGTGTTGGTAAGCCTGTTTGTGTGTGTGTGTATGTGTGTCAGTGTGTGGGTGTTATGATGTCTGCAAGCTGATACGGTGTCAGAATTGGATCCTCATTAGAAGATCTATTCTTCCAAATTTGGATGACTTCAATCCCATTTTGCTAGCATGTTCTAAAAAGCATGAGTAATTTCAAAGCTGAATCAGAGCTGCAATGTCCTGCTTATAAAAAGCATGAACACAAGCACACACACAAACACACACACACACACACACACACACACACACACACATATATATATATATATATATATATATATACACACACACACACACACACACACACACACAGGCGAGACAAACACACCTATCTCTCACTCCATCAGACTCCAATCCTTTCTTTTACATCCTCTTATTATTTCTTTCTACAATTATTTCTGTTGACCTCCTACTCCCTTTGTCACTACTCCCCCCCACACACACAGTGTGTGCTGTGATCTTCAGTGTGCTGCATCATTGGTGAAGCCACGTGCTCTCTGTTTATCATCACGGATAGGAGGGGAACAGAAAGAGGGAGAGAGAGAGAGAGAGAGAGAGAGAGAGTGGAAGGCTCTGCTTCTCTTTGTCATTTCGTCTAGTCTACCCACACATGCACACTCTCGGTGACATACGCGCATTCAGTCCTTAGTAGCCCGACGGACGGACAAACAAACAAAACAAAAAAAAAAAACACATCCAAACCAGACCATACTGACCGGGGACACTCTGAACTACACCACAGGTACTGTAAATCTTCATCTGTCTGAAACATGAAATGGTCACTCGACATGTTTTTGCACCTGAATCGAGGCTTAGCCTCTTTAAGAAGCTGTCATCCACATAATGTTCAGACTTTATCTATCATCTGTTCAGGAAAATAAGATTTAAGGTGCTGTGTGCTTTAGAGGACTTGAGGAGGAGCAGTTAAAATTAGGACAGGATTTTTGGCACAGTGCTGCTAAGGCTTTGGACCCTACATTTCTAAGCTGACTTAATGATAAAAATACAGTATGTGAAAGTCGTAAAAGTTGATTAAATTTGTTGGAGGTGTGTGCTAGTGGTGCCCAGATTTTGCCTGCATTTTTGCATGTTACTGTTAGCAACACCTGAAGGATCGAGGCTGTATAAGGGCCTGCGTGCCTCTATTCAAGCTCATTGTTGTATTTGTATTGAGGCTTATTTATTAATATAACCTCATTATGTTCAGAGAATTTCTAGTTTTTTCTTAAAGGGGCATTGTGGGTTACATAATC
This sequence comes from Channa argus, assembly GCF_033026475.1. NCBI lineage: Eukaryota > Metazoa > Chordata > Actinopteri > Anabantiformes > Channidae > Channa > Channa argus. Next base: position 26,835,386 of record NC_090200.1, read on the forward strand.
AGAAAAATAAGATAAACATTTAAAAATGTTTTGTTGTTTCACACCCTAAACCTTTGTAATAGCGACAGTAGCAACATCTCTCTGTTGTTATGTTCTGTTATATAATTTCTCTGTAGGATCCAGAACTCCACAGTTCTCATCGTTTTCTCACTGAGAGTGTTTATCATATTCCGTTTCAATGCGTTAAAATGTCCTGGCTTTTTTTTTTTTTTTCCTTCCCTGCTTCTGCTGCTGTTCCATCATCTCATGAAACTGCCATTGAAGCTGTGTCTGTCTTTCCTTTGGGACTGGTTCTGTTTCTTAGCTCATGGTTTATAAATAGTTTTCAAAAGACCAACACACTCCTGCTTTAATTCCCACATGAGCCACATGTGGCCAGTGTGAGTATACAAGAAATTAAAGCTATAATGAAACAATTACTTTAAAAAAAAAAATCATTATACAGTATATGGCATAGATTTTTGTTTTATACCTGTACTGTGTTGGGAGTACAAAAGTACCTGTTGCAATGGGTTTTTATTTTCTGGGCATTGAAATTTTCAGGGACAAGTGAAGCTACCTAGAGGCAACTCTAATGCACGATGAATGCAAGAAGTGAGTAGGGCTTAAAATTACATGAACAAAATGTACTATGTCTTGTAGGTAGACTAACTATAGCTTTCACCTCCCAGAATGGAACACACCATTATTAAGTTTCAGAGGATAGACAACCTTTACAGCATAATAATTTCCAGAATTAATTAGATTTGTAATAATTCTTGTACAGAAACAAAAACAGCAATAAATTTAAATCTAGTCACATTTAATGTCTGTCAAGCTGCAACCTGGATTAGTTTGTTCATCTGTGATGTAGACCTCTGTTGTTGTCCAAAAATAATTTACAACACAGGTAGGTATAGTAACGCAGTAAACAGAACAAGGCGTGTGGGTTTTCTGGCAATGCATGCATGCCTGAAGCTCTGTAACAAGCAAAAGGCAAGTGAAGTTCATGAAACTGCGCTCTTTCTTTGTTGTAGTTGTGGTGGAAAAAATATAAACAACATGGATATTATTATTTTATATTACTCTAAGCATAAACTGGACTTGGTTGCTGTTTAAAGGTATGAGTGAACTGGCATATGCTTTATTTGCTCCCCACAGTTAAGAATTAAATGACTTGAGTGATTTGTTGTTTGTCTGTTAAAGTTTAGCTCTCTACATGCCAAGTGTAGACCTGGAGGGAAGGTATCTAGCCCACTGTATGCAGCCCACTGGGGTGAAAAGTTTAGTGGAGAGGGCAGCCTCTAATTAGACAAAACTGGAGTGAGCAAATTTTCAAGTATAGGACCAGAGCTATGACGGACACATCCAAAGTATTAATTATATTAATGTATGAAAGGTTATTTATAAAAATATACTATTCAACAGTTTGGAGATAATGTCAGTGTCAGATAAATAGGCTCTATTGATGATTGGACATATGCAAGAATATTAAAACCTGAATAATTTTGGAAATAATGTTGTTAAAACGTAATTTTGAAGAACAGCTTTTGACTTGGCTTCAGAAGAAAAGGTTGGCCACTCTCCTGGCCCCTCACGGCTGTAGTTTGCAGGTAGTTTAAAACTCTGCATTTCCATGCAGCGTAGGTCTTCTTCATCTGTTCTCACAACGTTGGACGCTGCACAACAACCACAGTTTCATTAACTTTGCCTGCCTTTCAATAGTAAACTACTATGTCTTCTATGTCAGTACAGCCAGACAACAACACACCGCTTCTTTTTACTCTGTTACCATAGCAACCCACAAAGATTTTACTATTTAACGGAGGTATCACTCTGCTACCTTGGCAAACAGCACATACACAACATCTCCCAGTGGAATTATGGCAAATCATAGTATTTATTGCAACATTAAAAGTTTCCCCACCAAAAATTGGATTGAAGTGGTGCCTAGTGGAGTGCTGATGTGTTTTTATTAACTTGTAGATCACAGCAGAAGTCTGTGGCACAGACAAATAAGCTACTCCAGGTTGCAGAGTGATTGACACTAAACATGAATAGAGGCAACTGAGTGTTAGTTTTATTGTTTGTATGGATAACAAGGACCATTGAATTAGAAAATGACCAAAGCTATTCTTTTGGTCACTAATAGTTAGCTAGCACTACCTGTTATAAAGTTTGGACATTTTTGTTTATTAATATTTATGATTTGTTTTAATCAGTAGCAGCGCCTTCTATCCTAGCTGATTATTCCATTTTGACTATAATCACTGATTGATATTGGTGAATTATTGATTTCAAAGACTTGCTCTGTCTTCATGTTATTTGTGTGTTTGGAATAATGCTTCTTGCACATTGGAGTCCCCAAACCCCGATCTTGGCCCCAACCTCGATACCTCAGTCCACCCTCCCACCTCCGCGGCATTTTCAATAGCTAAACAATGGAGGTTGGAATTGCAAGCGAGCAACTGGAGAAGCAATGTTGTTATTACTGTTTTTCACATGATGATGTAGTTTCTCTTTGCTAGACATTTGTGTTGGATCTATGCTCTAATTAGCTGGCTTCCTCGTTACTGGGAAACAAGACAGTATTATTTATGTAAATTACAGTCTGTGGTGTTGCACATATTTCTGGCAATTGATAGAGGCTAATAAAAGTCCGTTAACGCAGCTCTAAAGATGTCATACTGGCTTCATTAAAGGCTGCAAGGACAAACAGTTTTTTAAAATTAATTGCTAACCTTCACATTATTCTTCCATCTTTTATGGTCATGTTCACAGGCTTCCATAAATCTCTGACTTTTACCTAATAACTCTGTCTACCTTGTGTAGTTGTATTGCATGAAGTCTCTTATTACAGTTCTGTGAATCTTGATACTGCCTATTCACCTGCAATGCACCAAAACAAGTACAGTCGATCTTGTCTCTTGTATTTTTATACCTGCTGCTAGATGGGGCCTGGATTGTTTTGGAACTTCCCTCCCAAGGCTGGCTGCACGGTTCCACAGAGCCTCCTGCAGACCATGTACGTAGGACCGTGAAGCCACTGTACCTACCTACATAATGTACCATACATTATACCTCACAGGTCCCTCCGTTATGCAGCCTGTGTGGATTTATTTCTGGCATTTTGTAATCATCCGTTCCATTTTGTCAGTCAGTCTAATGTTCTACATATTCATTCTGTAGCAGCAGGTAAATACCCACGAATCTGATGAGAATTCATAATTTAGTTATTAAACGTGCTAAGGACAACAGTAGTCTATGTAATTGTAGAATTAATTTTAAAACTAAGAGATATACTGAGGTGGTTACTGAAAGTTAGTGTGCGAGTAAACCAAGCCTCTGAAACTGATCATTTCCACAGCCAAATTTGGTAGCACCACTTCCAGGTGACACAGTGTGTTGAGTAGTCCTGCTCATTCCTATATTTTTGCAGAATCACAATGCTAATGTCATTGTTTTTGCTATTTTAATATTAAGAACTGTAAAAAATAGTCAAGCAATACATTGCAACAAATAAATTAAACTCACAACCACAAGCTACCGCTCTTCGTGGTTACATTTAAAGTAAAAGCCCTTCCTGTCAATAACAATGCCTTCAAGCTTTCTTGAAGATGCCTACAAAAGAAAAGAAGAGCTTATTGTTTTTTCCTGGGCCAATATATTCAACCACAAGTTCAATCTCACTTAAAAGGTCACAATAGTAATTAGACTAGATTTAAAAAGACAACAACTTTATAGTCACTATATCACTTTATAGTCACACAAACACATTTTTATAACTGTGGCTGTTAAAAATAAACAAAAATATGAGAAATATGAGTATTTGTTGGTAATGACCTACACAAGTCGGTACTAAACAACACAAGTGCAAATAAAATTGACAGAAGCTAAGTGAAACTTTAGCCACAACCTAGTGGCTACAAGGCCACATTTTTAAGATACACTATATTGCCAAAAGTATTCGCTCACCCATCCAATTAAATGAATTCAGGTGCACAAAGAAAGGTCCATAAAGACATGGATGAGTGAGTTTGGTGAAGAAGAACTTGACTGGCCTGCACAGAGTTCTGACCTCAGCCCGATAGAACACCTTTGGGATGAATTAGAGCGAAGACTGCGGCTGTTATAGCTGCAAAGAGTGGGGCGACGTCATATTAAACCCTATGGATTAAGAATCCGATGTCACTAAAGTCTAAAGGCAGGTGAGCGAATACTTTTGGCAATATAGTGTAATTGGCTGTGTAAGTAGTTGTAGATATGTTCCTTCCTTAATTTATTCATTTGCATATTCGTGACATTATGTAACTTTTGTGTTTACACGAAACATAAAAATCAAGTTAAATCAAGTTACGTTTAAATAAAATCAAACTCCAGTTAGCTATAGCCTGTCATTAGCTATTTTTATTTCTATACTGCTATCCGGACATGAAGCAAAATGTATTTTGAATACCAAAATCAAGACTTAAGTATCAATAATAGAGTGAATCCTCACACTAACATATGCTCCTCGAGTCGATGTTTTAAAAAAAACAAACAGTACAAATAATTGAATCCAAATATTCATATAACTTATTTTTCTTAACAAAGTTATTGTGCACACTTGTTCCTGGTTGCTCATTGGCCACATGGACACACATCCACACACGTACACACACACACACACACACACACACTCAACTGCACAGAGAATAGTTTGCCATGTTCATATTCATACATTTATTTAATTCAAGCCGGGCCTTTTGTAGTTATATAATCCCATGGGCCGACATTCCAATTGTGATTACCATTAGATTAATTATGCAACATTACTCACTAGTCTTGCAAGCTAAGGAACACAGTTGAGAGCTAGAGAGCTAGTTAATATGTACTTCGTGTTTAATATTTTCAGAATTAATTAAGGAAAAATAGATTTTGACAATATAAGTGAGAACAAGTCTTTTCAATCCCATGGTAATTTGAAGACCCCTAATGTGATACTTAGCTGACAAAATGCCAGGCAACAATCCAGTGTCCAATCATAACAATACATTAGACAAAATCGTGTAACTCACAAGTTACTGTCCTGTCCCTTTTCACAACTTTAAAATTACTTTATACAAGTATGGTTTATTTTCTTTTATGTAAATATTAACCTCATTGTACTCAAAGACATGGAGCACAATACCATGCCCTGTCCCTTCAATGTTTGTGTCATATATTACTGTCGCCCATCAGCTTGGGTGCTGGCTGTCCTGTGAACATGAAAACTGCATGTTTCACACATCTCTGCATGCATACTATCACATCTTTGTAATGGAGCTTCAGTGTGTGAACAATAAAGTCTACAGCTGCAATATGAGTAGCAGATCGGCATAAATGTTGGTAAATGTTACTGAGCAATACAATATAACAGTTCTAGTGCTTTCATCAAATCATAAAAGACAGACTATTGGTTATGTCATGGGTTTAGAAAAAAGGAGGCAGAGTGCATGTCATGATCTGTTAGTGTGAAAGGGAGCTATTCATTAAGTGAATGCTGTTGCTGACATATTGGTTATTGAATGTCTGCACTGTGTCGCTCAGTGGTCACTAATGGAGGATGTCTATTAAAATGGTGGATGGAACACCAGGTGCAACAGTGTGATATAATGTCGGAAACATGATTTTGCCCGGAGATGTTATTGATTATAAAAGTGAATGCACACTGTTCTCGGCTACAGAGCAGGAAGAGATCTGAAATGCTGCTTCATAGAGAGTGGTACTGAAATAGAATTAAAGTGTCAGTTAACAAAATGTACTTCAATTACTGTTATATTCCAAAAGTCCTTGTACATGCTGTGGTTTTACACCTCCAGTTCCACATAGATATAGAATTATGAGCAGTCCCTACTGTTTGAGATCTGGTTTATGGCACTGTGGACACTGTAATGAAACCATGTGTCTCTGAAGGAAGCAATTGTGGTTTGCTCAGGATACCATTTACCCCCGCACTCCAATGAGATTTTCTCCTTGACATCTGGTTCCCCATTCGATTCAGGAAGGAGCCCGGCAAACATTCCCGTCACCCCTCAGCGTACTGCTGGTAGCCACACAGTCTGCCCATCTGCTCTGCTGGCATCCACCCTGCAGCGCTGTGGGCGGACCATAGAAACACAACCACTAGAATGAACATTTGACTGCATGTTTAAGTTCAGCTGCCGGACAATCCAACTGTGCCATTCAGCTTGAGCCAAATAAATACAAGCCAGGGTGTGTGAATGTAGTGTTTGGCTGTGGCTGATGGTCTTATCTTAATGGTAGATGAGGGGTTACATCAACACTTGACTGCCAAAAAGTATGGTAGGCTCTGTGCAGACGAGTCAAGTTCTGTCACATCAAAATGGGGAAACTAGTGCAAGGTTCTAATGTTAGACACCAGCATGTTTTGGTTTGTTAGGTAACTACTAAACACATTGCTGCTGACATATAAATAGGTCATGAGAATAAACCTGGCCTGGTGATATTCTAGATCAGGGGAACCAGACATGATGGCCTTGCATCACTATTGCCATTACCTTATCTATAAACTGCTCCCATAATCTGTGGCTGGGAGACCGGTATCATGATCGGTAAGATAATTCCAACTTTGTTATGCCAATATTTGCTGATTGACAGCTCTTTGCAGGTACTCCCAAGGTTCATTATAAAGAAAAGGGGTATTTATTATGAGGAATTTAGGGGGGAGAACACAACTAAAAATCACTCCATAAGGAGGGTAAAGAACTTACAGACAGACTAAGAGAACAAAAGGTAACAAAACTACCTAAAAGCCCTGAAGTAACATATACACCCAAAAGGGGAGGACAACTTAGGTTGGGACTGTGCCAGGGGAGCAGGGAAAAAAGGCAGAGGTGAGTGTCCAAACAGGGAAGATCCGGGAGCGTGAGCAGAATACAACAGGCAGAGAATACAAACAAACTGGCAGAGAAAGGTGGGGAGAAGGACAGCGGAACAGGTGAAACAATTCAGGACAAACGTGGAAGGTGAAAAAACCAAACAGACTAACATGTAGAGGCCCGGGAGGAGCAACAAAATAAAAGCCAAGGACAGGAAATAAAGCTCGGCAACTAAACACGGGAACAGTACTGCAACAATTTCAGGAGCCATAGGCCAAAGCCAAAGATAAAGCCAAATGCATGGAAGGTAGTAGTTAGGTAGCATAATGGATGGGATTTAAATCCCTGGGCGTGTGATTCCACATATGTGCCTTTTCGGTGCTGGCCAAAGATCATGACACTGAGGGAGAATACTGAGGAAGTCTGAGGAATTCTTTAAAAGCTAAATTAAAACATTGGGACAGTTTATGTTGCTTGGCATATCTTTTCCAGCTTGTAGGCATGCAGATGTACCCTCTACAACATCAGAAATATCAGACCTCAACTTGAGTACTGCAGTGCCCTACTAACAAGGCTACCAGCATGACCAATAAAGCCAATTCAGAGGATTCAAAATGCAGCAGCACTTAGAACTTCTGACTCCCTCAGGTCAAGAAGGCAGTCAGAAGTTCACTAATCTGGAACGAAGAGTGTGCTGGAGAGACTCCCTACCAAGGTCCTCACTAAGAGTTGGCATAAGACTTGGTCCCACGGTTATTACAGTTTTACATTTTCAAAAGTGTTTTTAATTCACCCAAATTTCATGTTTAGTTTTAGTTAGTTTACCAGTGGTTTTCTTAGTTTTAGTTAAGCTTTTATCTCAGGGAATCATTTCTATATCATTTTCGTTTATTGTTACTTTAAGCTTTAGTTTAGTAGCGTTTGAAGTAAAATGTTGTCAGGGACCAGTGTGTTGTGAAAAAATATCCACTGATGAGGAAGATTTCAACACTATACCTCATTATCATAAAGGCTACAATACATTGGTTTTACACTGGCAGATGTTACTGTAAAAAGCAGTAAATAAACATTTAAACCATTTCAACCAGTTCATTATAATATATGTCCTCTGCAGCAATTTTGGCTTCAGCAAGAGCTGCTCTAGCATCAATTTTCTGGTTCCGAGCATTTAAAGGTAGCAGAAAAATGTTTAGGGCTCCACCAAATAAAACCAGGAGAAGGGGCCGCCAATGGCCACTAATATTACATGAGTTGCATGATGTTGATGCGTCGCACTTTGACCTGATTATATCTGGAACATTTGCTTTCTGCTTCTGTAAACGTTTAGCCTATTTCAAATCCATATTTGTGGAGTTGAAAAGCGGTTAATTTTTTTTACAGTATACTCACAGGAATACTGGCATCCAGGTTTAAATGCCTTTTAGTGATGACCATTTTTAACAGCTTGTCAGGTTACCATTTTAAGTGCAAAATCACATAAAACACAAATCCTCTTAAAAACTAATTATGAGAAAAATATACAAGGAATATTGGGATTTGTCAAGTATGAAGACAAAATGATAGGGATATCTGCTACCTTGCTCTACTAGTGAACATGTGGCTGCTTATAAGGCATTACCAGAAAGAGGGAATGTTTTTCACCAAGCAATTATTAGAACCAGAGTTCAATTTGTCTCTAGACACAGGGTTGTGCAACTTGTCAAAATGAGTACAAGTGGTCCTATCAAACTGTGGATGCTTAGAAATTCTCTGAGCAAAGTCTCAGTTGTAAACACTGGCAATGATTAGGAAGAACAACTCTGCTTAGCCTTTCCTGGTTATAAAGAGGTCAGAATGTTCATCTGGGTACTACTGGCCTCTTGTCTATGGCCCCATTAAACTGGAATTAATGAGGCAAGTACTGTATATGCAAAAAAAGGACATGAGTGGGCTTTACTTTAATCACTGCTCACACCAGCTCTTCATCAGTTCAACACACTTGTTCAAAGCAAAGATGATATCTTAGGATATACATCAAATCACAATTTAACACACAAAATGAACATACTTGCAGCAATGGTCAAATAATGTGCAGCATTATACACATCCACCATTTTAAAAGACCTTCTACACATTTAATATATCAGTTTGCTAATTTGCTTAATCTCTCTGGGGCATTGGTCCTGCTGTGGAAATGCAATGATTATACCCCAGAGAATTGTTGCTAGACTTTAAGCTTATGGTGGCTAATGCTAGTTAATGTTAATGAGCTTTGAGACAACATTGCTACATATCGGATAGTACAGAATCAGCCCTAACACGCAATTAACATGAACCCATAAATGTCAGCTGCCGCCAAATTGTATACTCCTTGGCAAAGTCCTTGACTTTAAAACCATTCCCAACTGAGTGCTAATCACAGTATTTCCTTCATGTGCTTTTAATAACCAGCATGATGTCTTCATTCCGCCTACCCCTTATTGGTAAGCTTTCAAAATGAAAATTGCTATTATGTAATTATTTACCAAAATTTGTTTTGGCATGACCATTGAACAGACAAGAGAAACAGGTCATGGGAGAAGTTCAGAAATGCAGTATGATACAATAGCATAGAAATTTAAAGCCCAGCAACAACTGTACACATGTAAAAGGCTTGTGATTTTGGATGTGTGAAAAGAAGAGATGAAAATGACTAGAGTCAGTCAAGATTTTTTCCTTTTTTACTAATAATTTTTATTTCCAAGAAAAGAAATTTAAAGCACCAAAGTCTAACAAGTTAAAATAATTTTTATATCTCATGCTGTCAAACTGTTAAAGGGCAACTTGATTTTCAATTTTCTTGCTACGGTTGTAGTTTGGGAAGGACGCACATATGAATGATAATAAACTACCCTCTGCATACCCCCTGCATTAAACATGTTGCTGTTTCTAGCTGAAAAATCTCTCTAGGTGACCTTATAAAAACAGTTTTTAAATTCACCGGTCATTCAGAGGATTGGGTTCACAAAACTTACAATGTCTATATTGTGACCAACCAACTAATATTTAAACTAAAATCTTCCTCCAGATGACATCATCTGAATGTAAACTTCCTCTTGATCATGCCATCTGTAACATTTGGAGGTATTCTAATGTAGGGAAGACAGAGTTTAGCACCTTTTATTAACATGTAGTCCCCAAATTAAGAACATAAGAATCATGTTGAAGAAATGAGTTGCCCTTACTTACTGTGTCACAGCACAGCCAGCCAGTTCTCATTCCCGAGGCATCACAAAGCACAGCTTTGTCAAGACTTTCTGAGTTACATGCTGACGCTTAAGGTACTCGTTGACAACAATGATTGATGCTCAGAGCTTTCAGTGTAGTTAATTAGAAAGCCTGACACGTCAATATTTTATGCCAATGACATAAAATACGAAGTGAAAAAGTCTCATAGGGGGCTGACGAAGTGGTGGATCGTACAACAAGACACAGGACTTTCTACAGGAGACCAGGGTTCGACTGTAATCCGAAATGTTGTGCGCTTTATTGATGACTGTTTCCTAACTCTAACCCTAATATAGTTTGTTTTGTGTATATAAAGTCATTCCTGTGACATTAAAAGGTGGTGGTCCTGGAGCTCCTGGAGTGTCCAATAGTAACAGGGTATCTATGTGGCGTCAATATGATACGCCAAAGGACGTACAAAGCAGCACAATTTGACGCCTTAGGAAACGTCAATATGTGATGCTGTGGGATAGAAATGGGTCGGCATAGCTCATGATCAGGTGATTAAATTGTCACTTACAACAAATTTCCACTCAATGTCTCTACAAAATAGCGTGAAAGGGTAGGTAATAATCCAAGTATCTTATGATTTCAGTTTACAGTATGTCGTTACAAACAACATTCCAACATCTGTCCATCATATCACATCATCGTAATTTGCCATTGAACTGTGAATTTCCATTTTTGTCAGCATTAGCTTAAAAGCTAATTCCATTTTATGGCTAATGATAGGTACATGTCATTGTAGTGTTTTTACCTATTGTTGTACAGCAAATCATGTGGCTTTTTTGTATCCAATAACAATGTATATTTTTCCAGGCTTCAGTATTATTTAGTTACAGACAGAGGTTGCAACCTTAATTTTAATATGGGATGAGAAATTGCTCTCCAATTGGATTCCATTTGGCATTAAAGAGGTCTTTACAACTCTTACATTTGTCCTTTAGAAACCTTTTAATGTGCTGCATAAATAAAAGAAAAAGGCCAGAGATTACAAAGGCTCGGTGCTTTGTCCTCTGCACACAGCTTTCCTGCCAGAATTAGCATTACACTTTCAGCAGAAACTCAGACCCCTCAAGGGGTGCTGCCCTCTCATACTGTACCTTAACTTTGAGGCCACAGATGAGAGATGAGACAAAAATACACGAGTGTATTGTCAAAAATGTGTACCTGAAATATATCCGTGTTGTCCTACTTTTTAATTGTTACTTATTTTGCATCAATTGGTTCATTTCTGTTTTGTATACCATAAGTATGAATAAAAAAAGTACATGCCCATCAATCCAAAATGCATTAGGTTTCTTTTCCTTAGTGTCTGTAAACTATTTCTAGCTACAATGTTTTGGGTACACAAAGCTTTCATCTGACAGTGCTGACAAGGGAGCTTTTTATGCCAGAAGAAAAACTGCTGCTCAGGGTTTGAGTCTGAAACAGATAGCTAATATTTAATATTTAATCCCCAACTCTGAGATTGATATGTCTGCCCTGTGTAGCTTCTCTGTGTCTCTTCCCTCTTCTCTTATACATAATTAAAAGTTTTATTTCAAATGGTGGAAAGAGCTGACTTACTTTCTCCGATTTTAAAACATGTTGTAAACAGTTTTAGGTTTGAGATTTGTTAGGTTTATTGTTCCAGCTGGTAGAATAACTGGTTAACCGTGGGGGTGAGAGAGATGATGTGATTGTAGCAATGAGTGTCAGGACACATTAGTTACGAGTCAGGATCTCCTGACTGGATCAAGCTCTGATACAGATTTGCTTCAGGTTTTTACAATTTACTGTGCAGGCCTCAATTCAAATTACAAAAAATAAATAAATAATGCTGAAAAACGTATGAATAAAGCAGTTGATGTAGGGTTATGCTTTATTTAATTCAAATGTTAACATTTTTGTGCAGTGTTTATTTAAATGTTAATTTGTTAATGCATCTTATTTTATAAAGGTGATACAAAATTAAAAAGTATCTTATACATGGCCCTCGATGTATTGCCTATGAAAGGTCCTGGAATACACAAAAACTAAGCAAAATATATTTTAAATAAGTTACTTTGTCTTAATTTGAGTGAATTGTTGAAAATATTTTAACTTTGTTAAGTACAATAAAATAAACTGTAGACCTACTATCGCATTGTTGTAAAAAAAAACACTTTATTTCTTTACAAAATAAATAATAAATATACAATAATAGTAACCAGAGTTTCCTGATATCAAAGAAGCTATTTACTCCGTCCTAATTTATTTCACTGTTATAAGGCTGGAACTTACTAGAGGAGGCACAATGCCCTTAAAACAAGTGGGAGAAAAAAGTTAACTGAAGAGGATTTTAGCCAGAACTACAACAAATTGATTTTTAAAACTCAATTTCAAGTCTGTGTGTTGTAACAAAAATGAAAGTCTACAGCCACACCAGTAGCCCCAATGAGGCTAGACTTTCGTTAGCATTTTTTCCTGGCCGCACTAAAGTATCAGTAGCAGGGTTTGTGTGTCCTTGTTGCTTGTACTACACCATCACCCTCTGTCTTCTCAGGCTTTTTTAATCAGACTACAGACATTCAGGTATTGGTGTGTGATCGCTGTGAAGGGAAAGGGGAGTGTGAAGGGAGTGAAAGAGCACCCAAGTTCTTTAGAGGGCAGCTGTCCTCTTTGAACTGTGGAAGCCACATGTCTGATTAATAGACTGGAGCCTAACCTTGTGGTGTGACAGAGCCGGTGGGACGGGCGTGTAAGGGTGGGTCTGCACATTACTACACATTACTCAATGTGTTGAAATTGTTGACTCACACCACGTGTGACACCTTGGTTCATTCTTGGTTTTTCATGGTGGCTAATAGTTTGGTTCATGTATTGAATGTAAAACTCTCCTCTTCCTCCTATGCCCCCTTTTCCCCTACAGTTTTCCCTCATTCTCTTTGCCTCCCTTGTCTTATTTTTGCTCTGTCTCTGACTCTGTATGTTTGAGTTGTCCCAGTTACCAGGTATCGAGTGAACTGAATTGAGTAAAACTGTCAGTGAACTTATGTCATATCAGATGTTTTCCATCTATGTCACTGTGAAATTGATTTGCACTCTAATGATCTAAGATTTTCTATGAGTTTCTTGACAATTCCTTCACACAGACTTCTCCCGTGTCACTGCACAATGTGAGCCAAAACAATTGCTCTAAAGCTTACACACATAGCATAGATATGGTTACTGTAGGTAAAATAAGTAAGAATTAAAACCATCATTACATTACAATATATACATTATATCATTATTACCTCCAATTTTAGGGGCCCCAAAGTATTTGGAAAAACTCACATACTGTAAATTGTTGCAAAGGACTGTCTCAGGTCGGAAACACATAGACCTGGTGGGTTGCCTCAGAGATTTGCCAGGTGCTTTAGCTGCAACAACGCATGGACTTTGGCTCGCTCTGATCAAAACTTTAGTTTTAGATGTAAAACATTGATATGTGGAGTGGATTGACAAAGGATTACCATTTTTTTATGAAACTGGTGTTGTAAATAAACAAAAACTATGATGGCTTAAAACTAAAGCATCATTCTCAAATATTGCACATACAAATGGAGGAACTGTTATCAGAACACGAAAATGTATAAAAAAGCGAAACAAAACATAATGACGTCTTATGATTACAGATCATTAGAGTTATTTCTAGAGAGTCTTATAATAATTTTTTTTCTTCAAAGTCGAAAATGTAGTGTATCACATTTAAAATCCAGGTGCAGCACTTTTTTGTATGGCCATGCTTTCTGTCTCATCAGATAATCTGTAGTAGATTCAGTGGTTATATTTATCTTGTTGTCATTTAATTTTCGTTTTTACGATGCATATCATCTGATGACAGATATTGGGTTTCAACTATTGGTGTATATGTCTAATTGTCTATAAAGGATATCAGGCATGAACAATCAGTTTCTACAGTTTCTAAGCAGATAAAGACCTTGTGAGGTCAAAACAAGGTAGTGTCTTAGCATAACTAGAGACTTTTAAAATATATTTGCTCATCAAGTTTGCTGCAACCTCTGTCGTTACATATTTGAGCCATATGCCTTTGAAAATTTAAAACATTACAATGTGCAGATGCAATTCCACATGCACCATTGTTGGTGAATGGCTCAATATGCCACAGGAGCCTCAACCCAACTCCCATTCTCTTTTATAATAAAACTGCATTACATTTTTTCAAAAATCAAATTAACATAAATCAAGTAGAACACACAACATGTGGTGTACAACTTTCTGTTAAACCCTGTGTAGCTTCCCCTGTTTCTTCTTCTGTAGAAGCCTTTCTATGTGCTAGTGTAGACTGGTCCACAGTGCTCTCTACAGTGACTGAGAGCAATGGCAACTCCTACACACATAATGTATCTGTATACACTGATGGTGGCAAGCTCACCCCCAATTTATTGTATGTAGCATCTTAATGTTTTTAAATGCTTAAGTTGTCTTCTGTAGAGAACAGTTCTTCTTTATCACAACTTGAACTTTATTTTTGATACTTTTCATCTTATAACCTTCTATTTTGCACTGTGTTTTTGTAACAAATTATATGGTTTTACTGAAATGACATTTTGTTTATAAATGTGGTATTTGGGCAAATGGATGAAATGGAGGTTTCAGCAAGTTTTAGTCTTGTTGATTTTGGCTTTCGTATGTTCTCACTTAACTGTCACAAATTGATGCTACAGTAGTTACAAGACTGAATGAGATCATAGCATAGCATTTGGTGAACTGAAGAAAAAGAAAAAAAAAACAGCAGAACAAGATGTGACAAGATGTACTTCTGAGTGGTGAACAAAGTGTATGAATGGCAGTGCAAAGATACACACAGTAGATTTATACAATAGTGTGAGCTCTGCTTTTGCTGCTTATGAATAACCAAGTGTGTTTGTAAAAAAAGTACAAAAAAAGAAATAGATTTTTCAAACTGGCAATAAGAAACAGATGTAAGAAACATGATAACACAGAAGGAATATTTTTTACAAGACGCTCAGATGAGATGGTGGGAAAATAAACGTGTAATATAAAAAAAAGCAGCGAGAGGAAGGTGAGCCAGAGCCGATGGGACCAAGCTGGGTTGTCATAGCAACGCTGTCTGGCCAGAACTAAAAAGAAAAAAAAAGCGAAGGAGGGAGAGAAAGGAACAGGGAGAGTCTATTTTGTTCTCAACAAACTGCCGAAAAAGCACAATGTTTTTCTCCCAAACTCAACAAAAATCCACCCCTTAGTGTGAAAAGGGGTGGCCTGTGAAAAAGAAAACAGGTCTGTAAATAACTTTTCACTCACTGGCAATTTGGCTGCCCATCCACGGGGATGAAGAGAGGCTTTGAAGTTAGGTCCTCCACTGTGGAGAGTGGACTGTGATAGCCACATGCCTCACTGCTCAGCTCACTGGCTTTACCAGCAGTGCTCTACATGACATAGCTAAAGTAGGGAGATATGGGGAGGAACAACATAAATATAGAGTATAGAAACAAGAAAATGCAGAGATGAGACCACATATTTGTCATGTCATTTAAATCCACAAATCCACTTTTGGAACCGTACAAAATAGCCCTAAGCTGTTCTTGCATTGTACATGTTCAAGGCCAACACTAGGGATACATAATATAATATAATGTTTACACAGTCTTGGTATCTCATTAGTATTTTGTTGGTACTGCTACTAATCAGTAGCCGTAACTCAAATTTACTTTCAAGATTTGTACAGCAAGAGTAATGCAAGTTACTGCACCTTTTTGCCTGAAAAGATGGAGGAGAGTCCTAATTAAATTTCGTTTAAAATGTTTTTGTAGATTTTGCCTTGGTGATGTGGTTAAAATAAAAATATTATACTATATTATTTTAACTTTCATTACAATTTGAGCACTAATTGCTAGGACATCAAGCTGCTGTAGAAATCAGACCAAATGACTAACAGACTGAATGTAGTTCCACAAGGCGCATACACATATAGTATTATTTCTAACCCTCCACATCTTTAACTAAAGAAACACAAACTTCCCCATATATAGATACAAAGTTGCTACACACAACATAAAAACAAATGAGGATGGCACCGGTATCATTCCACCAGCAGCACTGGCGTCATGAAAACCGTATATAGCTGGTGTGATGCAGTGGTAATTGATTTCACAACCAGCTGTCTTACATAAGCATGTCAGACTGAATAGAGATGGTGAGAAAGAGAGGGATGGGACAGAGTGGAATTGGGAGACAGAAAAGACGGAGTTGGCAGCAAAAGAATTGAAGGGACAGAGGGGGGTAGAAGAGAGAAATATGTTAAGTGGCGAGGGAAAGAAAGAAAATGTCAAAGGACAGCAAGCTGAAGGGAGGAGGTGCTGGGAGACAGAAAAGGAAAGTATAGACAAGAGAGTCTGGACTGTCAAGCAGTGGTGATGAATTTTGTACACAGAGAAATAAAAAGAAGCAGAGACCAGGACAGTAAGACAAGTACTGATTTACCACCACAGAATGCCACAGCAAGATTAGCTTGGAGGGAAATAGGATACATGAGCTTCTAGAGTAAAAGCAAATTATGAAGTGAATAATGTTTTAACTCTTAATTCTAAAGCTTTATTAACTGTTTATATGTGGATGGTTTAATTTTTACAGATAATGACAAAAGGATCAGTTGTAGTGTTGAGCTTTTTAACCATTTTTAGCTCTTTATTTTTGTTTTACATCCCACTGAATGTGAAATTACTGTATACTTGTTCATTGGTACATGTAAACATCTACCTATGCAGATAAAGGTGTTATGGGTAAATGGAGATCGTAGAGGCTCACAAAGGACTTGACATGCACACCTCCCAAATCTTAAATACATGTGCAGAGCTGCGCATCGAGGAGCTGATTGATTAATGTCAACCTGCAAAGAAATCAAAAATACATGTCAAGAGGATGTGTGTGTTGTATTTTTCAGTTAATGATGCATTTCTGCTCTCCTTAAGGTGTCAAACACAATTAATAAAAATCAAAACTTATAAGTGCTGTTTTAAATCATGTTCATCACAAATTTTCTATTTTAAAACAAGCAAAATGTAAAAGCATCTTTGTGAAACCACCTAATTCATTTCTAATCATGAACACAAAATGGATCGGTTTATTGAATATTGTTAAACTATAGCTAATGAGTGAGAAAGATTGGCTTAAGATTTTGTTACTGCATGTGCAGATAGAGAACAAACGGTATAGTGCATGTTGTAAAAATTGTAAAGGCTTCAGTTTGTCTGGCTTGTGTTCAAGTTTTCTGCTGATGAATACATACATTTGGGGGTGGGGTGTGGAAGTATTTTCAAAGTATGCAGTATGCAGATGATGTACACAGAAGGTCCTTGAGGCAAAATTGTAAAGCAATGAAAGCAGTTATGTAAAAAGGAGGGATGTGGGTCTTCAGCAAGGTGAAGTAAGGACAAGTAGGTTTTTTATTTATTAATTTAGATCTTTGGGGTTCTAGACTGTAAAACAGCACATTGGCATGAGATGAAATTGACTAAGCTTTTGTAGTTAACGTAAATAAGTCAGTTTTACAAATTTCAAATTTATTTAACTTTGCCTACCAACTACAATTCATAAACACGAGTTATTTTTACCTTAGGGCTTTTGATTTGAACCAGCGAGTTGAATTAATGAATTGCTTAGGGTTCATTCAGGTTCATTTATTATTATTTCTTTCATAGTGAAGGTTAATTGACTCATTCCCTATTGGCAGTGACTGAGGTCACAAAATTGCTGTCTTTGCACTTATTTTGTGCAAAAGGACTTGGCCATCTGTAGCTGGAAGTTCTTCATGTCAGTTGAAGAACTGACTCCTTAAACTGAGAAATGCAACAAGAAAGATAATTTGTAACAACTGTCCAAGAGTTGAGTCAATATTCTAAGCTTACTGAATTTATCTTCCCAAGTTAACTTAACTGGGATCATTTTATATGTTCCAAACTTACACAGTGTAATGTCTTAAAGACTGTGGCTATCTTAGTGTTAATTTTGATTGGATTATTTGTTTTTAAAGTTTCTGTGTGTTTGAGTGGTGCTATTTGTTGGTCTGTGCATCCATTTTGACTGAAGCTGCAGTCATTATCCATCTAGTGCTTCATTTTTATTCCAGACAGTTCACAGAGTGACTGATACATATTGAGCTGATCGCCCTGAGAGTCTGGAAGCTGCGCTGGCTGTCTCCAGTGACAGTCACAAGTGTGCACTCTGAGTAGATTCAACTGAACACGGTCAAAGCTATCATTTCCACCGGGCTTTGGGGGTACATGTCCCCTTTCTAACTGCTGTTTTTTCTCACATATTTTTACTGTTGCTGTTTCATGTTTGCACTAGAATCTCTGTATATGCATGCAATAGTCTTCATAATGCCCTTAAAGGAGAGGTGTCCTACTCTGGAGGATATAACTGGGTTCCCTAGCCCCTTTTATTCAGACTGAGGAGGCTGCTGCGATAAGTAACTTCTAACCAAGAACAAAGAAGTCAAGTTGAAACGATTCAAAACTCAAACGTGGATATCTGAGAATCTTTACAGAGGGGACAGGTTTACATTACCTACATCTGTAAGCATTTTTTTCTGTTTTGTTTTTGAAAAACAAACAAAAAAAAAAACCTGACACCCAGTAGATATTTAACAATTTTAGAAGAAACTAACAAGTTAGAAATGTTTCAGTCTGGGTTCCTCTTTACAATACAGAGGCAGCTTTAGTCAAAGTAGTTGTCAGGATTAATAATAAACCGTCAGTTTTAGTACCACCAAGTGCTCCTTTTGATGCAGCTGAACATTAGAATCTTTTATTCAGACTGAAGGAACATGTTAAGCGATCTGGAATTTTTTAAATTGCTTTTCTTTTTGAAACTAGTGAAAAAATATCCAAACCTATGAAATAACTTGCATTGTTCCCCGGGGATCAATTTTAGAACCACTTCTTTTTATGTATGTATGTTACCTCTAGGTGGTATCATCACGAGTCATGGCATCTCATTCCACAGCTATGCCGATGACACTCAGCTTTATGTGGCTGTCTCCTGATGACACTGGGCCTATTGATCCCCTTTTACAATTTGTGTTAGATATTAGTGGCTGGATGTCATAGAACTAGTTGCAGTGAAAAGATGGCAACAAAATTAAATTGTTAACCTTTTTAGCTTAGCTTTTTGATTAAAACATTTTTTGTGTGCTATTCATTTATTGCATTTATTTGCATTATTTCATCTCTTACCTTTTTTTGGTCATTTTTCATTATTGTTTTTAGGCATTTTGTCTATATCTAAATTTATCTAGTATATAATTTATCTAATGATCCAAATTAAATAGGTTTTGTTGTGTTTATAATTTTTCTCCTACTGAATGCTGGAGCATTCACAATAATGATATTCTAATTTTTCTTCTTCTTCTGATTTCTGTGTTCCTTACATTTTTTGGCACTTAACTACTTTCAGCTAGAATGCTTCAATGCTCCAACATTCACAGTATATAATAATAAATTTGTTTTAGAAATCTCTTCTAATGGAAATAACAGCACATACTAACATACTCATACTCTGGTGTCATGGTAAAGATGACTTTAGGTTAACACAAAGAAAAGTTCTGACCCAAAGATGTCAGAAAGGAGAGTGTTGTCACATTTACCTTCTCCTATCTGATAGAAAAGATCGGCAAGATGATAATGGGGATAAGTTGGAATAAACTGGAATGATCCCTTGCCATTAAGACTTTAGGGAATGTCATAATGTTAAATCCAAAATCCATTTAAAGCCGCTCTAGTGGGTATTATAAAGGTAATCGGTTCTTGTGCTGTATTTCCAGTGTTGAGTCGTTCATCAACTGTGTGACTGAATATCAAGATGAATGCCTCATATATTACATTAACAAACAAGAATTAAGTCAGTCAACTAATGTCCTGTCATTTATTTGCAGTCTTCTGCTATGAATTGTGTTCTCTTAAACATTTCATATGAGAGGCATCAATAATTTCACTGTTACAAGCTGTGACAAGCATATCTCACACTCATGATGATCACTGAGGCATCAACAAAATATCTCTTAGTAACACACTTTTCTTTTTTTGTCCTTTCGGCTTATCCCAGTTTTGTCTGCATAGTGATTTGGCAAATTTTTGATTCCTTTTTTATGGCCTTCCTGATGCAACCCTTCCCAATTTTTGACCGGCTTGAAACCCCCAGTAACAGGCATTAAATATCACACAGCTTTTTCCTTAAACTGTGCTGCTATGACTAAATTAAATAACATTAAAATGTAAAAGTCACCTACAGTATGTTTGAATGACCAAAGGTCAATGCTTTAACATATGGATAAAGCAAGCTAAATGTATATTTTATATTTAAAAACACTTTAGGAGTGAGTGGAGAAGAAATTTAAAAGCAAAAATTTGCTTGGCTGGAAACAATGCTCCATGAAAAAACATTTTGTTCGAGTTTTTAAATAGGCAAATGGCTGCAATGATAAGATAAAATGTAAAAAAATGTAAACGTAACGATAGAATAGGATTTTGTTGAAATGTCCTCGTGTGGTCAAATGTACATGTGAAAGATTCAGTTTCTAGTTGAAATTATGCTTGTCTGTGGATACACATAAACATCTACATGCACTAATGCAGAGAAGGGTGTTATGAGGGTTGTTGTGTGGAGCTGCATGTCAAATGACCTGATGGGTTTATGTCTTGAGGTCAGATGGCAGGATTTGAACAGAAAAGAAAACATTGAAGAGAAGGGGGTAATGGAAATGAAGACAGAGCAGCAAAGGAGAGGCTACACAAGCACAAGTATGCGTTTGTGTACATGCAGAATTCAGAAGAAAAATTCCAGGTTTTGACAAAGTGCATGATGTATGCAAACACGTGATTTTATATATTTGTGTTCTCAAAGCTATGCACAAACATGGGTCTCAGAATAATTTGAGAACATTGTTTACTGCAAAGCTTTTTGCACCAGTGTGAAATACAACTCATTTGGACACGAAAGTGCTGGGATGATGTGTGGGTGGATTTTTCCCTTCTAAATAGTCGTTCTAACACTCACAAACACACACTTTATCAGCCACTGGTGGTGACTTTTAAGTGGCATCTGGGCTTTGTCTCTTTAAGGGTGTCGGATAAAAACACCGATTATGCTGAATGAGTGCCAGCCAGAGGAGAGAGAGAACCATAGAGGACACATGAGGTTAGGGAGAGAAGACAGGGAGGAGCGAGACTGAACGGAAGAAATACAGAGGTGTTGTGTGTTCTGTTGATACCACTGCAAGTCCTTTAAGGGTGAGTCACCCCCTAATAACAACCATAGCAAATGTTTCCACTGAGATAGTTCAGGTTTTATTTGCCCACGTTAGGGGATATGGGTCTCTGTAATGTCTGCTACTGACTGAAGGTGAATGGAATGTTGCTTGTGCTGCTAAAAGCAATTACATTTGAAAAACTCAACAGTATCTAGCTCTAATGCCGTGTAATTCACAGATATTACAGTCAGCAGTTTTCAGTGTAGACACCATTTCCAGAATGGAGGTTCAGCTGTTGAATTATATAGTTTACTATTATAGTAGCCTGAGACTCGGGAATCTGTGATAAGGGAGTAAGAGACAGGAGAGCAGGTGGGTGTGAGGAGTCAGGTGACTGACAATGGAGATGGAAGTCTGAGGACATCTGGTGGACTCCTCTGCTCTTAATGATTTCTGGGAATATTACACTCAAGCAAAGCCTGACAAACTCATACTTGGATAGAGTTACATTTACATTATTAATTTAGCTTTTATCCAAAGTGAGTTACAAGTGAGATACAAGAAAAATAAATAAATCAGAGAGACACTGAAAAAAGTGGCATGAGGTGTTGTTTCCATTCTGTGAGACATTTGTGCCAGATAGATAAGAATGCTGAATTTCCTGCATAGTTAGGTAGTTTGTTCCTCCATTAGGGAACCACTGAGCTAAAGAGCGATGCTTGGGGTCTTTTGCTGTTTTGCACCATGTATCATTCATGGAAGTGCATAGTGGGAGAAAGTGATTGTAGACATATGGAGACTTTTAATTGTGCCCGTCAGTGGTAGGACATTGCAGTACACAACAGACTGAGTGTCTGCACGCAAAGTTGGGTAGCATATATTAGAACAAGTGGGATCTGATCCTTCTGATATTGTATAGTGTAGAGCTGCATGAGAGATAGAGGAGGTGGGGTCAGTGAAAAAATGCTGCTCAGCACTGCTGATATTCATGGATTGCTAGCAGACTTTGTTGAAATACTCAGTGCAGAGCCCACATTAATGCTTACGGAAGGTTCAGTTGGGAAAACCAAAACTTTTGTCTTGGAGAGACTGAGCTTTCTCCAATCCATAGAGATATCAAAGAGCAAGGTAGAAATGTGTTTTGAGAGACAAAGGGCAGGGAGAACTGGGAGTCACAGGCATAGCAATGAGAGGAAAATCCATACGCAGTAAGCAGATGATGGAACCCGAGGGATGTGGTGTAGATGAACAAGACAACAGGGCCAAGACCTGAGCTGTGGAACACATTTCAGTGGAGAGGCAAAAACAGCTTGCTCAAGCCAAGATATAGTACCTTGAGGGTTTGCCCCGATAGGTAGGATACAGTACAGTGGTTTTGTGTCAAATACTGCAGTCCCATCGAGCAGCATTAGTTTAGAATAAATAAAAACTAAATCTTGTCACCAATAGCTTATAAAATCTGCTGGTCACATTTATCAGCCAGAAAAATTGATACATGCTGAATGAAATTTCCTTCTTTTGTCTGCTTCTCTTTGAATTCAAGCGGCCATTGTTTAAGAAATGACACTGAACGTCCTACTCCATGCAATGTCTGCGAAAATGAAAAGGCATTGCAACAGTAACAAAGGTAGACGAAGCTCAGGGCAATTTATGAGTAATTGCAGTATAATTGCAGATTTCCCATCGTTCATCTGCCTAACCACACATTACCAGTTTGTCAGGTCTAACAGAATACTAAGAACAAGAGTACCTCATTGAGGTCAGTGGTTATCAGAAGAAGTTAACTTGGCTCTGAGCTCAGTACATGTGATTATGTTTGTGTAAGGTTTTTCTGTGTCCAAGTCCAAGTACAGTGCATATCATCATCTAAAACCGTTATTGTACTGACACTGTCTGACCTCACTATTTGGTGTGTTTTGAAGTGTCCTTCTGTATAACTGTGTGTGTGTGTTTGTGAGAGTGAACTTTACTTAACTATGGTTTTGTACTATACTGTACTTAATCAGTCCCAACCCTCTATTTCTCTCCATTTTGGATTTTACCTAGTGTTTAGAGATTAGTAGATAGTAAAGTGGGGTTTATTGCACTTGTCCTTGTGTGTATTTTTAGTTTTTGAGTGAATCAAAGACATGGTAGCTCTGCAGGAATAATACATAAACTGGACTTTTTCATTTATTAGGGTTGTAACAACAATTCACGGGGTGGCAGTGCCTTAGTTGGTAGAGTGGCCACTCAATGCAATTAAATTCAATTTTATTTTTTATAGGGCCAATTTACAACAAATTATCGTAATGCACTTTATATAATAAAGTCAAGACTACGCAGATAAGTAGAGAAAACCCAACAAATCCTGCTTGAGCAAGCCTACAGGCAACAGTGTAGAGGAAAAACTCTCTTTAACAGAGGAATCCTCCAGCAGAACCAGGCTCAGGGTGGGTGGAATTCTGCTTTGAACAGTTTGGGATAGGAGAGAGAGAAAAGAAAAGAGCAACAAAAGCAACAAGTAAATATTGGGCAGGTTGGTACGACCAGTAGCAGCATACTAGGACAGAGAAAGGGAGTCAGATGGGGAGAAGCACAATTTTGGGAGATAGAGACACAAAGTTAATGTTATGCAGTGGTGGCATATAAATGCTGGGTGAGGGGAGCGAGGGAAGAGAGGAGGAAAGGAGCTCAGTGCATCCAGGGGTGGGTCCTCCAGCAGTCTAAGCCTATAACTAAGTATAAGCTTTATCAAAGAGTAAGGTTTAAACCTATTCTTAAAAATAGGGAGGTTGTCTGCTTCCCAAATCAGAACTTGAAGCTAGTTCCACAGGAGAGGAACTTGATAGCTAAAGGCTCTGCCTCCCATTCTACTTTTGGAAATTCGGGAAACAACGAGTAGGCCTGAATTCTGAGATCAAAGTGATCTATTATTAAATGGTCTGCACTTATATAGCGCTTTTCTCCCAATTGGCACTCAAAGCACTTTACACTGCTTCTCATTACCCGATTATCACTCGCAATTACACACATCGATGGGAGAGCTGCTATGCAGCTGGCCAACACTCCACAGAAGTACCTAAGTTAGGGTTCAGTGTGTTGCTCAAGGACACTGCGACATGTGACTGGAAGAGCCAGGGATTGAACCAACAACTGGGGGATTGGTGGACGAATGGTCTAAAGGTCTTCTACATATGATGGAGCTCGACCTTTCAGAGCTTTATATGTAAGAAGCAGGGTTTTAAATTCTATTCTATATTTAATGGGAAGCCAATGGAGTGAAGCTAACGAAGGAGAAATATGATCTCTCTTGCTAATTTCAGTCAGCACTCTTGGCATCCCAACAATAGGGAATTATGATAGCCCTCAAACCATAGGATCGGCCACACAGCAAATTTTAGGTGCAACAGTGCTTCCTTAATCTCCAACCCATCCTTTCCAACTAGCCAGTAAAAGTCATCAAGTCAGTCAATGAGAGTCAAGCCAATCAAGCAAACAGATTTGGGCCCATGAGACCCCATGAGTGTTATTGCGATCCATTTTCCATTATTACAATGCTTTGTCACATTTTTTAAGTGCTAAATATCATGCTATGGAGCATTGTTACAACCGTAATTTTTACTTTAATAAGGGGATATTATGAATAAATTAGGGCTTAAATTTTATTCAAGGGCTTAGTTATATATATAATAGTCCTTATTTATCTTAATAATGGATCTTTATGCACCTGCTTTTTGTACATTTCATTTTCTGTGTCTTTAAAGGCCCCTCTCCCCCAATGCCGAATCTGTTCTGATTGGCCAGTTTGTGGAAGTGTTCCTGTTGGTATAGTTTGTGGATGTAGGAACCAATGAACCCAACAGACCGAAACCTTGAATTTTTACTTACAGTGAGCATGTAAAGACATGTTCACCTCAAGCTTTGTGTCTTTGACTACATGTATGTTGTAATATTGTAATATTGACACCCAAACAGGTACTCATATATATATTTAAAGCCTCATTAAGTCCAGACACAGTAAAATACTAGAGTATAATAGAGTGCCATACGGATGAGCTCTAAAACCCAGAAATCTGGAGCAGTGTTTTTGCACTTCTGGTTTTCTCATCCCAAAGTTGATGGGTTTTTAATGAGTTTTTGGTTAAATGCCTGAAAAAAGGTCTGTAGTTGACATAAGGTCAAGAGATTTACATAACATAACATATAGCCTCATTAAGTTTATCATTTGCAGTCAGTTGCTAGATCAGTCAAGTACAAGAGGAAAGGCTTTTGTAGGTACAGTAAGTGTGATGAATCAAATTACGCATTGGAAGTTTAATGGTGGTGATGTTTAAGCCATTTTACTCAAGTGCAATTCTTCATTAAGTCATTTGACTCAAGTGTAATTCTTCATTAAGTCATTTGACTCAAGTGTAATTTTTCATTAGCTTTTTACTTCTGGTAATGGTATCTAAGGTTCAAGTATCATTTTATTTATTTATTTAATTATCATAAACTTCAGTTTGTAAGAGTTTATTTTCAAGAATAATCTAAATGCCAAAGGAAAAAAATCCTAAAAATTTTTGTCAAGGTAACAAGGTAAATACAAACTTTTGGGTTGGCCACCAAAAAACGTCACCACAACAGCGCACTATTAAAGGTGCCCTGTGTAGCTTTTGAACACTAGCTATAGAACTATTTTGTTATGAGTTGGTGAGTGTATTGTTTCTGTTGAGCACCTCCATAAAAACATACATGAGCCCCATGTAAGACTTGTTATTTCTTGTCATTCCAGTAATCAAAAGTTTGACAGTTATGTTTTGAAAAAAATTATGTTTTTGGATGTTTTATGGGAAATTAAATGCATTCAACATTTTTAGCAAGCTGACAAATAACATACATTTATAGGGTAATTACACAATCGGGTGATTGTTTCAAAGCACAGTAACAATGAAGATATCTTTTAGTAGAAAAATTCAATGCAGAAAAAGGAAAAGCAGTAATCAGCAGGCTCTCCAACATGTTTCCTGTGAAGCACCAAATGCAAGCTCCAGTGCAGGTGAATGCATGCAGTGTGTTAGTTCTCACACATGCCCTGCTTTTGTTCACATTGATGGTCTACGTGCTAGTCGAACGAGAAGTTTAAAAAAATCAAAAGGCAAGTGCCAGCCATAAAGACATAATTTCCAAGCACTACGTGGGCCTCAGCAACTCTGTTAAACATAATGCATTTTGATGATTAACATTCAAGGTAAGCATAACTTGCACGGAGCACCTTTAAATTTGGTGAAGATTTACCTCTAGTTTGGATGTGAAGCAATATTTGTTATGCAAATGTATTTTTGTCGTGAAATGTATTATTTATTTATGTATCCTTTTTTCAGTAAAGCATGAAATCTTGACTGCCAAATTATTTCCCATCTTAAATCCATCTCATCCATTCGCAGTTAGTTTCTCATCAGTCAGCTGCTCAGATTGCTCCAGTTCAATACAACATTCAATCAGTGAACTGAGGCCTCTCATAGTTTAGTGTGGGTTTGTAAAAGTACTCCACTTAGGGTGTCCCTGTTTCATTATTTTTAAATGAAACAGAACTTTTATCATCATGTGTCACACTGGGAGTAAAAGGCTGAACATGTTTTACGCATGATGACATGATAGTGTAACACCTTAGATGTGTGTGTGTGTTTGGGGTTTGCAGATTGTTGTCCAGGATGGCAGGGATGAAGGAACAGCAGTTCACGGAGGAGAAGCCCCTGCTTCCAGAGCAAAGAGGAGTGGACTCAGATATGGTCAGTCAGTCACTTTCATTTACCGTGTTTGTTCTCTGTACTATTAACCCTCGTCTGTGTTTTCACATGCTGATTAGTGTGTTGCAGGATGAACCACCCTCAACTCACAGTGTATAAAGGCAGATATTTGTGCTTGTTAGCTATGATGGCCAATAATTAGACACTGCACTTTTTTAGGTGGAAGAGAAAAGTAATACACTCCATCTTAGCACGATTCTTTGAAAACAACATTATGACAGGACAAGGGCTTGTTTAAGCTGAGCGAGAGATAACGGGAAGTAAAAACAGAGCAGAGAATAGGCAGTGGGCAGTTACATAAATGCCACTTTTTTCAGTCCAGTTACCCATAACCTAAGCAACAGGTTGTGGCTCAATGAAGGGCTCTTGAACATTTGAGAGCCTCTTGTTGCAGGAATGATGGAAACCATGGAGACTTGCCACAATAACTGGATGGAAAAGTGAGTTGAGGAGGCAACATTTGTGCCTGCAAATTCATAATGATGTCAGTTTTTCTTATTCTTTCAAGCTGTGTGAATGGAAAGAATAGAAAAACATTGTCGCCCAGAAAAGCAGGAAACACAACACATTGATCTGTTGGGAGTAAGCATAGAGTATTCTACTCCGGACAAGCCTCTTATTTATGCTGCAGGAAGCAGTGTGAGGTGACGACTGGGTAAACGTTTTAGCCATGACTCAGTTAGCCAGTGTGTCACAAATGAAACTGGGGATATTAGTGGTAGCTGTGCTATGACTAATTCTGCCATCGATCAGCTCATCTAGCTAAAGGTCTTTAGGCCCACTTATTATGACTCGCTGCTCATAAATAATTGAGGCCATCAGCTGCTGCATCATCAGCCCTGCTACATGTTTGCGTAGCTCAGCTTCCCATTAATTTTATTGTTCTGCCAAAGACGACTTTGGCTCAGACAATTTTGGAGATATATATATACTTCCTGTCTCTTTTCTCTCCCAGCTCATTTAGGTGCTGTAGTGTTGTCCAACAGTGTGGTAATGACCTTTAAGAGCACTTACTGAGTGATTACCTCCTGGCACAAAACACTGGTAAAACTCGAAGTAGGTCACATTGGAATAAGGCTGCATTCAGTTCATATGGGCACAACAGAGATGTTGCAACATACTAAGTACCACTTGTGATGATATAAGAAATGAATTGATAGTGATGGATTTGGGGTGCCAAATAGGCCTCTATGTAAAAATGATTTATGTGCCTTTTTGTATTAACTAGTATTTTTTGAACACTAACTGCATTATGGGGCAGTGTTTTATCATGTTTATCCCTGTGAGCATGTAAAGCTGTTTGTGTCAGACAGGGCTTTTTCTAGGAATAGGCCAGCTAGGTGTTAACCTAGGGTGCTACCTGAATGGAAGGGTGAAGATCGGAATGGGCTACTTTCTACCTTATCAATACACAAAGTACTTCACAATGTGGCTTATCATTGGCCTAAACACACACACTCACATACACACACGCAAGGCACCAACCCGACCACTAGAAGCATTGAGGGGCTAGGGGGTGACTTCTTCCTGAACTACACCCTACCCATGAAACATCATTTGAATAAATCTGCATTGAAAGTTGTAGAGGAGATCTTACTTGTGTCTGATGGTCCAACAAGTACTTCACTCCGGAGATCGTTGTATGATGAACATTGAACATTAAGTAAGAAACTGTGTGTATCCACAGCTACACACTGAACCTTTCACTTCTACCACTACCTTAGTCAGTAGTCAGTTCCTTTGCTCCAGTTACCGTCTCTCTTGAACTCCACATCTGTTCCTTTCAATACCTGAGCCGAACTGAACTCTCTTGTAACAAAACCGTTGACAACATAACGTAAAAGGTAAACTACAAAGACAATTGTCAAAGCCATAAGTCCAGAACTCGTTGGTTCTCGTCTTGATACGAAGCTGACGTACTAGACCTCGCTCATCCTTTATTGTGTGGATGATCCTGCCAATCACCCATGAGTAAAACCCGTTAGCGGCTAACACAATGTCCCCAGGTACAAAACTGTGGTTTGCATGTGTCCGTTTTTGCTGCCTTTGGAACTCAGGTATCAATGGTTTTCGTTTTTTCTTTCTTGGTTTGGAGTCCAGCATTTTTCTTTGAAGATGAATATCTTTAATAATATTTACTAACAGCTCCCTTCTCCTTCTGGACAAAGTTAGAAGCATATCTTTCAACCTCAGGAGCCACGCTATGGCCAACTTTAAGCATGTCCATGATGAACAGTACTCTATCAACCTTTGCATTATATCCTTGCTTTCTTCAATTACGAGAACATTCACTGTGACATTTCTTTTCACCTCAGCATCGGCTACATCAATCTTTTGCAAGTCTGGATTCCTTGGCCACTTCTCGATTGCCTGTGTAAGGAAGTCAGGTCCAGATACCCACAGTTTATTTCGCAGAAAGGCTTTCACGTTTAGTCGCCTTGATGCACCGGTTGCCGGATTAAGCTGAGAGTTTATGTAGTGCCAGTGTGAGACTGCTGAGACCTGCTGAATTGCCGACACTCTATTAGCTATAAACTTGTGAAACTTTGATGTCTCGTTGCTGGTGTATTTTAGATGTATTTTAGCATCAGTCCAATACACAGAGTCCTCCAGTGGTAGCTCAAACTCCTTCCTTAGCATTTTATCCATACATACTTGCAAAGGTTGCTGTGGTAAGCTCAAACCGAGGGATAGTCATGGGCTTTAGGGTGGAAACTCTTGCCTTTACCAGCACAAAGGCACTGTGAGCTTGGTTACTGATGTTTCGCTGGACTAAGTATGTTACTGGTCCATAGCCATCTACGCTAGCATCTGCAAAATGATGCACTTTGAGCAGACACAGTCTGACGAAGGCCTTTTGGTTTGAAACATCTCTCAATTCCAAAGTCATTTAATTGCTCTAGTGTTTGTACCCAATGGGACAAACTTTGGGCAAGATGTTCGGGCACCATCATCCCATCCCAATCTCATCCTACAAAGCTCCTGCATAATTGTGTCCCGGAGCAGGTATGGCAGTTTTCTTCCTCCTTACAGTGCTTACACTTATGTCCTGGTTTAAGAAACGTGAAGCATAAGCCTTTGCTCTTGTGAAAGTATCTTATCTGTGTAAGAAGAATTGGATGCAGTACGATACAGGCTTCTTTGTTTACAAATTCCGCTAGGTCTTTAAACATAGCCCTACGAAGTCACCTTCCTCCACTCCTCTCTCGAATTACATGGAAGCTTAGAAACAATCACCCGCATATTACATACAGTATTAAGCTCCTCCATACATTCCTTAAGACCTGAATTTGAGTGTTGGCAGCAGCAAGAGCAGCGTTCATTTCCAATAGTTGCTTCTTTGCTCTAATCTTTCCTTCTTGCTGCTCCCTTTCTTCCTTAAGCTTGGCTTCTTGTACCCTAAGATTGGCTTCTTGCTGCCCCTTTCTGCCTTAAACTTAGGTCCTTGCTGCTCCCTCTCTGCCCTAAGCTAAAGCCTCAGCCCTTTCTAGTACAACCTTTAAAACATACCTTTGAAGCTGAAGATGCTATAGAGCAAACAGAACTAGTTTGGGATTTCCTGGATTTCCTTGAGGACACCACAGACACTGTCTTTAGGACTTACACTGTCATTTGCCTTATTTGCTTGCTTTGTGCTGATGTGCCTCTTTAATCCAACAGACAACATCTTCACAAAATGCTCTGAATGAACTTGCCATTGACTCACACCAGCCTTGCTGATCGCTATTCATATCTTCTTCAGATTTAAGCCAATGGAGCATTTCTTTGACTGAGGTATTTATATCACAAAACTCTCCAAACAGTTCTGTTTGATTTCCCATCCCCTACATGCAGCCGTCCTCCACCATTAAAAGGCATATCTTGCTCTTTTGTTTCACCAGCTTGTTCAACTTGACCCTTCTTGTGTCTATTAGATTTTGCAAAGCATTCTCCATGGCCTTGAGACCTGGCGTTTTTCCTCATCCTTCCTTTTCACTTCTACCATTACCTTGTAGTCATTTCCTTTGCTCCAGTTACCGTCTCTCTTGTTGTCCACATCTGTTCATTCAATAGCCGAACTAAACTCTCTTGTAACAACATCTTTACTATGCATTATTTTCTTGACAACTGGACACTAACGACATCATCAATATGCCTATACGTTACCTCTTAATCTAATTAACCTAAAAATACACCACACAAGAAAAAAACAGAGGGAACCCTGGTTGGCTCATACAAGTTTTCTGCAAATTTCAACAAAAGTTAAATAATAACAAACTATGCTAAAATTCCAGTTGGTGCTTTCCCTAAGGTTGATGATGCTAAACTGGTAACAGAGGTACAAAAGAAGAAGAAGAAGATTGTTAAGCTAATCATTATATTCAGGAATAACAACTTTTCTGAATGCAATGATCAATTTGTGGTAACAGATATAACCCTTTAAGAAGGTAGAAATACATCAGAAACTTGCTTTTGTTTAAACGTCTTAGTAATCTTATTGTCAATCTAGAGCAGTAAAAACACAGAAAGTCTCAATGGCCCAGTTCTGATAGTGGCAACAATATTTTACATGTTTTGCTGTCTGCCAAGGCAACTGTGAGAGGGATGAGTTTGAGCACGTTGAGGCAGTCAAATCCAGTCAAACCTTTACCCAGTCCCTATGAGAATGGGCTAGTTCGATATTGATGTAAAATAGTACTTGCTCAGTCTAATAATTACACTCTATGCAATTTGTATTCCTTTACTAGAAATATGTTAGAGACGTCACCCAATCAGTGTATCAATACCAGAATGGAAGATATGTCTTTTGAACGGTCTGCATCAGCGCCATTGTCTGTAATTCTTGCTGGTCCAGCATGACTAGCACTCTGCATGTTTTTTGTGCAGAGCATTACTTACTATTAATTCCTCAATGTGTCAATCATTTTCTGTGAGTCCTGCCAAAAACCAGACAGATACGTGATGACAAAATCAAGGGGTGTGTGTGTATGTGTGTGTGCAGTAACGAGAGTTCTAATGCAATCTACCTTTCAACAATCATCAAATATGCAGCAACAACTTTTGAATAAGTGTATAGTTTAACTCCAAAAATGCACAAGATCTTAATAACGTGTTTTATTACAGCAATTCTTACTATGTGTGTGCTTGAACAGCACCTTTGGAATAAACATGATGTCAAAGTCCAAGAATCTACACAGACAAGGAGGGGTTGAAGAATTTTGTAGGACCGTTGGAAACATCCCAGGTTTTATCATCTCCAAAACTCCCTTTAAATAAAATCAAGGCCGATATTAAATGGACAGTTGACTGAGTTGAGTTACAGTTGACTCTGGAATCTAATCTACAATTTTTTGGAGTGGATCTTTCTATCTTAACATAAATGGCTTATATGGTAGGAGAATGCTATAAAAGTATATCCTAAATACAGAGAGAACATAATGTGGAACATAGTCATAATATACAAATCTAGTCATTTTAAAAGTTGACAAATTTGTGTAACTTAAAATTAAACATAAAGGGTTTGATGAGAATCTTTTGTTCACAAGAAAGTGCCATAGGTTGTCTTTAATAAATGTAAAACTAGTAACATTTTTCCAAAGGATTTTTTGTGTTCTAACCATCTGGTTGTATTTAATGTAGTTTAAAAACTATCATTTTCTTTTTTTAAAGACAATGTTGCTGCACAGTATTTATACTGAACAACTACTCACACAAACATAATTAATGAAATAATATGAAAATTGCAAACAGCTGAAAGAATCTTTTGGTATGTGGTTAAAATGTCATACAGGGGGGTTAATGAGGGCTTGGATGTAGGATTTATTATTTATTATTTATTATATAGAATTATTTAGATCTTTGTTACAGCCCTATAAGGAACAAACTACACGGCCTTTGTATTTTCACTGTATTTACAGTTTCCTAGGTGACATGAATGCAGCATATTCCTGGTTTAGAGTTTCATCTGGCTAAGTGGATAATCTAATCCAACAGATTAGATTTTCCACTCTTGCTCACACCACGTGCTTCTCTTTCCAGTGAAGGAAGGCTATAGATCATCAGCTCGAACCTTTTTGCTCATGCTGGAACAAAAATGTCACAAAATGAAGTCTCTTCATTAGAGCTTTAATGGCTTTGAGGATCACAGAGTGCACTGCCTCACAAAATGATTTGCTTCACATGTTTATCTTTCGTATGAGTTGCTGCTATGTCTGCCCCGGTTGTTACCCAGTAACCACCTTGTTGTGCTTGTTGTTTCAAAACACAGCAGGATAAAGGAGAGGAGGCATCGGGGGGGCTCCCCTGCCCTGCCAGCCCCGCGCCCCTTAACCAACCCCCTCCCCCCAGCCGCCCCACTCACCGCTGGCATGCCATCGCACGGCACTGGCTCCGCCAGACCCGCCGTCGGACCAGCGGGGTCCTCCCGGTAACTACCAGAACCACCAGAACAAGCAGAACCATCCAACACAACACAAATAAGTTTAGCTGAGCAGAAAACAGACACTGAAAACATCTCATAAGACTTTATTTCATCTACACCAACATAGCTGAACTAACTCTTGTTAACTAATAGTACAACAAGAATACACCCACTGTCTGCAAAGAAGGTAAAATGTTGGAAAAGCATCTTGCTCCACTGCCATTGTGAGTTGAAAAGGAATAATAATTTACATAAGTAAAAATAGCAATGCACTGTCAAAATACAAAATTAAAAGTCATCCACTAAAAAACTCAAAAGTAAATTACTCCCTATATAACATAGTTTTATTCTTCACTTTATTATATATTTCTAGACTATTATTATTTCTATTGATTATAATCTCAGTATAAATACCTTGTTGGGTAGATCGATCTATAATATTTTAAAAAGTTAATTGGTAACAAAGTATTTTAAAAAGTACCTCTCTTTTCTATTAATTTGACAGAATCTGAACAAGTGACTGACTGATTAAGTAACCTGGTCACGTTTTGGATGCAGTAACATTGATATTTATCTTTTTCATACGTGGCACAAGTGTGAACAGCATGCATTTAAATGAACCAAAACTGAAGCTAAAGTAGTTGAGAACATTTATTTATGTCTAATCTCACCCGGACATATTAATATTAACATATTTTATATTTTATTCACAATAGAACATAAACAACATATCAGATGTTAAAACTGAGAGGTTTTACTATTTCTTGGAAAATATTAGCTCATTTTGAATTTGATGATAGCAACACATCTAAAATAAGTTGGAACAGGGGCATTTGACAACTAGTTAGGTTAATTGGCAACAGGTCAGTAACATGACTGGGTATTAAAAGAGCATTTCAGAGAGGCAGAGCCTCTTGAATGTAAAGATGTTCACCAATCTGCGACAAACTGCACCAAAAATGGTGAGGAACAGAAACATTTTCCTCAACATAAAATTCAGAAGATCCCACCATCTACAGTTTATAATATTATTAAAAGGCGCATTGGACAAGGCCATAGGTCAAAACTTGATGTGCGTGATCTTTGGGCCCTCAGGCAGCACTGCATTAAAATCAGACATGCTTCTCTACTGGAAATTACTGCATGGGCTCAGGAACACTTCCAGAAATCACTGTGAACACAGTTTGCTGTGCAATCCACAAATGTAAGTTAAAGCTGTTTAATGCAAGGAGGAAGTCATATGTGAACACAATCCAGAAACGCGACCATGCTCTTTTGGGCCAAAGCTCATTTAAAATAGTCTGAGGCAAAAAGGAAAACTGTTCCGTGGTCAGATGAATCAAAAATTTTAATTCTTTTTGGAAACCATGTACGTCATGTCTTGCAGACTAAAGAGGAGAGGAACCATCCAGGTTGTTATCAGCAGACAGTTATAAAGCCTGCATATCTAATGATATGGGGTGCATTAGTGCCTATGGCATGGGCAGGTTACACATCTGGAAAGGCACCGTCAATGCTGAGAAGTACATAGAGGTTTTAGAGTAACACATGCTCCTATCCAGACAACGTCTTTTTCAGGGAAGGCCTTGCATATTTCAACAAGACAATGCTAAACCACCTACTGCATCCACCACAACAGCATGGCTTTGTAGGAGAGTCCGGGTTCTGATCTGGCCTGCCTGCTGTCCAGACCTTTCACCATTAGAAAACATTTGACACATCATAAAACCTCTCAGATGTTTACAGACAGTTATTAATAGACGAGGGGATGCTACACATGGTAAACATCTATTCCAACTTTTTATAAATGTGTTGCTGCCATCAAATTCAAAATGAGCTAATATTTTCCTTGAAATGGTAAAATGTCTGTTTTAAACACCTGATATGTTGTTTGTGTTCAGTTGCTGAATAAAACATGGGTTAATGAGATTTGCAAATCATTGCATTCTCTTTTTATTTGCATTTTACATATCGTCCCAACTATTTTGAATTGGAAATAACACAGTATAGATGCTAGACATATTATTCCATTCTGTGGACATTTACATTTATACCATACCTTGGATCAGACTTAATCAACTCAGTCCCCTGATCCTCTTGGATCTGATTAATTAAATTAAGTGCTCCAGTAATTCTGCTTTTTAGCAGAGAGGTCCATTTTGCAAAACCCTAAAATAATTCTAGCTGCAGACACAGAGATCAGATACCCTGGAAACACATCACAATCGCAGATAAAACCAGCAGACAGCAACTAGGTCCATTCATCTATGAGTATACAGCCTGACAACATAAAGAGGCAGCAGATGTCACCTGGGCAAACTCATCAAGAAAGAAGCATCGCACCACTTTTAACTATTATGTTAATATGGTTGTGACAGAGAATCTTTCACTAAGACATTTAAAGTTCAACATCTCATCTACATGTCATCACCTACCGTACCCTCTCCAGCCTCAACAGTCCTCTACCCCCTCACTGAGCTGGGCTGCTGCACATCCTCCACATTACAGTGTGATGGGGTGGGAGTTATGAGAAAGAGAAGAGTGCCACCTGCTGGTCCGACCATCGTCACTGTCATCTCTAACATTTTCCCTCTGAAAATGTGAAAAAGAACCAATTGCATGAAACCGCAGGGACTAAAGTTGCCCTCTGAGTCGGATTTTCTCCCCTATGCTTCTGATGACACAGAAGCATACTGACAAAGTTAAACCCGTTCAATATTATTTGAAGTTGTCATATTTATAGGGCAGCTTCAGCTCCTGTTGTGCATAGTGACATCTCTTTCTCTCTTTAGGTGTGTCCCTGCTTTGACTTCACTCAGTGAAGAGGGGCCACTCCTGTCCTTTCTTTTCCACCCCAGTCTTCACTGTTAATAACTTTTTATTTTAACCTCCTTCTCCCCACCTAATCCACCACTATTCCTTTCTGCCTCTGTATATGTAGAATCACCATCTTTAATCTTGTCATATCTTCTTTCAGAGATCTCTTCAGAAATTCCCATGTGAACTCACAAACTAACCTCTGCATGTTTAACATAAAAGCCATGTGGAAACCATCTGTCTGACGAGTCTGACTGATGTCTAACTTCATATGCATGTACTCATGTTTATTTATTTATTTATTTGAGGTCCAGATCTTCCTGCTTTGCTCTAATCCTAACAAAGGCATCAGAGCAGGAATATGTTCATTTGTGTGCTCTAATAACACATGTTCG
The DNA here is from genome assembly GCF_033026475.1 of Channa argus. Taxonomy (NCBI): domain Eukaryota; kingdom Metazoa; phylum Chordata; class Actinopteri; order Anabantiformes; family Channidae; genus Channa; species Channa argus. Next base: position 26,872,090 of record NC_090200.1, read on the forward strand.
GAACAGTGAAAGGGTCTTCGACTGCAATAGTGAGGAAGGTTAAAATTTTATAGTTAAACTGTTAATGCTAAAATGCTGTTGTGCATGTCTTATGTCCCAGTCATCAGTGTGCATTAAGTAAGGAACAAAATCCTGTTTTGTTTTAATTCATTCAATTCTTAAATGGAGAGTCAAGACCACATTCTGAAAAAAGGAAACATCTCTACTAGAGGATAAGCCATGTTTTCTCCAAGGCTTCCAAGTAATATTTAGTTTAACATCAAATTCAGGGAATTGAATATTGGGAAGCTTTGACCAGGATTGGCCCAGCTGTCACATAAACTGAAACTGAAACTGAAAGTTTTTTAGCAATCAGTGTCTCCTAACTTTTAAATGCATTTTTGCAGTCGAGGAGTTGTTACTGTCTCGCAGGGATTCTGATTCCCCTCACCACTGTGGCCACACGACAAACAATGATATTTTTATGCCCCAGTCATATTCCCAAGCCCATCTTTGTTTACATATGTAAATGAATGTTGCGGTGACCTGCTTTAAAGCGACGCTGGATGCTGCACTCTCTGTCTCATTCTGTATTAAAACACCATTGTTCTTTTCACAGTTTCCCAAATGCACTTCAATAAACCATCCTTACTGCCTTTCTAGAATCACATAATCTGAAATAGCAGATATGTTTGGCACTAACTGCAAACATTTAGCGCCTTCATAAAGTATTCAACCCCCTTGGAAGTTTACACCTTTTGTTTAAAACTGAATAAGAGATGATTTAATTTGGCTTTTTTAAACAAAAAATTCACAATAAAAGACTCATGAAAAAGTGGAAACTGATTTGTACAAAATAATCAAAATTAACTAAATACAGTTGTGAGTAATGATTTTGTGGATTTAACTTAAAGGTCAATCTATATCACTTATTTTTAGTTTTATATTTTTCACTAATTTAGATTACATTGTAGAGATCTGTTTTCACTTTGACAATATTATTATTATTATTATTGTATTTTTGTTATCAAAAAAGCCTGATTATGTATACCATTATTCAATATTGTAAAAAAAATAATGACAAATTTACAATGGGCACTTTAAAAGCACTGTACTGATTTACTGATGTGTTTAAATCAATAGTCAACAATAGTCAACTATTTGGAAACTTCAAAATGTTTTCAAACCTCTAGTGCAGTTTTACTCATTATCAGTTTACTCGTGATGAAGAACATGACCCCGTTTTTTAAAACTTTGGGACGCTGTTTAAAGTGTAAATAAAAATAGAATGCAATGATTTGAAAATCACTTGGAACGTACTCTAATTGTACATAATAGAAAGAAAATTGTTAAAAAATTGAAAAAACTAAATCTGGTAATTTTTCATTTCATTCCAGCAACACATCACAAAAGGAAAAAAAAAAAAAGTTGGGACAAGACCACCTCTGTAAGCTTTTGGTAACTCAGGAGAACAATTGGTTTAGTTCTGAAAGTATAAAACTCTTGCTCAATAAAAAAATTCATAACTCAATAATAAAGGAGATCAGTTTAACAACTGATCTCCTTTATTATTGAGTTATGCTCTTTTAATACATGCAGAATGAGATTTGACATTGTATCCTGTATATTTGAGCATTAAAGTTGCCTTTATAGAGTTACATGCTTTCTATTCTATGTGCATTAATGCATCCCCACACCTTTATACAGTAGATGCAGGCTTTCTAAATATAGTTTTTTTCTTTGCATGCCAGAGTTTTAACTTGCATTTGTATATGCAGCAACAGAGACACGGGACTCTGGATTCTTCCTAAATATTTTAAATATATTACTGTATGTCCTGTAGATAATGTAATCCCCAAATTCTTTGCAATTTTAAATTGAGAAACAAACCATGGAACAAGATTTTCTTTCACAAAATGAAAAACCTTCCCAACTTCTGAAGGACTCATCTTCTCTGGGATGTTCTTTAAATAGTCAGTCATCATACTGACCTATTGCCAACTGACCGTATTATCTGTGAAATGTTCAAACCTTTTTTTTTTTTAGCCTTGCACAACTTTTCAAGTTTTTTTGTTGCATCTATCCCAACATTGCTGGCATCCAAAACAATAAAAAAAACCTACTCTGTTTTAACATTTGATATGTTGTTATCCGTACATGTATTATTATTGTTATGATTGCTATAATTGTTATTGTTATTATTATTATTATTATTATTATTATTACTAGTAGTAGTAGTAGTAGTAGTAGTAGTAGTAGTAGTAGTAGTAGTAGAAATAGTACAACGTCTGTTTACTATTCTGGAAATGCAGCCAGCAAACAGTCAATACACTAACAGGCCATTTTAATATTGTTTTATTTTATTTTTTATCCAATACAGCAGCTATGCCATGAATTCTACTTTTATAATGTTTTAATTTATAAATGTCAATAATTTATAGAATTCATGGCAGAGCTGCTAAATTGAATTGCATTGGATTGTACAGGTCTACTTGTAAAGTGGCCGGTGAGTGTACGTCTTCTATTAGTTCTGGAGGGAGCTTCTTAAAGTCCGTTCAAATAACCCAGATCAATTAACATAAACCACAAACACCCACTGAAACTGCACTGGAGGTTGGATAATGGTAAATTTAATCTGGGAATTAAAATCAGGCTATCTGGATCCATGTTTTACCAATTTCCAACACTTCAGTAACAAAATCTTAGATTTGGCCTATAAAGAGATTAATTCTAAATCATAAGAAATAATATACATTCTTGTGTTGTATATGTTCAGATACAGATAAACATGATATACTGTACTGCTAAGGTGCTTCTGGGAAACTGTTTTTTCTGTCTGTGGTTTTGGGCCTACACTGCACAGCTTGTGTTGCTCTTCTGTAAGTCTAGCGGCCTTCAGCTCCAACAATGGATGCACCCTTGAGTGAAGACAGTGACTCTGTGTGTGTGAGTTTGCAATTACATATGTTCTTACAATTTTAATGTTCTACTTTGTGTCTTCTATCTCTGCTTTTCTCTTTGTGTAGGAAAGCTGTGAACAGCTGATGCCACCAGGGGATTGGAAGGTAGGGGCTGTCAGTCAGCTGCTGCTGTTGTTGTTGTGTTATTAAGATTAAGCCTGTCTCCCTGTTTCCTCTCTGTTACTTTTTCTTGTTGGTGCATTTCTTCTTTAATCTTCTCACCATTTATCAACCATCTTTCTTTGTTTCTCATTTCTTTGTGCTTGCACACTCGGTTAAACAGTGATGCCTGCCAGAGATGACAGACAAAAGAAAAAAGGGAAGATGGGTGATAGCTGCGCTTGCACAATGCTAAATATAACAAAGATGATAAAACCTACTCTGAGACAGAAGTGTTGCCCCACCAACAAAATACAAAAAAACTCATATTCAATACAGTCAACGTCAAGGCTTTGATTTGGCATGTGTTTTTATGCCAGATGCCCTTCCTGCCACAACCCTCCTATTTTATCCAGGCTTGCAACAGACACCTTCGACCTGCGACAGCATTCTTCTTTGCAATTCTGCAATGCACACTGTTGTTGTTCAGTGCTGATGACTGACTCATGAACAGATAATTTATCCACTGCAAAAGAGACATTTAGATTTTCCAGATGTTATGCTGGACTTCCATTGTGACCTCCTGCATTATTACAGATAGTAGTAGTAACATCAGTTGCTCTTGGTGTGATTTTAGTGAGCTGCTGGGGAGGGTAACAGTGCTGTTGAAAGATCTACACAATCTGCTTGACAGTCGACTGGTTGAGTCCAAACTCTTTAGCGGTTATTTTGTAATCATTAGAGCCTGATGAGCAGGGCCTCTCAGACTCACACCTGATTGTCCTCTCATTGAATAAAGCTTCTGACTTTAATTTCCCATTCCAACAAATTGTTAATCCCAGAGAATCCAATTAATAATCCAGCATTAGTGGGCATTAATTGCATTGTTTAAACGAGTTAAAGCTCTACTTAGACAATTTGAGAACAGCACCTTAACCTTAGCTATGTATAAACCTGCACGACCCATTACGCCATCAGTTTGAGAACTTCACACATGTAACAACTCTAGTGGGTAATTTTAGTCAGAAATGCTGGGTGTCAGACAGCAATGAATCTAATGAAACACTTCCCCTTCACACTCAAACCTTACGCATCAAGGTCTTAAATAATTAATGACACATTTGAAGAATTCTGACTCAACTTACTGCTTCTTGTCAAGTGAGGTAGTCAGGTGGTGGAATTATGGAGTTGGACGGTCCAGCCTCCCCCACATCAATAACCTGTATGACCTGTGGGGAATTTTGTTTGCCTGCCACTACTTTATGTGTTTCATCCGGGCAGCATCCATTTTTAAAACTAAATTATCCCTATTGTATAAGTTAGTAATTGACACGAAACTCATTTTTACACCCTGTGATGTAAATGTGTACATTTTTAGTTAAAGATAAACATGTGACTAATTTCAAGATTAACATTCTACCAATTACTTTTCATTATGTGAAGTAATTTTAATAGCAATAATATTCTGGTCACCTTTGTTTTTGCATCATCACTTTGCCAAATCAACTCACCTGTACTTATACTTTGCATTTGTATGAAAGTCACATGAAAAGCAAAAAAATCTATTTATTTAAATAAGCAACTTTATGACAGATAAACTTTTATCTAAATTATGACAAAGCCCTCTGCTATTATTTTGAATTCAACTTCTGGACTTAAGACCTTTCACTGTAACATTAACAGTTCCCCTCAGAACCTGAAACTCAACTCAACTCTGTTAATTAGCCAGCTGCTGAAAATAAAAAAAAAATATAGCTGAGCCAGTTGTGGATAATTTAACTCATTTAATGTTTCCATGACCGATACATGCCCGAGTATCTGAGTACCTCAGACCATGAAGGCCCTGAGATAGACTGGAGATCTACCCCGCCTCTTACGCAATGAAGGCTAGGATAGGCTCCAGCCCCCCATGACCATGAAATGGAATAATAGTTAAGCTAATAGATTGATGGATGGAAGATGGCATTAAGTATTTAATATTTATTTTTTCACACCATTAACTGTATTAAATGCTTCATATTCACCACCCTTTATAACAAACATCTCTAACGAACACTTATGTAATGTACAGACTGCAGCCAGTTGAGGGTTGTGAAATTACAGTCAAGTGTCCATCCCATTTTCCAATTTTCCTCTCTATTATAATACCTGGTGTATTGGATAGAAAACGCAAACCTAGCAACTCCGCATAGATCCTAATGCGTCTGCATAGATCCTAAAGTGTCAATTACTAACTATTATTAAGGCCAAAAAACAATAGTGAGCTCAGTAAAGCATTGTAGGGACAAATCAGCAAAATCCTGACACTGGTACAGGACTAACATTTCCATACTGTGAACACTCAAATCTCAAAGAGCAAATGTGAGAACTGTAGCGATAAATCTAATACTATTCATGCTATCAACACAACAAAAGCACTTAATGGTTAACATTAGGTTACCATTAATGGTCTAATGCTCAGACATCCACAGTGGCTGATATGAGTATGTAATAAATGTAACACAACATACTGTAATCAGACACATAGACATATGTATTCATGTACAGTTTAGTTGAATGTCTTATAAAGATATTTAAATGTGTTTTTTTTACACATGCAGGGTTAGTGCTACTGTAGCAAGTTAAGTGTTCCTGAGAACAGAGTAGCAGCAAGGTCAGTGAAACTAATGTGAGTCTCCCTCTGTCTCTATATGAATTAAAATAGTATGGTGGGAGGGGCTGACCTCTTAGGGCCAATTTGGACCATCTAACCCTGCCTTCTGGGGTCTGGAGCAAGTACAACCAGCAGCAGTAAACACAGCCGCTGTGCGTGCAGCTCATGAGCATGTGCCAAAGTTGTTGATCCTTCTGGGTCTAGTCCAAAGATAAAACGCAATCTGTCTAAATCACAGCCTCACTTATTCTAAATATAAATACTGTTGTTGCTTAATTGTTAAACTAACACACACACATGGAAAGGCGTTGGAATGCGCATGGTATGTGGTGTTATCAGAGAGGAATATGAAGCTTGCCTAGGTGTTAATTTGACAAAAAAAAACCTGCTGTTGATTTAAACAGTAACTGTTTGATGCTGTTTGACGTGATCATCAGTTAACTACTAAGTAATTTTGATAAGGTATTCAAGGGCTCAGGTAGGATTCCAGAAACCAGAATTTACTTTTTACTGTTCTAAGTGCACATCACTGTCTGTGTGTCTGCATGTGTGTGATTGAAGGGGGTTTTGTGTTATGGCACTGCATATTTAACAAAAAATGAAATAGCTTGACTGGGGGAAAGTGCTAACATACTGTACATACAATAGCTGCCTACAATCGGAAAATTCAAATTGCGGCTTCATAGTTGGATTCTTCTGCAAACCAGTCAAACCAGACCTTTTAACTCTAATTAGTTCATCCTATGTCCAAGTGGATGCTTGTACCAAATTTGAAGAAATTCTTTCATGTTCATAAGACTGGGACTGACAGTCAACCTAGAGACAGAAGAACAGAAATTTACAAAACCTTTTCGACGCATGCCGACCACTTTGTGTTAAAACTTTGTCCACCACAGCATTAAAAATACCAGGTGGTAATAATTTTGTGGCTGACTGGTGTAAGTTGATCTCCATCTTACAAACTTTATTATTTGAGTTACTTTTAAATGAGATAAATATCTTTTAGTTCAAACTAAAAATTCTATTCAAATGCTTGGTGGCAGAGCTTGTAATTTAAAGCGGCCAGCCATGCAGGGAGAGAGTTAAAGAGGGGAACGTGAAAAATAGTGCTACAAGTTGAGTCAGCACGCCGGGTGTTCTATCAACAGGAAAGGGGAAACAGATTGACACAGAAAAGAGGGGATAGAGGGAGAGAAAAGAGAGTGAGGTGCGTTTGAAGAGGCTGGACAAAGGGTTGGGCTGCCGAGTGACAAAGAGAGCACTCTCTGCGTGTGTGTGTGTGTGTGTGTGTGTGTGTGTGTGTGCGTGCATGCGTGCATGTTTGTGTGTGTGGACGCTGCAGTCAGCATGATCATCACAGTCACACCATCACAGTCATGTGAATATTCATGTACACTTCTCATTTGTCACCAGTTCTCAATATTTTATTTCAAATGCAAACATACCTTGGGAAGTTAAGAGCACAAGTAAGTATGCTTAAAAGTTCTGGTTGGGAGGCCCACAGGAAAGTGAGCATTAGTTTAAATTCAAAATAATTTTACCTCCTGGACATGTTGAGTATTGACAGTAATGGACAAATTAAATAGTAAATGGTCTGCACTTATACAACACTTTTCTACCTATTGGTACTCAAAGTGCTTTATACTGCTTCTCATTCACCCATTCACACTCACAATCACACCAATGGTGGAGCTGCTATGAAACTGGTCTACACTCACCAGGAGCAAATAAATTAGGGTGTCTTGCTTAAGGAAACTCGACATGTGATCGGGTGAACCAGGGATCTAACCAACACGTGTGGGATTGGTGGATGACCGCTCTACCTCCTGTGCCACAGCCCCCCTGGAGTTTACATCACTCTAGTATTTTCTTCCCAGCATTGTACGTCTCATTTATTAAAGCTGGTGACTGAAGAAGCCTGAAGCTGACCCCTGTACAAGAGACTGTTGTTATATCCAAACCATGAGGATTCTTCTAAATCCTTGTTCTGACTCTTGCAGGCTCACAGTAGAGGTCTCCTAAAATTGTTCTTTGGCAGACTCTTTCTCATTAGGGCTTGATTATGAAGGGCAGTGGTTTTTGTTTTTGCCAAAGGGCTAGGACATGCCAAGGTAGCTGAGGACAACAAAGACAGTGAAGCAGAAACACAACAAAAGTAGAGCATCATTGGTGCTGATGAGAGAGAGAGAGTGTGAGCGTGCCTGCAGATTGAAGACTGACAAGAAAGTTGACCAATCCTGCACAAGGGAAGCATCGCTGTAAGCCAATCATCTCCAGCCAGTCCCATCCTCTAGTCCCCGTGCCTATGGAGTGTAAGAGAAGAGGAGAGAGAGGGTGAGGAGAAGGAGGGCAGAAGCTGAGCAGTTTAAGAGCCTTGGTGGGAGTAGTGCCGAGCATACGAAGGCACTGCAGCAGACTTGCAGCATCGACTAACCACCTCCTACTCCCACTGCGAGTGCTCACCAGGACCTAGTCCTTTAAAACAGGAGAGGTCTGGCTGCTCATCTTCCTGTCTGCACCCTCCTCTTCTCCTTTGGCTGAGTGTACGGTTACTGTGGAGCCATGCCTGAGTGCTGGGATGGGGTGAGTAGCAGGGAAGAGTGTGTGCTGCATACTGAACCTCAGTATTTCAGTCATTTTTTTTCTGCAGAAAGAGTTTATGTCATAAACAACTTTGTCTGTAGCTAAAGCTTAAACAGTAGCTGTACGGTGAGAATGTGAAACATGTTTCATTGTAAGAAACTGCAGAGTCAGTGTCAAATAATGGGTCATTCATTCATTCTGGCCCACTGACTCACTTAAGCAGGCTAATACAGATGCCGTGCAATGCACCGATGCACATACCTCTGCAGATATACACAGAAGCATGTGTGTGTGTGTTTGAGTATGCGCAGAAGTCTTAATCCTTTGCAGTATTTTCCATTTTTAAAACATTAAAGGGAAAAAATAAAGATAAACAATAAAAGAAAATAAATCAAGTGAAAGATTCTGCATCTTGTGTTGAAAGTGAAACTTCCACTCCCACAAAGTGAGAATACATTCCCCTCAGTGTTTATCTCCTGGATATGTGAAGGTCATCGTGAACTTGTGGAGAAAATGTTTCCTTATGTTTATCGATTAACCAGCCACTAAAATGAGTGTGGACAAAGCGCCACATTCATTAACTACCTCAAATTAAAATGCTGATCGCAGATAACGCTGATGTTGAAAAAATTGAGAGCTAATCTGGCTGGATTACCTCATAACTGCTGTCTGAATGGCTGTCTGCTGCTCGGAGGTGGATTATGCAGATCGTTGGCGGTTGACTGCATCATTAACCAGTGTTTGTTTCTGCACTGTCAGTCATTTGGGAGTTTTTAAATCATTCCATAGTGAATATGTATTATGTTACAAATAGCAGATTGAGAGATAGACTGCTGGATGACTGCACCAGGCTAGTCAGCTGTTTGTCTCTGCATTGTTATGTGTAGGTGTAAAAAGCATGATCTCTGTGTTTTTTGTTAATATATATACAGGAGAGTCAGTATCATCATAGGCTGCACATTAACTATTAAACCAGGCGTCATAATCCTAAAATACCATGCTACTGCATCCACGCTTTGTTTGTGTGTGCGTGTGTGTGTGCGCGTGCGCACGTGTGTGTGTGTGTGTGTCTGCACCTTCATTGCGCAGTTTAAAGTTGAATATATCTCCCACGTCCATTTTGAGTTTGGCTGGCTCTGACCAGCAACTGCTGACAAAATGTGGGTCACAACAAGAGACTGTTGCACAACATCACTTGTGAAGTCAACAACCAAAACACTGTGTACACTGAAGATGAAAAACAACACCCTGCCTAAATGGGTGTTAATGCAGAGACGCACTGAGCTGAAATTAACTATAAATGAATGAGTCTTTGCAAACAAACAAACAAGTGATTCAGATTTATCATGTAAAACACACTGCATGATGATTAGGGATCAGTGTAATGTGTTCTCTCCTTGCATTAGTCTGCCCCAGACAACTACAGGTGTAAAGCTGGATTGCAAAGGTGAGCACGAGTGTTTGTTTTGTGTGTTTTACAGGAACATGATGTTGAGACCCCTTACGGAATGCTGCATGTGGTAATCCGTGGGGCACCCAAGGGAAACAAGCCTGCCATCCTCACCTACCATGATGTGGGACTGAACCGTGAGTATCCACACAGACATATGCATGTAGGTGTTTTTCCACAGACTTTGCAGGGTCTTCGGCGAGGTGTTTCTGCACATATCTGAGGTGATAATTGGTGTCTTTGACACGTCCCTCTTTTGTGCCTTCACTCTGCAAGCATGCACATGCTAACATTTGTTATTGTATATTTAGCAGGATTATATAAATGAAGTCACATGGTAAAGTTATTATGAAAACACATTGGTGTCATCAAATTATCTTGTATGAATTATCAGTAATGATGCACAAACGTCACAAATATCATCTGTGCTGAAGCCTAAAGACTGTCATTATGTTCATGTCACTTCATGTCTCCGGATTGCCTACATGCCAGCACTCAATATAGACTGAGTGCTCAGTAATTTAATAAAAGGAACGGTAATCATGTAAACCCATATGTAGGAGGGGAAGCCAAGATCTAGAGAGAAGAAGGGGAGGGACATAGACAGTCAAAACAATTTGAGACTAAATAAGAGACTAACAGAGCCAAAAAGGCTCTGAGGGGTGTGATGAAGTGGGGATCATATAAGGATGAAAGGGTGAGTATGAGAGACATCTGTAAAATGTAGGTCACCAAAACATCCCTATCCTGCAGAGTGAGGTAGGGGGGGGACAGGGGCAATGCGGCGCTGCCTTGATGGGTGGAGGCAGGATAGGGATGGAGGGGGTTTGGAGGGTAGCGTGTCATAGACCATGGCTGATCCATAGCTCTGGTCACTGCTGATATGACTCCAAAAATCTGGCTTTTGTTGTCAGTGTTTCTGTCTTTTTGTGGTCCTGACCTCATTATTTAGATTATTATCTTTCTAATCTGGACGAGAATTATACAATAAATATAGACACGTTATTAAAGAATAAAAGAAAATCACATAATTAGACATCATGTGCAATACAGTAGACCTGATTAGGACTTGCAGTTTGCTGCTGCTGTAGAACCCTGGCTATAAATGAATTACAAAAAACAGGATCACACAGATGTCAGGAGTCCATGAATTTAAAGCACAAAGACGACAGAAGACAGTGGCAAAAAATAGAATATGAAATGAAAAGAAACAGATTAGTACTGTGGAATGGAGAGAAAGGAGGGCTTATTTCAGAATTACAAAACAGGTCGAAGAAGAGCAAATGTTGCAAGTACAGAATTGAATAAAGAAAAACATGCAGGTCTCTGTCACTGTGTGGTTAATATGACTGCAGAGGAAAAGAGGGGGGTGAGGGGAATACAAAATGAAAAGAGGGATGACAGAGAGGGAGGCTTAAACAGAGAGATAGAAAGAAAAGTGCAGAAGGAGAAAGTAGGTCATGGAGTCAGTGGGAGTACAGACAGCGAGCGCTGGTCGATGATTCAGCACGAGCCGAGAGAAAGCGGGAGAAACTTCTCACCCCTCTCCTCACGCAGCATCAATATTTTTATGTACATGAAAAGTTCACATTTGAGCACTGCCCCTGTAGCAAAGATTAAGAGGTCACCTTTCCACCCCCATGACTAGTTTTCATCTCTGACCCAGTCATTGCGCTAATTGGTCCGTTTAATTAACATCGCTCACTCAGAGCTCGAGGAGGAAACAACGTTTGCCGCTGCATGGTTTCACTGAGTCTGACACACATGGGCTGAAAGTAGGCCAACTGCAGAGCCAGTGGGAGGAGGGAAAACGGATAGAGCTGACATCTATTATAAATATAGCTATTTCAGAATTCAATGTTCTTTTTTTTTCTGTAGTGGTTTAAGAAACGGAGCTCGGATTTTTCAGAGAAATCTTCAGTGAGTCATTTGCAAAATAAACATGTTTGCAAAGAAAGAAAAGAGATTATATTTCCCTCTTTATGGTTTATTTATAATCCTTCATAATCACAATTCATTTAAAATGAGATTAGGGACGATGAGAAACACACAAAATTAATAATTATGACACACACGAGCTATGTGCTATAACAGATCCCACACTAACCTTAATCGAACAGTTAATTGTTGTGTTTAGCACAGAAACAAGATTCAGCTAATGAGAACACACTAGAACTATTTTGACGATTTTAAACCAACAGGAATTAAAAAATTAGGCGGAAAATTAGGCGGAAAATATATATTTTTAAATTACTTTTGACAAAATATAGCTCAAACTTTCTCTCTGCTTAGTCTGTTTTTTTATATAGAGTATGTTGATATAGCATTTTAATCCAAAATTTTAAAATGTTGC